>NW_008794854.1:4361539-4396376 GCF_000699145.1 Aptenodytes forsteri | reverse complement strand
CGGCCAAAGGAGGGCAACGAAGCCGGTGAAGGGTCTAGAGCACACGCCTGCTGAGGAGGCAGCTGAGGGAACTGGGGTCGTTCAGTCTGGAGAAGAGGAGCCTGACGGGAGACCTTATTGCTCTCTACAACTACCCAGAAGGAGGTTGTAGCGAGGGGGGTGTCAGTCTCTTCTCCCAGGTGACGGGCGATGGGATGAGAGGAAACGGCCTCAAGTTGTGCCAGGGGAGCTTTAGATCGGCTCTCAGGGAAAAACTCTTCACCGAAAGGGTTGTTAAGCACTGGAACAGGCCGCCCAGGGAAGTGGTGGAGTCACCACCCCTAGAAGTATTTAAAAGACATGTAGATGCGGCACTTAGGGACATGGTTTAGTGGACATGGTGGTGTTGGGTCGACAGTTGGACTCAATGATCTTAGAGGTCCTTTCCAACCTTAATGATTCCATGATTCTATGAAATTTTGAAGTTGCCTGTGAGCCAAAATTCTGAATTAATTCTGCCTTTAGTCGAGCAAGAACAGGATCTTTGGTTGTGAAAGCTCAAGCAATCCCAACAGGCGATGACACAGCAGCTCCTCCTACAATTTAGGAAACTTGCCCCTGATCAACGTATGAAGCCTAAGGCAGAGGTCTGAGAAAAACCTAAGTCCCTATCTTCTTGTAACATGCTCTTTTTGGCAGGTCCTTTCCCTCAAGGTTTGTATTGAATCCCTACATTTTCATATCCCCAGTAGCATAAAGCAAGCATTAACAAACCTTACTCTCAAAAGTCCTGAAGCACGTACGTAACTCAATCCTCTTCACAAGGGAAAAAAGTGACCGCAAGTCAGCAGAGGTCTGTTTTCACTGACTGCCACCCCCAGGTTTCAAAATGGGCTCTTTAGCCAAAACTTTAACTGCAAAGTAGCTTTGCAAGTGACAAACAAACAGTATTCACCTACCTGCAAAATTAAACAGCTAAATTTATTTACCCTATTTTACAAACCAAGTAACGATATCAATCTAGAAGGATGGTATATCAAACGTAGTTCTCAATAAAGAACCACAAATAAAAGATACTTCACTTGCTGGCTGAAGATAAACAAAAACACACACTTTTATCTTACGTGCACTTAGGAATATGACTACTTTTACCATCCCATAGCAGGTTATATACAAGTTTGTTTCTAAATGGCACCTCCACACAAACATAAGCAATTACGTTGTTATTATTCTACTAGACCTTAATTAGCTGCTCACATTAGAAACACCCTGAGATTTCTTCCAGTGTAAGGGTCTGTAATTAGTGTAATTAAGATAATACTTTGATTACATGGCTTCAATCTTTTAGGCCACATAATGGGAAACTGAGTACATTTTAAAGTGACTATCCTTTGAAAAACAAAACAGTCTGATGGACTCATTTGTTCTGCATCATCACATTGGTCCTGCACTTGCACCACGTCACCATTGCCTGGCAAGCTGCATCCAGCTGTTAAAGGAGAACAGATTTGGGCCTTGCAGAAAGACCACCTTTTGTGTGGAACAGTTGGCTTACAGCCAAAGTCTATTAGATCAGAAACATGAAGGTTTAGCTGATTTACAGCCTCATCTTGACAGTTAAAAGCATTTTCATCATTAACTTGCTGAAGGTACTCTGCAGTGGGTGAAATGAGCTCCAGCCACCCGTGTTTTCATTCTCAACTGTATTCTCACTTCAAAGTTTGATCCTTAACATAAAATACTCACCATCTCTCTTCTGCTTTTATTTTTGTCTGTATCCCCAGTTTTAGTAAGAAATGCAGCCCACTTACAGAAACTGAAAGCCAGAGAAACCTCAAAGGAGAAACATGCAACGAAAGGAGAGAGAGATGGCATCCTGCATTTGAATCAATGTTCTTTGCCCTGACTTATAGCTTGAACAATCCTTGGGGGAGTCAGAGGCAAAATTTTGTTCCTTCTTGAACTGCCATCTTTCTGTTTTACACTGCTGTCCACATCTCCAGGAGAGCTGCAGAAGTCTAAGCATGAATTGGGGGTGACACATACCTCTTTTCTCATCCTAATCTGAGATGTTTGTCTCTTTTCCCTAGCTTCTCATTTTAAGAATGACACCAGTCTATTATATAAAATAGAGTACTTGGCTAAAACACAAAGGCAAGTGGCAGTTAATTCATCCTCAATATTCAAAAACTGATAGCAACGTGCATATGGAATTCAGCTGAGGTCTTCCTTACCCTGAGTGATAATTCAGCACTGCATCTGATGACACAGCTCTTTGAACATTTACTTAGAGGTTTAATAGCACCAATAACAAAATTAAAAGAAAAAAAAAAATCCTTAAATCCCTCAACCTTTTAAAGCTCAAATATTGCTCAGAAATGAAGAAACACCAGTGAGGAAGAAACGGAGCCTCTAATTCAAGTTCTTGGAGGTTTGAACTTTGGGGAATTCAAATTCAGCCTAAACTCTGTAGGAAAAGCAGACAGCAGTCTCTGGTATCTTGCCTGGTTCAAACCTTAAGATCACAAAAGCAATTCTGTTGACGGGTTTCAGTAATCCAAAGGATCAACAGTGTCTTCAATGTCCTTCCACTGAATGGACTGGCTTGTGGGGTTAATCTCTTCAGGTTTAAAAGTCACCATTAAAAACAGAATAGCCAGAAAATTAATTCCCATTGTAAAGTGTAAGATGCAGTCTATCTCTGTGTAGATTTCTGTGACTATGCTTTCCTCTCCAGCCCATCAAGCTGGAAAGGTGCAGACCAGAGTGGCTCTGACTGGAAGAAGACTTTCTCTCATCTTCCCATACTAAGGTCTAGACTAACAAGCATTTCCAGGTCTGAAACCTGCCTAGGGAGTTTTAACTTCAGATCCCATTCGTTTAATTTTCTCTAGCCTGACTCTCACCACAGTTCTCCCAGCTCTAATCTCCAGCTTCACAAAGCTACAGCTGCAAAATGCCATTATTAGAAAATCAGCATAGAACTGTCAAGCGCTCTTAAAGTTATGGATATATTAAGCTATTTCTTCTTCAGAATTTATTTCTTTTAATACAGGAGAATTTGAAAGAGTTTTTATAACTCTAGAGCACAGCAGCAAAAATGCCTTTCTCAAACTTCTATGCTCTAAATCACTTGCAAAAGCAATTAATCACATCAGGCACTCCTGTACTTGCTGGTTATCCCACAATTCTTATTATATTCTCTTGTCAAATGAGTACACCTCGCACCATTTTTATGCTCCTGGGGTGATTAATTAAATGCTATCACCACATACACCAAAAAACCCTAAGATTTGAATTCTAATTCTGGATATCCCAATATGGGGAAAGGTGGGCAGGAGGAGGCTAGTTTGGTTCTTTGCAGACACAAAGGCGAGCTTAATACTATACTTCAACTCATCTACCATTCTAAAAAAGGGATGATTTATAGTCCATTACCTCTACACACGATTAGTATCTGAATGAATTAAAGCTTCCCAAAAGATATTGTCTCTAATATATCCCTCATAAGCTTAATGGGAAATGGTGGTAGAGAATTCCTGAAGGGAGAGCTGATTCCTTCCCCAGCTCCTGTAATTAAAGGCAGGTTACCTCTAATCAATTGAGTCTGCTTCTCTCACAGGTCTGACATTTTTCTCAGCCAGGGATAACATGTTCACTGTATCATTGAACAGAAAGAATGGCCATTGTAGGTACCTGCCTTGAGTAATTTAGCAGTGGCAGTCTGTCAGATACCTCTGACATATTGCAGACAAGTATTTAGTCCAGCTGTCCTTCCACAAACTGGTGTATCAATACTAAAAGGAGTCACATGCTGGTGGCAGGTTCCAAAGCCTAAGCAAATCCTTCAAAATGGATGCTAGCCTAGTATCCAGAAACTCATCAGCATGTTTTCCCCAAGAACCCTTTAGAAGCGACATATCTAACAAATAAGATTCCTTCCTCATGAAAGAATAATAAATACATATTATTCTGCAACTGGTTTCCCTCAAGCCTCTGAAAGCTCGAGAGGTGAGTACAAAAGTTAGAAAAGCAAACAAACACCCTGCCACAATGTCAGTGGAGAAAGGTGCAATCACAAAGCAAACAAAATAAATCCTCAGCATACCTGGATTTACCACTCAGATTATTCATCCATCTGCTACTGGGGCTCAGCTCTCAGATCCCAGAACTAAACCAGTTATTTGTACATCCCAGGTGAACTGAAGTTGGCTAGTGTCCAGCATAGCTGCCTTTCAGGTAGGGTTTTGACTATGTGGTTTTTACTCCCAGCAAGGCCTGCCTTTCCTACAAATAAGATGCACCACAGGCCTTTTTCTCCATGCATCAGACACCCATCTTTTCATGCCTGCCTGGCACATTGGCTGCAGTTCATTGATCTTTTCCAGACCATGAAGTGTTGTCCACTCCCTGACAGTCTGCAAAACATTTGGCTACACGAGCAACTCACACACACAATGTTAATAAGGATTCTCATTAATCCACCGAATATCCATATGCATATAACCTTATGCATCCATATAGCATGTCACTATGTTCAACCCACTTGCTTGTTTTCAGCCTTTCCCGTTATTAGTTATTAGCATTTCTTTCCAATACTGTAATCGTGGACACTGGGAGTCAATGCTTGACAGATACTTAACGCCCACTCTGAATACAAAAGCATTTCATTACTGCTTCTCTAAGAGTTCTAGTTCATACCGTGCCTAAACAGATGCTAAAGCATTCCTACCTATCTGCTAAACAGGTGAATATTTGCCAGATGCATGAGAAGACCATTAAGAGATAATTTGAGCTTGCAGGAACTGTTGTGCCTAAAATGCGCCTTTGATAAGATGACACTGTTTTAAGTACCACTTAGATACAAAACATGCATAAGCAATATTACTGCTCTTCTTTTATTGCCTTCAGTGTGACAGTAAACTACAGAGAGGCAGCAAATAGTACAAGTGCCATCTCCCCTATATATGTTACTTCACGCAGCTTCTCTATTTTGTTATAAGTCAAAGGTAAGAACTCCCAAGTTAGTTGTTCGCTGCTATTTTACTAACAGAGCACACTAGATACACCCGCTCTCATAAGGGCGCAAGTGTGCTGAGACACTGCAAAGTGCACATGATGCATCTGCCCAGCAAAACTAATAGTACAAGTGCCATCTCCCCTATATATGTTACTTCACGCAGCTTCTCTATTTTGTTATAAGTCAAAGGTAAGAACTCCCAAGTTAGTTGTTCGCTGCTATTTTACTAACAGAGCACACTAGATACACCCGCTCTCATAAGGGCGCAAGTGTGCTGAGACACTGCAAAGTGCACATGATGCATCTGCCCAGCAAAACTAAACTCCTCAATTTATATGGCAGTAAGAGAATGGTGAAATTGTCCTCCTTTTATAAGTTGCCAATTTGGATCCATTTGTAGCAGCATATTTTCACTAAGTAGAGGTCGAAAATGCCCTGTTTTGTTCAGTTATGAATAGCGTAGATACTGGACACTGATTTATTAGCAAGATAGCTCATGTGAATTGCAAAGAATATTTCCATGGGGGAATTTGCTTTTTAAGATCTCTGTCAAAGACCAGTACTTCAGACAAAGCAATAACATTTTCTTATATCTATTCAGAAGTAGAGAAGCAGTGCTTCCTCTTCTTTTATATCCTTTAAAATAGGAATAATGCCTTAAAAACAAAGGTTTAAAAATCAAATGACACAATGATACTGTTCCTATGTTATGACCTATACAGTCTATATCCTAGAAGACTTAATCCTTTGGGATTAATGACACTTTAGAGAGCCAACTAAAATTAAATGTCTGTTCTGCTGCCATCCACAAGGTGTCAACTGCTGTAGCAAGAGTAGATAAACAGAAGCACAAAGACTGCCCAAAGTCTACACAACCTCCAAAGGTCTTACATAATTTTTTTTTTTTAATTGAATGACAAGTTGGTAAAGCATTGCCTCCTCGTACAGAAACCAAAATAGCCAAGCCATTTTTTTCCTTCTCTAAAGCGTTTTAGAATATTCAGGACAAACACTTGTTTCTGATCCACTCCTGCCCCTATCACTCCTGGCAGAAATAAGAAGAAGGGAAGCTGTCAGGGCAAGTCTATTCACCCAAATATCCAGGCAGGGACTAGGCCTTTTTATTCTGTTCCAGTAGAGAAACTCAATCGATTGATACTGTGCTATAGAAGAACACCACCTTCACTTTTATTACATAAATCAAGATGCGCACTGGAATGATTCCTATCCTTCCACTTTCCCTTGGTGGAATCGCACTAACAGAAATAATGCCACCGCCTAACTCAGGCATTGCAAATACCCTGTGGATGGATGGACGTGAACTCTTTCATTACTGAATTAAAGTATGGAGCTGACTAAATTGATATAAAATGACTGACTTTCTGTTTTACTTTCAAAACCATTTGAAAACTGAAATGAATCCTTTCCCAGTGAGCATTTATCATCCTATTATATTCACCTGGGGGATGTTAATGATTTTGGACTACTGCCTCTAGCCCTTACCTCACCTCCAAGTGGGTATTATGTGATGGCAGTGCACATTTCATAAAGATGTATTGCTGATTATATTTCCATTAAAGAATATAGCCAAGTCTGACTTCTAATTTTCCCAGACTAATCTGCCACTGAGAGCTTTCCTGAACTGATGAGTTCATTGCAGAGAAAGGATTCCTTTCCCCCCTCTTGCAATTTACATAAATACATGTACAGAGTGCGAGAATAAGTTAATTAGGGTTGTCCACAATAATTAGAATACTGACACAACCTCTTTATTTTAGCTAAGTGCTCTTCATTCAATTACTCTTTTTGCTTCATAGAAGCTCAATTTCTCTTTTAGCAAAACATCTCAAAAGAAATAAAGTTTTAGACAAGGGCTTGTTGTATCTCCCAAAAGACAGCTAAGCATGTGTTTGAAAGTACTATGTAGACATTGCTGAAAAATTATAGGCTTACACCTAGTCAAAATAACAATTCTGTACTGTATGTAGATTCTTCTCCTTTATACCAGTAGTAAATTAACATGTAGGAAATACAGTAGGGAATGATACCATTTTGAAAGCATCACACTTGTCAATCAGATATTAAAGTAAAGCATGCAGGCATTAGCATTTGCACAAGGAGCAAATTTCCTTATCCAAATGGTGGTCTTGAAAGAGAGAAAGTCACCTGCCTTTTAGTTCTGCTTCTCAAATGTTCTAGTACAAAATAATAGCCTGTTGAGCATCCTACCACCTCCAATTTGGCTTTAAAGACAAGCTTGCTTGCTCTGGGCCCTGTTTATTCTCTTCCTAGATCTGGAATTATATTCTTTGATTATTGACTTTTAGAAAGGGAGATTCATACTTGTGCTGTGTTTATTCCAAGAAATGAGGGGTATTCCTGTTGCTGGACTTGAATAGAAGTAGCTAAGACATATTGGGATATACAAAAATGAGGGTATGCTCAAAACAGTAGAGAATTCTGAACCACACTTAGAGCAAGAAAAATAAGGGGTGCTTATTGCATGAGTCACACTAGCTACATATGGTGACACCTTCTGAGTTATATTCTAGTATTTGTTTTTGATTATTAATGTGTTTTGCTCTGTTGAGATTTATTTATTTATTTTCACAGATCCATAAAGCTCAGATCCAGCAGCACAGATTTCTTGTCAAGGCTGTTCTGCATTCCCTACTATTTGGAATGTTAACATTCAGGTGAAATATTCGTGTTTGACCCACTTTTATAGTTCCCTAAAAATCTAAATATGTTACTTCATTGCCTTCACCAAATATCATTAAGTTGAGTCATGGAAAAAACAACATTGTATATCATGAAATACAAAGCCAACAAGTATACAGTCCAAGAACAGCAGCATGGGGAACATGTTAATTTCCACATGGAAAGATACATTGAACATCACTTTTTTTTTTTTTTTTAATGTTTTCTCTATAGATATTTGCATGAATTCATGTTTGTCCAAAACTGGCAGAACATACACATCAAGTCCTAACGTATGTTTTCTTGTAAGCAAAGATGCTATGCAACATCCACATGTAAATAATACTTCAAGAAACCAGCTGAATCCTAGTACAAACATATGGATGAATTAGCTAACCTGGAATGTTGTTCCCAAGCAGAGTTCCCAGACTGGTTCACTGTTGAGATCACTTACATAGGACTCTGGAGACTTTGGTTCTCCTCGTAGCTGCGTACATAGCCTACTAACTGTTACTGGTCTCTACCACGCTTTGTGCCTCAGTTTTCTCATTTGTAAGATGCTGATACTGCTCTTCTGCTTATAGTGCTTTGAGTGTGTTCCTGGAAAAAAAAAAAGAATCTATATGAGAGGGATATGTATGAAGTTGACAAACAGGAGAACATTTCGTTTTGGCTATAAAGCCCTGAAAAGCAGAGCAGTACCCTTTGCAAATTAGGGCTGACACTTCAGCTGGAACCGTATATTCGACTGGAACCAAAGTGAAAAATACAACAGATGTGCTCTTCGTTTTCCAAGTTATACATCATTACTAGGTGATTAAGTACGATTCCACTTCTCAATCCTGTTAGCATTGCAGAGCCATGTAAAAGAATCACAGATCTCCAATCAGTCAAGAAAATTGTCCATCAGAAAAAGGAGAAGAAATTAGACGGTGTAAACTCTGAATATCTCTGAATCACATCTTCCAATAAACATCATCGTAGTTTAAGAGTTGGAAGAAGGAGTATTAATGCTGAACAAGGCTATATCCCCATTATTTGTGGAGTTTTGAAGGGAAGAGACCGGGGAAATGATCTGGAACAGAGGTACATCAGTCCCATTAAAAAACACTCAGCTTTGTAAATAATTAAAAACTATCACATTAGGGACCTGCCTTCCATTTCATTCTTCCTGGAATCATAGCATATACAATGAAGTCTGTGGTCACATGGAGCAGTCAAAGTTCTCTATATGGTCTTAGCTGTTTAAAAACTTTCTCTTCTGAGAGAAAATATCACTTACTGCAGTGCTGAATTTAGTCTCAAGAAGGGGGATTCTTTGCCCTTTAGAGACCAAAGAACTTCTCAGCTACAGGAAAGGCTAGACAGTGCAGTGAACTGAAAAACAGCATGCACTCACAAAGCATCCAGTATAAGGGAATCAAGTTTTAAAGTGAACTTTCAAGGATCCATTTTTTTACATTCCTGACCAGGAGGGGAATGTCACATAACTGAAAACTGAACAAAAAAACCCTGCCTTTTATTCTGGTACTAAGCAATGATTGTAATCCAATATTAAAAAAGAGAGGACTTTAAGATAGACTTTCTATAGATTTGATAATAAATTAAATTGAGGTTTAAGAATTGATTCTATTTTTGACAAAATGGAAATGAAGGTAATAAACTAAAGGAATAATAATTTAAGGGGATTTTTTTAAGGTTTCTGTAATAAAGCAAACCATGCAGTGGGATTTATCCAAACGTTTTTAAAGGAACACACTGTAATACCGCAGCTCCAGTATATTCTATTGACTTGTCAAGTACACAATGTTTTTTGCATTAAAGTCTGGATTTGGCAAAGCACTAACAACATGCTTAACTGCATATGATCTAGATTTGCCCACATATGCAAACACTAGGCTGATAAAAAGGCAACTCATCCCTTTCACTGTTTAGACTGCAAAGCTGAAAACAGTTTGCTTAAGAACAGAACAGAACAGCATCTAGCATAATTAGGTCACTCTTTACGTAAGCGTTTGCTTAACTTTAATGTTCATATTTCACTCATCCATCTAAATCTTGGGAGTCACTTTAACTTCAGCAAGTTAGTAGTATGGAATGATTACAGCGTTTTCCTAGGACTAGAATGCCAACAAAATATTACTTGGCTAGTTACACAGTGCATTAAAAGGATGAATCGCTTTTTCCAGGCCCATTTTTATGGACCAGAATACACAGTAGATCTCAGATGGAATCCTTGTGTATATCATTATGAAACTCATTTTTAAACTGATTACTTAAGATAGGTCCATCCACTAGTACACAGATGATACTTGAAAAGAGTTAGTCATTTACAGTTTGCAGATCCTTAAATAAGGTTGAGTCCATTTAAGAGGATCTTTAACTGAAAGAAAAAAGGAAAAACTAACAAACTGTTTCAGAACTTTTTCATAACGGCTTAATGAGGGATTAATCAATAAATAAGAAATTGTGAGCATTTCACTCTTGAGGGAGAGAAGGAATGAGAAACGAAACACTGCACTGAAAATTCATGGGAGTACCCTCTTTCAGCTAGGAGAAAACTAGCTAGAGGAATTTCCTGGAATTGTAAAAGAAATAACCAGCAGTTCAGATCTCGGACAGCTCTTTAAAATTCTCCTGTAAGTTATTATTACCAAAAGCTAATGAATCCTAACTCAAAAGCTAGGGAGACCTATTGGCCAGCCTTTCCTTTTCCTACAACCATTAATGGCTACATCTCTGGAGTTAAAGAGTTAGAGAACTAACACAAGGTCACACCACAAGCACAGAAGTCATGTCTAGCTCTGTGTCCCCATCTTTTTGGCTGCCCTCAAAGATGACACCAATGAAACTGAACTGTTGTGAATTGTTCTTTCTCCAAACACAGATAATGTCATTCCCGTGTTGCAGCTAGGGGAACAATACGCTATTCTTGATCAATAACACTCTGCTGCTGCCTATTAAACAAGATGTGCAGCACGTACTGGGAAAATAACAGTCAGGAGCTTGATGCCTATTTTCCAGTCCTTTTCAATCCCAGTCAGCACTGTAAGGTTTTAGGATATGGACAAGAAGGTCACTAGACTCAGACCATATGACCAGCACGGGGAAGACATTACCATCTCGTGCACCCTAGACAGCAAAATAATATCTGCAAAAGATGTTTCATGGGGGACTTATGACAGGGATGCTACAAATATTCATGATAGAAAAGTGCTTCATAGTGAATCTCTGCATCACATCTTTAGCAACCTGTTATTGCCAGCAAAGTTTTTCTTTACCACACCTTCTGCACAGACTGCAACCTCTAGCCCTTCTCCCTGGGAAGCACTGCCAGTACCAAGCAGCCTGCCCCTGAGACTGCCCAGGTGCACCCTCACAACACAGACAACTTCCATCACTGGAACCTGAGCACAGCCATAATACATCAATCTTTTCTTAATGTTTTGGGCCCTTGTTTGTGGCATCTGGAAGTATCACAAGGGTTCCATGTGGCCCATCAGGTGAGTTATTGCCTGAATGCAAAGGTGAGACATCAGTCTCAACATTTAAAAAAAAAAAAAATCCAAAGGGATTTTATTTTTCTTCAATGTGTGGATACAGGGTTGAGCTAACAGTCAAGTAACATCTCAGTTTATGGCTGCAAAACACCTCTGTAGGTTTCAGCCATGGCCTCTGATAATTTAATCTTTCCTACTCTCACAGAAAGCTGTCTTTCCAAGGGTCAGGCATCATACTTTCACAGGCTCCATAGCGAGCTAGGAAAAGAACAAGGGAGTGCAACCAGCAGGGCTGCTGATATCCTGCAGCCCCACATGCTGGGCCTCCTGCTGTATCAAGGTCCTGGGGGCTGCCAAGAGCCTGAGACAGACTGCACAGAGCTTTTTCAGCAGAGCTCCCCCCATAGCTGACAGCTGCTTGTCAGTTAAAAGCAGAGGCTTGCTTTTATTTGCCTTTTTGTAACTTCAGTAGCAGTTAATTGGGGCTAAAATCTTACTGACACTCATTGCCTAGTGCACATCAGGGCTTTTCAGGGCCTTCAGAAAAATCAACAAGATCAGGAGCATATCCAGCCCTCCAGCTCCTGTTTTTGATTCTCAAGCAGGTGCATCTCTTCTGTTTCCCAGCTCAGGGAAATGATCCATTTGGCTAGCTGAGAACCGTATAAAAAATGCTAGTACGTTAGAAAACAAGAAAACCTGCTCTGGTCTACAGGAAAATTGGTTCCAAAAGTACCCAGTGTTTGACAAATCGAATGCTTTGATCAATTTACACAAAATCATAGAAGCTAACAATTTTTTGCTGTGGCAAGTCTAGGGAACTCAGCATGTATTGCAGCTTGGTTTCTGTAGAGAGTGAAGTGATACAGCTCTAGACTGTCAGAAAACTTTACTGTGTCACAGCAAATATGGTTAATTAAAGAACGCAGAGCTCTCTTTACTTTCTGACAACTAGATTTTTAAGTCTCTGAGTGAATAAGGTTTGTTCTGCCGCAGACAATTATTTCTAACCAGTTTTATTTGCTTCCACTGCAGACTTAATAGGTAACATAGACATAGATTATTTTTCTTCCAGTGGGATGTTCACAATATGAACACCCACCATCTTTTAGTCTGTATATCGTAAAATATTTAGAGAAAAAATTTGTTCCAACAGAAACAAAATTTAATCTAGAAAATGTTGTGCTGACTTACAGCTTTATTAAGTTAATGAGATGATTGTGGTTTTGGTCACAAAACAGTGCTGTGACGCTGTTTTGAAGTAAGTTTCCAAATCTTTATTAGAAAGTGTTTTGTTTTCCCAAGGCAGAACTCTGATACCTCATGCAAGTCAACAGGAACAGTCCAAAGAAAATGTGAACGTCCTAGTGCAGATTGTTGTTAATGCATTATTTCCAACTAAACGATTAAAGCCATATCCTTTTCATGATTGGTAATAAAAGTCAAGTAAAGTCCAAACAGGTGAATTGTTTAAGTATCACAATAGAAAAATACAATTTTCTGTTTCATTTAAAAAAATGGTTTTGACTAATGCTTTACACTAACCAAATGTTCAACAGCAAATTTGGGGCACAAAGTATTAAGCACTTATGGTAGTAGCTTTGGTGCTAACTGTTACAGAACTGTTAAGATTTAGATGACCATTGCATTAATTCAGGCTGAGAAATGTGAAAAAGAACACAGAACACTAGAGGTACCTAAAAGGTCATATACACAGTATCTAAACACTAGACTGAAATATCAACTAAGCTATTAGCAAATGTTAATATGTCAATTGTCCATGGCAAAGGGCATTAGGTTTAGAAAAGGGCACATTTCTTTAAAAGCAAGTGTATGTGGCCAGACCACCAACTGCTTCAAAAGACGCTTTTGCCATCACCATGAATACCACATACTTCAGTCTAAGACTTGTATTTAGTCAAACCAAATAAAAACCAAATAATAAGATAAGCAAAAGACAAATAAGAAACATTTCCTCATTCTTGTTGGGTAGTGCATTTGGCAAGCAACACTAAGATTAGTTTTCACTGGCATAAGTCAGAATGAGATGAACTTTTAAAATATTATCTTTTGCCATTCATGCAAAGTAGAATCCAGATTAAATATGCAAATGTCTGTTTGCTTAGGATCAGTTTTTATAGACAAAATAGCTATTATTGCAAAACTTTTGCCAATACAGATAAAGTGAGCTTTTGTAGGTTTCTTTGGGCACATAGATCAGGTTAATCTTGATGCTATTTACATAACAAAATGCTATTTCCTCCTAAGGTAAGCTTAGATTTAGAACTTGATCTTTAAATTAAAGTTTGTCCATGGCTTTTCATTCAGTAACAGTGCCTCAGATACCAGGTTTAGGCAGTATCCCACAAATAAGTTGGTCTTAAATTGGGGTTTCTACTCTAACTAACAAAGAAGTTGGAAACCTAACTTATTTAGCAGGCTGTGAGAAGGCTCCATGGTTCAGAGGAACAACTTGGTTGATTTAGGGCCATGGAAGAGTGAGCCCAGGTAGTCTGTGTTGGTGTTTATGTAACCAAAGACAACAAAAATACGAAGTATATTTCCAGACTGAAAATCTGAGGGGAGTTACAAGTCGTGCTTCCTTCCTTTGTCTATGTCCAGCCCTTTTTCCAAAGCTGCATGATTAGGTGAGGGTGGAGATGATGACTGGGAAACTTAGAGGTGATATGAACTCTCTACTATCAACCTCAAACACAGCGGGAACCAAAAGGAAGTTTTCTCTCAGTTCCTGCAATGAATATTTGCCTCTGACAATTGTATGCTTTTCTCTGAAGAGCTGGGCAGAGACTATCTGAAGGGCAGTTACCACATAAGACAGACCACAGAAATTATCACACAGAACCAAATCAATGTTTCCACCTTTTACATGACGGCAAGAAGAGCTATTTCTGTGCAGTCTTCATGTATTGAGTACCACGCCAATGTTGTAGAAACACAAAACCTGCAACACACTAATTGACAGGGAGCATAGCAGTAATCAAACCTTTCAAATAAGGAATGTAAAATACTAGTTTCAACTCTTTCAATAGGTGGGTAGGGCTAGTTTTTAATCCTTATCTCTTATTCATGTATTCATTTTTTGTCTTCTCTTAACTCCTCAGACTGCAAAACTAGAGCAAACAGATAGGCTAGTTATTTATGCAAGGTCAACAGAAATGTCAAAATAAATCAGAGAAGAAAAGAGAAATAGAGCATCAGAATATGATCTCAGTCATATGATGATTATTAATATGGAATAAGAGAGTTAATTCTATACAAAGTCAAGTCTCTCAAAAAACCTCCGAATTCCAGCTTAGCAAAGTAATGATGTTAATGAGGTGAAAAAGTGTGTTACGCTTACGGGCTAAAAAAGTGTGCAAATGGCATCATCTCTGACTATATAGCCTCTGCTTCCAAGCTTAATGCTTGTTGCTGCCATAAAGGAATTCACTTGGTATGTGTTCACAATCATGGCTGAAATGTGAAAGACCTGAGCTCCCTTCAAACAAAACAGTAATTTCTAAGTGTAAGAAACCTTCCTTGTGTGTCACAACGTGTTAGTCGTGTCAACAGAAAGCAAGCTCAGCTGATATAGTATTTTTCAAGTCAGATGTAAGAGGTTCACAAAAATAGCAGAAGGGAGAAAAAACAACTCAATCAAAACACAGTCTGTATCATACCCCTTTGAGGGGGTTCACTGCAACTTGTTTTTGGTTTCCTTAGCATTTTTTCCTCTCACTAGCTTTTCCTTGTTAATGACTGAAACAGTCAAGTGATATTTACCTACGACAGATAACATTAAACTAAATACCAAGTCACTTGTCATTTTGTTCACTGGAAAATAAGAAAAAAAACAAAGGAACAACTAGACAGAAATACCCAACACCAGCAGGAAAGTGATCTCAAGTATGACTGGCATTGTACAGCAAGCAATAAAGTGAATGGGACTTTATAACATCAGTCAGATGTCAAAGTTCAGAGCTTTTTGTGTTGTTGCTACAAGTTGCTGTCTCTTTTATACGATAGCAGGTCTACAGTGCAGAGTCATTTACTGAGACATCTCTCTTTTTTGGTTCTGTGTGTAATGAGTCACATGAAATCAGCCATTTTGTTTCAAATTATGGTCCCAAGCAAGGTCTTTTGTCTGTGGAGTCTAATGGAAGGCAATTAATACCTGGCGATACAAAGCTTTAATCATATGAAAAATGTCTAATCACTGTGTTTATAATATCTTGGAGCAGAATCTAATGCAGAAACTCAGCGCTCAAGTCCTAACTTTCCTTTTTAATGAACTTCAAACCCTGACTTCCTTTAAAGTTTAAGGCACACGTTAGTCCTAACACACATGCTTCTGTGAAATACCTAGTTACGACTTTCACTGAGACAAATGCTGTAAAGTGAATGGGATTATCATTTCAAGTACAGGTTGTTGGCTAGGTCAGTGTACTGCCATGCTGTGAGTCTTGCAAAAATTTATGTGTTGTCCCTAATGAGAATTTCAGCATTATGAGTTCAGGGAAAGGCTCAATATTTTTTTTTTCCTATTCTGATTCATCAGCTTTTTGACATAGTGGCAAGATTTTTAACAACAATAATGCTCTAAAACCCACTGGAGTTATACATGCAAGAAAGAATTTGCACAGTTCTTATAGTTTGAAAATTTGCTTTTAAGTTTAACCATGAATCTCTGAGAACTTCAGATAAGAATATGGATTCCCATATTCATCACCTGAAGTATTTCTTCACAGAAGCAGCTTTGCTTCTGAAGTGACAAAATAAGCTTCCCTGATACCGTGGCAGCCAGTCCTATATTTCCTTGCCATTCTAAGTAGCAAGAACAATTGTGCACAGGAGAATGTACAGCTTTGTGTACATCTATTAAGTTTTGCAGACAAAGGCCTCTGAACATCAGTGGGTTTTTGTCATGTGGACAACTGTTCATCAGCAACTGGACTGAAATAACCAGTCTTGGTCTCATATGCTACACATTGCACAAGTGAATAGACAATGGCTGAACAGTTTTCAACTCTTATTGGGGTAATCTATTTGAAACAGATGGTTCATTAATTAAAGTCTCTCTCATCCATGCTCTTTTGGTTTTCCTTCACAAAGGAATCAGTTTCAGCACTTAGCTGACAATTGCAGCTGTTGATCATCAGTTCTGTCCAGTCATGTTGCTGAAGGAGAGTTTATTTGCACAACTGCGTTAATTTTCACCAATACATTCCTTTCCCTAACACTCGCTACCCCTTTTTATATTCAATGATTCTTAAACATCCCTGGATTCAGTTGAAATAATGAGATAAGATGAATTGGAAAGAAAATAATCTCTTGGACATGTATGCTCTTCTATCAAGAATAAGTGGGCTGTGCAATTAAGATCTCGCTAGAGAAACGCCTTCAAATAGGTCAGCAATATAGACCTGTAGGAATGATTCTGTACTAGTCAGGAATTTTAGCATGTCAACTGCAAACAGTCCAATCCCAGGTACCAACTTCAGATGGCATATATAACACAACTCCACCAGCGTTGCCAGAGACTATGGGTCATGTTTAGTCTACTGGCATTTAAGCAGCAATAACTGAAAAGGAAGGGAAAAGGCAATTTTGTTCCTCCTACAGTTGACGGTTTTATGTGCTCTCCAGTTTTTGATGAACAGCAGAATTTCCTTTTCTCCTCCTTTCATCTCTATTCACACGTCAACCTTTTGAGCTCAATGCTGAAAAATGTCACTTGTCACATCCAAATTCTAGTAATACTTTCATATTGACTTTCAGGCAGTTACAGCAATGCCATTTAAATGTATATTGACTTACCTGCAACAAAGACACAACTTTCAGTTTCTCCACAGTTTTGCACTCTCTGATGACACTATCCACTGCTTACAGTCTTAAGTCATCACTCAAAAGCTACATTACACATATATGGCAGAGCTGAAGATGGATGTTCAGTGCAAAAATCCCTTTGTCTGAATAATGTTTTTCATCTTAAAATCTCAGGCTGCTGTATCATACATTAGATGGATTAGGCAATAAGAAAAAAAAATCCCCCCATTTTTTCTTTTTAAAAGAAAATTTTCAACACATATTTTGATACTGAAAAGACAGCTACTTCACTCATTGCCTCAGGGTAAGTACTCACGCTCCTCATGATATGGTCGTAGCCTTTTTTTTGACTGACAAATGGATACACAGAAGGGCTGACACTCCATTCAACTCCCATTGCTCCCGAGGTACTGAGATTCCTGGAGGAAGTCCCCTGTCTCACTGAAATCCCTGTGCTAACTTCTTTTCAGCTGCACTCATGCTTACAGTCCTTTCCCTCCCCACCCCCCTTCCAATAAGTCACCTGGGAAAGTTACTTTTGACACTATCATTCAGGTTTTCTATTCTCTTTTAACAAAAGCAGAACACATCTTTTCATTTTCAGTACTTTAGTATACTACAAAGCACTCAGCTAGTGAAGTTCACAGTTGGGCTGGCAGCTATATTATTATTCCTCCTCACCGTGCCATTTTGTCTTAACAGTGGTCTCCAAAATGTAAGACTGTGTTGTTAAGTCATCAGTTATGACTCCAGCATAAACTTCATCTTTGGAGGCAAGAAAATTCAGGAGCAGTAGCCAATAGCAAAGACATTTCACAAATAAGTTTGTAGAATTAGCACATGCCATGCCTTCTCACAGAGGTACATGCCTGTCAGGAAGGACTATACTGCTTGCCACTTTTCCCTTCCACTCCACCCCTCCACCCCATTTCATATCATCCTATAATTCACAGCACTAACTATGGAAGCTTCCTAATAAGTATTCCTGAAAAACTTTGTGACAGCAGTCTATAAAAAGCCATTTGAGCCATATTTCGTTTGCTCACAACAGCTGCACCCATAAAGCTCCACCCTTTTGGTATGTGATACACACTGGTGTGCAAAATAAAATATTAAATATTTCCACATGAAATATGTCCACATTGCAACATCACCAAATTCTGCCAGATGCTAAGTTCCAATCAGTCACAATGATCTTTCTTTAATTAATCTAATAGCCTCAAATAGTTAGTCTTTTCATGACTCAAATTCTCACTAAATGTCATTTCAAGATCACAGGTGATTCTCTTTTATGCGCGGAGCATTTACATTCTTAGAAAGCAATAAATACCACCAACAACACTCAGAAATTACTGTCTAAAACAGAATAGCATCTGCACCAAAGAATTTTTACTATTCCACATTTCATAAGTAAAAAGTAAGTTCAACTATATTTTCACATCACCTTGTGAACATGGATTTCAAAAGTATCATGTAGATTACTCTTGCCAAGGAAAGTTTACTTTGCAAAAATGCCTCCCACTTGATTGAGAATTACACTTGGTGTCCCAAGAAGATGGCTCTTTACCCTAGGTCACTGTGACTACATACAGACAAATTGGCTTTGGATATAAGTTAAGTCTCTGCCCTGCTCAGTCTTTAATTTTATAATTAAACAAATAAAGTGTTTTGTCATACAAATCAGTTTCTAAGATATCCGGGATACCTTTCTATAGCCTGCTCCAAAAATTATTTCTGCATTTTTAAAATGCGGCAGCCAATTTTGATTATATAGACAACCTTTACAAAACTACAAGGTCATCTTGTGTAGAGAGATTGAAACTGTAAATTACTCCTAAGTCAAATCCTTCAGGTCTTACTGCTGTAAGATCTTTTGATTAACTTCAATGGCAATTTTTCACAGTTTGAGATTTCATTACAACAATTGCTTATGCTAAAAAAAAAAAAAAAAAAAAGAGTTCATATGCCTTTCCAGCTAATTCAGCAGTCTTCTTGGCACAAGAAAAATGTGCTAAAAGGGCTGCTGCCCATGCTGCCGTTACACCTGTGAATGCTCCTGCGCTTTTCAGGCAGCAACAGTTCCCATATTGACAATTATTAACAACATCTTGAAGAATTCTACAACTATTCCATTAGGGAAAATCAAGTATCATCAAAGGATTGCCAATTATTCCTTTTTTTCTGTGATACAAAGGTGCTGTCAGTGGGTGTCAAGGGGAATACATTTAGGTCTTTTACAGTCAGATGATAGGAGTTCATATATGGACATATTTATCATGAGGGGAGAAAGGGAAGCAGAAAGAAGTTGGGCAGATTTTTTATTTTATTCTGTGTTAAATACCACAAAGAGAACACTTTTTTTTCCCTCCCAAAGGAGTGAAAAAAACATAAAACCCATAAAAACCCATAAAGGAGGTCATATTTTCTCTGTGAGTTCTAGAATATACCTTTGTCATCCTGAAGACTATATTTTTCTAAAGTTTCCTCATGAATTCCTGGAGATGTAAAGTGGGGAAAAAAGTAGCAAATAGAATATCAGTACAATGTGATTATGGCCAGGGAAGATGTCAGAAGGAGCTCTCTTATCTTCCTTTTTCCATTCTTTACCTACTCATATTGCAATAACCGTTTCCCTATCAACGAGCTTATCACCTTCATATCCAAGTTGAAACACCAGACTGAATACTGTAACTCCCAGAATACCGGTGTTGCAAACCTGGCTTTGATATGAAAGAAACCCAGGCTGAAATTGTATAACTTAAAATGTTATTTCCTTAAATATAAGCAGCTAAATTTTGAGGACAGATGTGCAGTATTTTTAAGCATAAATATCAAATTCTTACACAGTATTACCATTTAAAATAAAGCTTCCTTGTTAAAGTTATTGGAAAACGTGAGAATAATAATACAATTGACTGAAACAAGCCCTCTGAGGGATTTTTATAAAAATTATTTACAGTCTTCAGAAGTCTATCTTCTGAGACTGTTTATTCTATTCTTTTATAGTTACCACCTGTTTCTAAAAGGAAAAAAAAAATTCTTCATGCTTAGCAATGCAAAAAGTAAATTATCGCTTTGTTACTTAAATCCAGCCTATCAAAACCACTATGCAAACAAAGGACGTTATCTGGCTTTCTCCATAAGTGGAGTTAGTTTTCTGCACCCCAGCATATTTTCATGTATCCTTAAATTAACTCAGCTGAATTTTTGCAGGGGTGGGGAGCAGAACAAAATTGGTCTAACTACAGGGAAAGAAGTACAAACGTGTAATTTTTTCATCCTTTTAAGAAAACAAGGTAGGAAAGTATGAAGTCTTACATAGCCTGGCTTTTTCCATGGAATTTTTAGGCACAGGGTGAATAATCAGGTTGCAGAGTAAAGAGTTCTGCCCAGAAACTCCAATGCATCAGCAGTCTCCCAATTGTACGTATACCAGGAGGACTCAAGATTAGATCTTCTGTGATGATTTTCAAGATCATCAATTCTGTCCAGGAGGGAATGTTTTTTTCTGTTGCTGTCAGCACTGTCTGCTGAAAAGCAGTTTAGATTGTCCTTAGCTTTATTAATTCTCTCCTCTCTTGCAGTTATTCTTGCTGCTGTATCAGCCAAGGTCACGTAAACTGTTTATATATCTGCTTTAATTGAAGGCACAACACACACTAAATGGGAGATGTTACCTGCTTTCGTTTCAGCTAAGATCACTTGAAGGTCCATGTTTTTGATGTAGTCTTTTCTTAGATTCATTTCTGACTAAGCTGCTGAGTGTATTAAGATCAGTACTGATGCAGACACTCTGTACCTGAGAGAAAATACTTGATTCACAGCATCTGAGGCCTGCAATCGATTCTCAGGATGAGAACCACAATGCTGAGCATTCAGCAAATGGTTGATTACTAGAGTCCTATAGAAAAAGTAAATACAGCTTTTTCCTCCCCATTTCTATATACTAATGGTACCCAAGAGCACATTAATGCAAGATACATGGACATAGCGTGATAATCGCTGACTGCACCAAGAATTTTGACAGCCGTGGACATGGGATGGCAGCATGCCATAATACCATCTTCTCCTTAACATGGCATAGTATGCTTTAGGCTTTTCCATCATGTTATCCCATGTGTAGAAAACCCTGAGTTGGTAATTAGCTTGAGAAAGAAATTGCATGTGCTTCTATTTTGTTCTTTCAGCAAAAGACTCAATAAGTTGAACTAACTAAAGCATTTAAAATAATTAAGAATTAAATATACAATTATAGGTCTTTGAATTTCCAAAATAAGTTTTTCTTCCCCGTTTGTCAAAGATAAGACGATTTTCTAAAAAATGGAAAATTTCATGTGAAAAAATACTTATGACTTTTCCCAGAAAGCTCTTCAATCAAAGAATCTCTTTCCACTTGGTTAAACTAGAATCAAAGTATTTCGGGTAGGTAATCTCTTATAAAAGGTTTTGGTTTTAATCTCTCAATCACTACATAACATTTTGGTATATGAAACATAGGAAATTGCAGAAAGTATTCTTTCCAGTTCCTTTCTACAGCTGCCTTCTTTGGCCAGGCTGCAGCTCCAGTGAAAGGGACAGTATAGTGAATCCTGGGAGTCACATATATGGATTTGCCATGGAATTTCTGTGTTCATAAAGGAACTATCACCCAGCCAGGGAAGTTTCATCTTTAGCGAACAAGTGTATAACAATCCAATCACATCTTCAAAGAAATTAATGAGGCTTAAAACAGAGAACATGTTTAGTGCTGGACTGACTGAAGCTTAAAAAGAAGGCAGGATTTTGTGTTGTTTTCCCATTTTCATGTATATTTTGGACTGCCTTGTTGCACCAAAAAGCTTAGTATTTCAGCTGAAGAGGCACTTAGCTAGGGAATATTTCAGGCTTCAAGAAAAATATTGAGAAGGTAGTAAACTGAAATAACCAAAGACGCAAAATCTGGCTAGTTTCTTATCACTGTGCTCATGGGACCCATTGTTTGTCTCTCCTTTTCTCTCAGAGACTTTGTCAGCACAGAAAGAAACCACATTTAAGAGCTTCTCTAGTAGAAAGTGTGGAGCGGATATCTGTGTTAAGAAAGGGGCAAGGGCTCAACTGCCTACATTCATGTTACAGAGAGACCAAAACGTATAGGTTTGATTTTCATGCTACTTTTAACTTGAATGATGCAGGACCAAGTCCTTGCCTTTCCTGTACAGCAGTGGAGATCCTAATGGTGACATCTGCATAGACATTAGTGATGCAGGAGAGAAAAGTCTGACTCTCTTCCATTGCCAACAGGTGCCGTTGCACAGCCAGTTCATTTCATTAGCTTAAAGTTTCAAGCTGGATACCTTAAAAACCAATTAGCTTAAGGTTAACTGTCTAAGGCAATAGCTTGAAAAACTATTTCATTAAAGAGTTCTGGGACTAAGTATCTTTAAGTCATGACCATCTGTCAGTCAAATTTAAACTTTCTTTTTTCCCATTATTTTGACCGCTTTATGTACAATGAAGGAAGAATAAAAAAAAGACTCAAACTCACAAAGCAGCTAAACAATACATTTCAGATGATTTAATAAAATTAAACTGAAAACAGTGTCAAGACTTGTATTATCTGATCCTGATGATTCTCTGAATAAAAAACAGCCCACTTACCAAGAGGCCATATTCCCTACACGTGTACCCAGGAATGGAAATGAAAGTCTGAAAAAAAAAGAAAATACCAAGAATAAAAAATTTCTTGTCACATGTCCAGTGAGGACAAAAAGCAGTCTATTTCCACAAAAAATACTTTTCCCTTACCACAGCGCATTACCAAAATAGGAATACATAGGTAGAAATATTAATTTCATCTTCAGTATACTTGATATTGATATATGCACAACCATAAAGCAATGCTGCATTCTACTGCTTTACTGGTACAGCTTTAATCCACCCTACCCCCAAAAAAAATTCCCAATACCTTGTTGAATAACATTGGCCCACACTCAATGGCAAAGTTAAAAATCAAAGAAAAACCTCATGTTCTAAGGCATGAACACTTGGGATTGCTGAGAAATTCAGCTCCCTCTTTTACCGGCTTGCACGTTTTACCTGGGCTTTTAAGTCCCTATGTAAAGCGAAAAGCTGAAAAAAGTTGGTTAAAATTTCACACTGCTCCTTGCCATTGAATTAATTTCTGGAATAGAAAAAGGTGGAAAAAACCTTTCAGTAGAAAGGACAAGCTTCAAAAAGGTGATATATTCCCCTTGTAATCAGACTGCGAATACAAGCACTTCCTCCACTCTACTCTAGCTTTGACATTACAGTAGCACATTGTACCGCTCATTGATATGCTCCCAGCTGCCACCTACTTGGATCTCTTGTATGCCGGCAGGCCAGTTTTCATCAGAAGACATATGCCTAAATTTTTCCAGACTGAAGGATTCAGACACTTAAGGAAGAAGGGAAAAGCAATAAAAAATAAATGTACTTGCAACCCCAACCCTCACAAAATATACCCTATCATATATTGCAAAGAATATTAAATAGTTCTCATGCATACAGACTTCTCAGGAAAGCTTGATTTCCCTATAAAAATGACCCTGAAGTTTACCATGTTTTTTCCTAAATTGAAGTGTTTGTGTTGTTTCAGCATTCAGTGAATATTTCAGAGAAGCCTAAAGAGGATATTACCTAAGAAAGAAAAAAAAGTGAGAGAGTAAATATGTGACAGCCATGAAACCACAGCTATGGAAAAGGTTTCCTGCTGCAGGCAGACATTGGAACACTATTTTCCCAGAGCTGGCTATACTCCATACAGCTTTGATTGCATTTGCTTTACAGAGCATCTTTAAGTTCCAAAAAAGACTACCTGTGTACACCGATAGCACCACTTTCCTTCTGGGTGTATGCACCCTCAGCTCAGCTCTCAAGGGAGTAATTCACAAAGTGGCAGTAGTCTGTGCTGAACTGCGTGGAGCTCAGCAGGCACCAAGAAACCCTCCCAGGAAGCAAGGTGACACTAGCTGAGTTCACTTCAGCTGAGTTCTTGTTAACATACCCGTGCTGCTGCAGGCTTTGCAGACTATGGCATCCTCTGCTTACAGAGACATCACTGTGGTTGATTTTTCTTTACAGCTTTAATCTGAAAACTAATCATGGTCTTAAAATATCTGATAAGAGGGTATACATGTCACTTACATGTATCGACAAGTAATTTTGAGTTCTTAGAAATTAATTACGAGTGAACTTTCGAACATCATAGAATAGTTCGTGTTGGAAGGGACCTCTCAAGGTCATCTAGTCCAACCCCCTTGCCGTGGGCAGGGACATCTTCAACTAGATCAGGTTGCTCAGAGCCCCGTCTGTCCTGACCTTGAATGTTTCCAGGGATGGGGCATCCACCACCCCTCTGGGCAACCTGTGCCAGTGTTCCACCACCCTCAGAGTAAAAAATTTCTTCCTTTTATCTAGTCTAAATCTACCCCCCTTTAGTTTAAAGCCATTCCCCCTTGTCCTGTTGCAATAGGCCCTGCTAAAAAGTTTGCCCCCATCTTTTTTATAAGCCCCCTTTAAGTACTGATAGGCTGCAACAAGGTCTCCCCAAAGCCTTCTCTTCTCCAGGCTGAACAACCCCAACTCTCTCAGCCTTTCTTCATAGCAGAGGTGTTCCATTCCCCTCATCATTTCCGTGGCCCTCTTCTGGACCCGCTCCAACAGGTCCATGTCCTTCTGGTGCTGAGGGCTCCAGAGCTGGACGCAGTCCTCCAGGTGGGGTCTCACCAGAGCAGAGCAGAGGGGCAGAATCACCTCCCTCGACCTGCTGGCCACGCTTCTTTGGATGCAGCCCAGGATACGGTTGGTCCTGTGGGCTGTGAGCGCATATTGTCAGCTCATGTCCAGCTTTTCATCCACCAGTACCCCCAGGTCCTTCCCGGCAGGGATGCTCTCCATCCCTTCATCCCCCAGCCTGTATTGATACCGGGGGGGCAGAGACTTGGGAATTGAATGCTTTATTGTGAACCTCAAAAGTCAGCAAAAATGAGCATGCCTGCTTATTTCAAGCTAGGTTTTTTCCCTGGTTTATTCCTCCTGTCATTCCTAGTCTGAACTCAGAGATGCATCAAGAAAAGTAGAAATATGATTAAGGACATTAAGCCAGAAAAATGGAGTTCACTTTAAAGCTTAAGCACTGGAAAAAAGTATTTTATTTCATAACCTCTATTTATCATGACTGTAGAATAGGGGCACAGGTGACATTCCTGATCAGGCTTCAGCAATTCCTCCAACCTGGAAGAATCTTTGAAGATGATGGAGCAAAGCGTGACTCTTGTTCTAATGCGTTTGCATCCCTGGATGCCATCCTAAACTGCTACACAGATCCACTGCTTTGCTGTAGGTTTGCTAATGCATAAATAGTAACACTTGCATCAACTGCTCCAAGTGTTAACTGATTTTTCATCTTTCAGTAGGTATTACAAAGTTTCATGAGGATAAACAAAGCTAGAATCTTATAGGATATAAATTTGGCTTGGATTTATTCAAGCTGGTGTACTTAATCATCACCACCGCAAGGCATTCAGGAACTGGAACTTGCCATGCAGAAAGACTTTGGCACAGTATTTCCTCTTTGGAAAGGGTTATGCCTGTAGCCAAGAGAGATGTTGGGCTGGATGGAACTCAGGTCAGTGACAGAGAAGGATGGTTTGACATAGCGTGAAGAGCAGAAGTATGCGGCCTTGAGAAAAACATGCTGACAGTTGTTGAGAGTTTCTTGGGTGGGAGAAGAGAAGAAGCATCAGTTTTGGGAAGGGGAGGGAAATTCATCTGCTGCGTGAAAAAGCTACATCTCTACTACCTCTTCCACAGAAGCAATGCCAACTGTAATCAGATGGAGTAGTGCAGGAGACTACACGTTCAGATAACCACATAGGGGACAAAAGCTACAAGGCTAGATCAAACTCCTGGTGTCCGAACTCATCCTCTATCCCCATTCGCTTGTTTCTACTTCTTGTAGAACCAGCTGTTTTAGAGGAATGCTTTGCAACTACCCCCATAAACACGCACATGATGGTTTTGCCTTTGGGAAAGTCCCTTTCCAGCCCCAAACTCTTAAGTCAAACACAGACTCCAGAGCACAGAGATCTAAGTATCCACTTTTCTTTCTTTTTAAAAACAAAAACCAAAAAACAAAAAACCACTCTTTTAACTCAAGCTGTAGCTTTGTTCACTCTATATATTTAAATGCTTTTAAGACTATACTGTTAACTGGGTACCATAAAAATGCCTGTTCGCAATAGGATACCCAAGTACAGTATAGATTGAATATACCAAGTTCTTCTTTAGTTATTAATTCATTTCACTTTATTGACACAGATGACCCATCTTCTTTTTGTTTATGTATAAGAATAAATATAAAGTCTTGGCTGACCTTTACGCTGTTACTCTTGCTGGTGTTATAAAGATAATTGAGGTGGGGTTCACCAAGCACTTTGGGAACTTTATGTTCTACTGGTATTCATTATCTAGTAAGACATGTGGACTTCCCATCTGGCCTTCAGCAGGTCTTTTAGCCTCTAAACCTGTGCTGTACTATTTGTTTGTTAGGAAAAAAAAAATGTAACTCTCAATGGTAAATCAGAAGATTTCTTTTAGACAATTCATAAATGAAGTGAAGCAATCAATCACTTAAAATGGTTTGGCTTCCTTAATTTTGGATATTGGCAGTTTGCACATACCAAATCCCGGTATGTTGCTTGATCTATTTGCCAAGAGTAACTTCTGGAAAGATCCTCCACTAGGTCAGTTCGGTCACCTCTTTCCTTTTGCTCTTTACCAGTTCTGGAACTCCATTTTGAGGTTACAGCAAAGCCTGGTGAGATCTGTACTGTGGGCATGTGTTTAGCAATTAGACATTAAGGAAGCAGTTTGTATGCTACTACTATCTGCCACAGCAGTATTTCAGCTGGTGCTTTGCAAGTGTGCCAGAATATTCATGGGATGAGCTGCCACAGATGTCTCTGCTGGATCTTCAGTGCTATTGACCCTGCTGAGATGGTCTCTCCCAATAACAACTCATGCTGGAGCCAAACATTTCTGTCGTGGTTTAACCTCAGCGGCCCCCCCGGCCAGCTTTCCCCAGTTTATGTACTGAGCATAACGTCACACGGTATGGAATATCCCTGTGGCCAGTTTGGGTCAGCTGTCCTGCTGGGCCGCCCTCCCAGCTTCTTGTGCACCTCCAGCCTTCTGAGTCGGTAGAGCATGGGAAGCTGAAAAGTCCTTGACTAGTGTGAGCACTGCTTAGCAACAACTAAAACATCGGGGTGTTTATCAACATTATTCTCATACTAAATCCAAAACACAGCACTGTACCAGCTACTAGGAAGAAAATTAACTCTATCCCAGCTGAAACCAGGACAATTTCTACAAATTTCCTCTTCCTTAGGCTCTGTGCCTCACTGCTGCTTGGATGACCTCATTAGGGTGATGAGCAGCTTTTGCAGGAAGGAGAAAGGACTGTATGTCACCACTAGTAATTTCTGTATATTTTATCAGCTATGGGATTTTCTAAAACTTCTCTATAGTTCCAGTGTTTCAGAAATACACCATCATGTAGGCATTTTCCTCCTTGTCCCTAGCTTTCTGAAACTTCTAAGCTGGGAACAGGTTTTCCCAGATTGGTTTTTGCTTACAATTAGTTCCATCCTCCAACACTGAATGAAAATATACATCAGTTTTAGGAAAGTGTTATCATACTAAACCTCGTATTTCTGCATATATTGGAGGGATAGTAATTTAATATGGAAGCATGCAAATGTCCCCTTATGCTATCTGTTATCCAGAGAAACTGGAAAACAACACATTGAACAACTGTATTGTACATTTAGATGGACTGTTGGATAGAGGCCAAGGCAAGGGAAGGCAGAATAGACAGTTGAAAGACAAAGTGGCTTTAAACCAAGGTCACTCAGCAGATCTGTGGCAGGTCCAGAAACAAGGAGAACTCAGACTCTTTGCTCACCGGGCAATGCCCTTGGCAAGAAACCCTAGAAACTGTGTGCACACATTAAACAACTCCCCTAACAATTTCCTTATGAAGTTTCACATTTTTCTATGCTAAAAATGTCAATATATCATGTTGATTGCCCATTTCTGTATGACAAATCTTTCACTCATCCTCATCATTGCTCTTACCACCTACACTAGTGCAGCTCCACTACAGTTCTAGAAAATGGTTCCACTACATCACAACAGAAAGGGCAAACACCAAGAACAACCAGGTGTGATCATTCTCCCCGTAAAGCATCACATGAGGGTTCAATCTTTTTCCAAATTTGACTGAGTGCGTTTAAATACATCAGTTTTCTGTCATGCATAAACTGTTTTAATCCCAGTTCTTAATCACTCATGATAATATTTAATGTGGTGCTGTAAGTCCCTTATTGCACAGTTGGTTCTAATGCTAATCATCTCATACTGGTATAGCTGGCAACAACCATGGCATAAGTTCTCCTAATACACAGATTTTACTTTTTGCATTGGTTCTGAGATTCATCAGAACAGCAATCTGGAATTCACAGTTCAATTAATTTTTCATTTTATTTTAATGGCCTTTCTGCAAAGCAACTCACTAGCATTTGTTTTATTATTATTATAAACTTTCACTGCATGGCTTCCCCAATCAAAACACATTATAAGAAAACAACTTCTCTTTCCATGATTTAGATATGGTTTAATGACAATAAATGAAACATTATATTATGAGAACAATCCTCCTCAATAAACAGATGAAATTCTTAGAGATCCAGAGCCAGAAAGCCTTTTCCACTCTATCTGTTACTTTAATGGATCCGCATTCACACAAGGTCCCAGTTCCATGCAGTAAAATCTGTGGCACACGTGAAAGCAGCTAAATGTGAATGAATAACTCAGTAGGATAGCATTCTTGTGAGCACAGAATTGAAAAAGCAGAATTTCTCCATACCTTACTTTCATTAGCTTGCCAGTGGTTATTTAGGAATGAAAGATTCCCTCCCCAGAAGAAGGTGTCTACATACCAATACAGAATTGTAGGAGACAAAATCCCTGACTTTCAAGGAGACTTTTCAGTCTTTAACAAACCTCCACCCACAAAAGCTCCTTTTGCATATTTAACAGAAGTGCTGTCTATTTAGAATGAACAATTGCAATGCAAAGATGAGCCTAAAGTAAAATTCCTGCAATTTAAAAATCCACAGCACCAGGACATTCAGAGTCTAGTCTGACTCCGTGCAGCTTGAGGCCCTCTTGAATCTGAAGGCAGCAAGTAGTTGAGCGTTTGTCTACGTAATGAAAAACCCCACTTTACAGCATCTGAAGTTAGTTGCTGTCAATGACTATTAATCACTCTGGTTGGGTTGATGGAGTCAGTAATATTTGGCTTGCACAGCTGCAATGATATCCAATAGGACTAGACTAAGAAAGAGAAAAGACAACCGTCCATAGATCAAGCAGATCTCAGACAACACAGGAAAGGACTGTAGTCTGATCCCTCTTGACAAGCTTGCTTGATGATTGCAAAGTACTTTGTATGTTTACTATCTTCTAAAAGACATTGAGAACACTCTTACTAAATAATACATGCACAAATACAACAGAAGTCTAGCCCTTTCCAAACAGCATTAACCTTATTGAGGCTCCAATAAAAGACAAAAATGTTTAAATCAGAAATGATTGAATCGGAGAGCTCCTATGGAATGAAATATATAGATACACATATACAAGTTAGTGGTTTTGATAGTAGCTTATAGTCAACTAACTAAAAAGGCAGTCCAATAAAACTGTCTCTAAAATGATTTATAGAATTGGCGAAGATCGCCATGCCCTTGAGTAAGAGACACTGCAAAGCCACTCGAAGCATACTTGAACATGTATGTATGTAATAGTTGTAATGAAAGGGCAGTATCTCCCCACCAGCACTGAGCTGCTTTCTGCCTTTAAGAAGAGACTACGTTGTTGTCTCCTCTCCCCAAGCAGTAAAAAGGGCGCAAAGTGTCTAGCTTTCTATTCCCACCCTATCACTCTCTTTAGAGAATGCATTGTAGCTCCTAAAGTACTTGCCAGGTAAACTTAAAACTCAGGAAGGCTTAACATTTGTAATTAGTCATATCTGGAAAGCAGAAAAGGTGTTTATCATTTATGGGCCCCAGCATAGCCAGGCTCTTAACAGAGATGACATGAGAACCTGAACCTGGGGATCTTCCTCCGCAGCCACCAGCATGCCAAGCAGATGACCAACACTTCGCCTTTCTCCTGGTGTGCCTTTCTCATACCCCACCAATTCTACAAGATTTCTCCAGGTGAAACCAAGAGGATCCAAGTGTTAGCTAGGAGTGCTGAATAAGGCCCTTACACAGGCAGGTGTTAATTTGTTCAAGTTAAGGACTATCAAATTATTAGAATATCCTGACTTGTTTTCAGTCTAGTTCTCCATCTGAAGAAAAGTTAAATCTAAATTCTGCAATTCTGCTCTTAAGCTCCCTCTACCTAAGTTTTCAGCTACGTATTTTCCCTCATAAATTTGACATTCTATTGCAGTAAATGAGCCAGAAAACAAAGCTGAGAGAGAGAGGATTTAGCTCCAGCTAGAGGGTCAGCATAACTTTATATACACCTGACATTTTAATCCTCTCAGTTAAGCATGAACCTGAGCAGGAAAAAATATAATTTCCCAAACTAATTTCCATGCACAGACATCAGGGAAGAAATTTTAAGCAGATGAAACTCACAGCTGTTCACCACAGGTGTAACTCTAGATTTCTGTTTATCCACATGTCAAGTACCATGGCAAGATCAAACATTAAAGTTGCTCTTTAGTATCAGTCCCCAGGCCCCAAATCTTCATGGAGTGATCAGACTTTTGTTTCCTACCTGCAGAAAACATCTCTCTCAATTATAGCTACTTTTAAAGTGCTTTACACAGTACCTTGTGTAATGATGTGGGTCGTCCGTTCCCTCCCCCCCCGCCCTCAACTGGCAAGCGCTCTTGGTTTGGTGGTTTCATTAAAGCACTAGGAATTACATATGAATGCATTATACTCATGATGAATGTAAGGGTTAATTATATAAACAGGTTAAGAGGGTTTGTTTTGATCAATTTGCTAGAGAATTGCATGTTGAGATAATTTTCCAGCTTTGTCAGAGTTAACACACAAATCAATACAATTTTCTGCTTGCATATGTCTTTCTCTCATGTCACATCCAATCATTATCTAAGATAATAGATTTTAAAGATGAAGAGTTTTGTTCCTTGTGAACCTACCCTTCTTTTCAAGCTTGATTTTTCCATGAAGACATAATGATGGGTTCAATTCCTATAGCAACCTATGCTGAGGTTAAAACACAGCATTGCAATTTCGTTTGACTTTAAAGTATAAATAAAAGAATGTATATGAAGGAATGAAGTCTTCAGAGATCTACTTTGCTTGCTAAAAATGAATAAAACTAAATAGAAAAGTACAGTATATTGCTCTGTGTATAGTTTCTCCCTGAAAGTCATGACCTAATAGGTTTTTCATGAGATCTAGACAGTGAATACCAATGAATAAACAGGAATGCTGTAAAATAACATTAGTGCAGAAGAACTAGAAAGTACTTTGCTATTCCTGGCATTTGAGAAACTCCTATGCAATAGACATTGTAATGATCAATGCAGATAATTCTTTCAGTAACAATTGCATATTTCCTTACATTTGAGCGGCTGAGTGTCTAATAAACATACCTACTACCCCACTTGGTGTACCCTGATGTAACATCAAATGTATAGATTGAAAAGAGATACTAGAAGGTAAAACAGGACATAATTGCTACTGGCATGCTAAAATCTGTAAAATAAGATCATCAATGTCATCCAAAATCTTCATTTTGGACCACTGCAGAGAGCAGAAGCCACCTTCGTTCTGAGCAAAGAGCACAGTCAGTATTGCCTTAAGGGCCTTCATTCATAAAACCCAAGAAAGATCTGCTCATTCTTGTCCAGATACTTTTTTTTTTGTTTGGTTGTTTGTTTTAAATAAATCCATTTCATCTTACCCTACTAATCAAGTAGAAGAAAGGCCAAAAGTGAAACCTGAATGAAAATCAAAGTTACTAATTCAGGAAAAATCCTACAAGGGTGCTTAGAAAGAAGACTATGAGTTCTTGTCACTGGGATTCTGAAGCTTGCTTTGAAAGCATTTTCCCCACGGATGATACTTCTGTATTATTTGCTAGGTAGGTGCTACAAAGAAAAATAATGATTTTCCTAAGATGAGCATCTAAATGTTGCTCAAGAAGATGTCTCAAAATATTGCTTGCTTATTAACATTTAGTTCACTAGCTTTTGTGTTTACACAATATTCCAAGAGTAAATATAAATGTGACTAGGGTAATACTTCCCAACATAAGTGTTAGTGTCATTCTTTTTGGAAAATATCACCATGATTGACAAAATTATTGATTTTTGTTGGCAAGGCTAATTAAAATTCCAGTTTTACCCAGAGCAACAATGCTCTTTTCTCTTATGGTAACAAACAAAAGCAAATGCATGGCACTATTATTAAGCAATTTACTGAGATGAGAATCAGTTTTATTTCCACCTATACAAAACTACATTACTCATTCATAAAAGAATAGCATAAAGGAAAATAAATAGAAAAACCACTGCAGCAAAGAGTCAAATGCCTTACAAAGGTGACAGATGTATCTAATCTTACTAGGCACACAGACACTATGTTAGTAATTGCATTAACACATGTACAAAACACAACTCTGCTAGAACACTATTCATTTTGTCTGCTCATTGTAAACAGACTAAGTAGTTCTCTTCCTCACCTTCAAGAAGAATTTTAATTCTCTTTCTGGAAATAATAATCTTCTTAAATAAGCATCTCTTCCTTGCTACACTACTGTCTGATAAGGGACTCCAAGCCAATATCCTACTTGTGTCTCCAGAGCTTACTTCCCAAAGGCAGGCGTGCATCACGTCAAACACTCTTAAGAGAGATTACAGTTCTCAAGCAATCCTGGTTTAGAAATAGGAATTCTAAGAGTACTTTCCCCAGTCTGTATCGGGACGTGAAATTTCATCCCACAATCAGCATATAAAATGTTATGTGCTAATGTAATATTTAATTGTATATAAAAGAAAGCCTGCAGGAATGACATAACAGCACATAAAGTATCTTTATGGATTTTCTGTTTTCAAATATATCCCATTTCAGAACCTGTCACAGAAACATGGACAATAAATGATTTTATTCTTCCTTATCCATGCTGAAGGACTTCTCATTTAAACCCAATTAAACTCAGAGTCTAATTCAACCATTCCAGAAGTATTTATTACACAATACAAATGCCAAATTGCCACAAACACATGGGCTTTGCCTTGTCTCCCACAAAATAAAAATACTTCCGTTTTTAATAACCTTCAGTCTATATATTCATTGCTCAAGGCAATCATTCAAGGAACTTTGGAGAGCAATGAAAACGGAAAAGGGTGAATTTCATTCAAAGCTAAGTAAGTTTAGTTAGCTTGGCAAAAGCAATAGTACCTCTTTCCAGAGGGGTGAAAAAGTAAAGATTAGTAGCACAGTTTCTGAAGCACTACCGACTACCCTGCAGGTTAAAACTTAAGTTTACTTATACTCCTGATGGCCTTGTAACAAGATCATTACTTCATGATACATAAACAAATAATATTAAATAACACAAAAACAAGAACTTTGTTACATTGGTCAGTAAACTGATATTCTTTAGGCTTCAGAATACAAAGGAATTCACCATACAGCTGGTAGTAGGTTTTGCAGGGTTTAAAGTACTCGCCCAATCAGTAAAAATTCATTTCTGTTGAATAAAAATAAACAAAATAAGCTACTAACAAACACAGTAAAGTACCTTTAACAAGTAGTAGTCCCAGATAGATGGTGAAAAAACCCTTGGTGAATAAATGGAGGGGGAGGGGAGAAATAAATGCCCCAAATTTTCATATTCAACTCCAGAAGAAAATCACAAGTCAAATGCCATGAAAATCCGTTAAGATTAATCTACCTGCCTTGGTTCATTTTTTTATTTTTTTAAACATGTGAACAGCTCTTATTGGCTGTTGAGCCATAGCACTTGCTGCTGAACTTCATTCAAATATTTGTATGGAGAAATCACATCCATTACAGCATTGTTCAACTGGTGCTTAAATTTCCACTGGAGCAGAAGCAGCGAATCCAGTTCCTAGTGGCCATTTCGCCATCAGTTCTATTATCAAGCAGCCACACTCATCACCAGAGCAAAAAACCAAAGGTGGCAAAAAAAGGAGAGAACAGTCTTCCCAGTGGGAGAGCTGCTCTGCCCTCATTGAAAACTTGTAGTAGGGTGGCCTGAGAAGAAAAAAACACCACATCCTTTCTGCCTACCAGAACTTCTCATGCGTAGTGGGAGAGACTTGATTCCTCTTTGTCAAATGAGTCCAGTAAAATCAGAGCTTATTCAGCCACAGGAATGATGTGCAAGGACAAATGACAGAACTACACTAGCTTGCACCTCCCCTTGAAAGCACAGTTTTAGGGCACCATTTCCAGGCACCCAACTGCAAGTTAAGAAAATGCCTGCAGTTAGTACTTATCACCAGCTATATGTCAAATAGTGTTGGCTCCCTTTAGATCCACTATGTATCATAGAATCATAGAATCATAGAATCATTGAGGTTGGAAAAGACCTCTAAGATCATCAAGTCCAACCATCGACCCAACACCACCACCCACTAAACCATGTCCCTAAGTGCCTCATCTACACGTCTTTTAAATACCTCCAGGGATGGGGACTCAACCACTTCCCT
>NW_008794854.1:4355443-4361162 GCF_000699145.1 Aptenodytes forsteri | reverse complement strand
CACCCCCAGGTCCTTTTCTGCTGGGCAGCTTTCCAGCCACTCTTCCCCAAGCCTGTAGTGCTGCATGGGGTTGTTGTGGCCAAAGTGCAGGACCCGGCACTTGTCCTTGTTGAACCTCATACAGTTGTCCTGGGCCCATCGATCCAGCCTGTCCAGGTCCCTCTGCAGTGCCTTCCTACCCTCGAGCAGATCAACACTCCCGCCCAGCTTGGTGTCGTCTGCAAACTTACTGAGGGTGCACTCGATCCCCTCATCCAGATCATCGATAAAGATATTGAACAAGACTGGCCCCAGTACTGAGCCCTGGGGAACACCGCTCGTGACCGGCCGCCAACTGGATTGATCTCCATTCACCACAACTCTCTGGGCCCGGCCGTCCAGCCAGTTTTTGACCCAGCGCAGCGTCCACCTGTCTAAGCCGTGAGCCGCCAGCTTCTCTAGGAGAATGCTGTGGGAGATGGTGTCAAAGGCCTTGCTGAAGTCCAGGTAGACCACATCCACAGCCTTTCCCTCATCCACTAGGCGGGTCACCTGGTCATAGAAGGAGATCAGGTTGGTCAAGCAGGACTTGCCTCTCATGAACCCGTGCTGGCTAGGCCGGATCCCCTGGTTGTCCTGCTCATGCCTTGTGAGCGCCCTCAAGATGAACCGCTCCATAATCTTCCCCAGCACCGAGGTCAGGCTGACAGGCCTGTAGTTCCCCGGATCCTCCTTCCGGCCCTTCTTGTAGATGGGCGTCACATTGGTAAGCCTATGTAGGGTTGGGCTGCACAATTTTTGCATCTTATTCTGAGCTTTTCCTTTTGATTTGTCAGAAGAATTCAAGACAGGCTCAAATCAATCAAAGTAAATTCAGCAAATCAGATGTAAGGGTAAGTTTCAAGCACTATGAGAGATGATATATCCATTTGTACTAGTTAAATTTGAATGTTTGAAAACACGGATTTATATCTACTGTTGCAAATTACTCTCCTATCCATGTACTCATCCTAAGAGCAAAAAGAGTGCCTTTTTTAATCGTCTAAGCTTCACTACATCACTATACTATGACCAGGAAGACATACTGGGCTTGATTAACAAGAAAACACTTGGATCTAAACACTAACAGTTAACAAGTTTCCAAAACGTTGGCCTTTGAGTGCTCTGACAATTTTCTTATCCTTCTGTCAATCACATGGAATTCGGCTGTTCACACTCTTGAGTAACTGACCCTATATTTTTAACTCCCTTCCCTGTAACCTTCCCTTCTCCCTTGATTCTGAGTCTTGCCTTCTCACAAAACATAAACTAACACCTGTCCTAGACAGGCTTATCTTCAATGCCAAATGGCTGTCCTTCAGACAGGATAAGGGTGAGGCAGAGTTGTGCCCCTGACTTGAATCAGAGATAAGGAATAAAAAGCTCTGCAGGACCGGATCTTAAATTCAAACAGACTATGGAAGATTGGGTAACTACTGTGATGCAAGCAGGAAATGATACTGTAAGGCAACATATGAAATGAGCTAATTAGCATTTAGAAAGGTATGCAAAGAACTGTCTGAAAGAATCTCCTCATCAAAATCAAGAGGTACAAAAGAACCTAACCACGTTAACTCTTAAATCCTGCAAAAATTGGCCTAGAGTACCAGAGAACAGCAAAGGTTTTTTGTGCTCCAAGTGATATACAGTAGCTCAAGAATGATTCAGAAACAGAGGCCAGTTAGGGAAGGCTGGCATCAGTTGCATCACATTTTAAATACAGGCAATTTGAGTTTAAATTTACAAACCCAGCGTTCTTCCTGATGTTCCAGATTTTGCAATGCTTGTGATATGTGACTTCGCAAAATGAGGGCAGCACAAAGCTCTGCTCACACACACAGTCAAGGCATCAATGAACTGCATGGGAGTAAATCCTTCTTGGTAAAACTAACATACAGTATCTCAGCTTCCTATGAAAGTTGAAGCATTAGATAAACTTTATTAGTATGCCACTGACAGGAAAGTAGTACAAATAAACATACAAACATATGGAGAATGGTCATCACGGACTGGAGAGAAAATAGAGCAGGATTTATGGCAGAATGAAACAACGCAGGGAGCAGAGGATAAGAAACAAAGAGCTATAGATATCCAGGAGAAAAATTAGGACAAGAATGAAGCTCTCAAGAAGTTAATTACTAACAGACTGTATTTGTGGGGTTTCCCTCTCCGCTAAGAGAAACCACTTTTTTCATGTGATACAACACATAGTTGTTTGCATGGTGGCAATATTGGCATCTCATCGCTGCTGTGCATCAGGGGACATGCAAAGCTGAGTCCTAAAGCTCTTTAGAAAGTGCTAATGGGAAGAAAACAAGCTCAGATCCCTAGCTACGGGGGAACACCTTAATTTACACTAAGACTCTAGAAGCTCTAAGGCAAGTCTAAAAAATGTGATTGCTGAACAATGTAATTTCCTCTAATCCTTCTTGCACGACTTTTGTTGGCTTAGTTATTACACGTGTCACTTCTTACCTCACAAGCATAGCTTATCTTTACTTAATTCTTAATGTACCTTGAGTGGGTCAAGACCATTCATGGGTACAAACAGCCTGATTCTTCATCCTCAAATCAGATATTTCTGCAAGTAACCAGTCCTAAATAAGCCATCGGATTTGCATGCGCTTGACTCTGAACCAACAAATTAGCATGCACACTGCAAAGACAATAAGCTAGGAAAAAATACTCTTGATCTGTTAAAACCCATTCCTCCTATGTGATTTATTCATGTAAATCAGGCAAAAAGGTAGGATTCAGAGAAATTTAAACAGCCCTAGTCAACAACAAAGTATGATTGACAAGAAAAAAAATCTGACTGTTGATATTGAATAATAAATGAGTAGGGATCAAACAAAACTACAGAAAATTCAAAACTTATATAAAAATCTAGCATGCAGCCTTTACGAATATGATGTCCTGTGAGTGCAACTTAGACAGAAGGGTACCTAAGTGAGTTTCTAACTTAGTATTTCAAGCACATTGACATCCAGTAGTTCTGTTTGGACTCAATATGACTCCAGCAAAATGTTGCTCCTAATGTTAACAATTAGCTATCATCAATCCTCCTACCCTCAAGCTGGCTTTGAAGAAGATACACTAGGGATCAGTTTGGCCTCAGGACTTTGGTAATGAGCCCGTGAAATCACCACACACAAGGAACAAAACAAAAGCCCTAAAAACAAGACCAAACAATGAATCATTAATGCTCTTTGAGAAACGTGTTAGAAATATCTCCCATGAGAGCTTTCAGCAGATGTCACAATGATGAACAGTAAAATCAGAGGATGAAACCAATCTACAAGTTTCATAATTTCAAGCGCTGAGTTTCAATAGGCAGCTGTTCAGGTTGTCACTTTTCTTTACCCTCTGCATAATTTCCATGGCTCAAAACCAGAAAGCATATACAAATAAAAATTGCCAGTCACATTTATACTAGCTGATGTGCTACTACCATTAATTTTCCTTATCATGTGTTATTTCTCAGTACACAGTGTTAGAGCTGTCAAGATATATCTCCCTGGCTCTTGTCCTGTTAACATACTAATTCAAACACATGACAGACCAGCTTTCATGGCTCTGGCAGAGAGACTGATGCTGTATTTCTGAAAAACATATTTCTGGCAAAAAAGTCGTAGCCTTAGAAGTTGCTGGATAAAACTCACAGGAAGAAAACCACAGCTAGGAAAGAAAAACAATGGATGTAAAGAAGAAATAAAAGCATATCATTCTCTTGCTAAGTTCTGCTACATCCTTAAAGCCACAGTCAAATCCCACCCTATTTGCAGCCATATTCGAGCAAGTGCATGAAGTGATTTTTGTAGACAGTTTACACACTTGTGGGTTTTTTACACACTTGTGTTTTATCCCAGTTCTCAACCCCCCAGAACACTACTTATAGAAGAAGAAAAGCAAGGTTCTGAAACACCAAAACCCCAGCTTTTGTGGTGTATTTCAATTTCGATGGCTCTCCTAAAATTCCTTCCTTCAACTTTCTAAGAATATCTCTACTCTGCTAAGAGAAGCAATTGAGGCACTGTTTTGGATGCAAGATGCCTCTTGTGTAGATTTGTAGATGTAAGCTCTACATCAATCCCCTTTACTGTTTACTGATATGACCCCTTAGTCATTTCAGAAATACTTTACCTTTAAGTGCTCTTTATTTTAGCCAAGCTCTAACACCACCACCAAAGCAGTCTCTTTCTAGTCATACAGTTTTCTTTCTCTTAAAACAATGTCAAAGTAAGTGGAGGCAGAACTCCTAGAAGGAGGAGACAGAATCCCTCAAAGAAGCCCTCGAATTGCTAGATTCCTCCTTGCCAGCATCCACCAGTGTGCATCACTAGTCAGTCCAATGTAATTCATTATGTCCTGCTATTCCTCTGGTTGTGTTTCAACCATCCCATCATCGTTTGTGGCAGTTCCCTCCGTTATTTTCCTTCTGCCATCTGAAAGCAGGACACCTCCATTCCCTGCTTCCATTTTTTATCATCTCCAGAGGACTGTTTGGACAGTCTAAATGAAAGATACTATATAAAATATTATATTCAAGTGCACTTTAAGGAGAAAAACCTCCCAGAACAATCCTTCAATAGTCTAATACCTCTCTGTTAGGACTATTTTTTGGATGACTGGTAACGATTATATTTCTTACTGTTAGGTCAGAAATATTGCATTATCCATTAGAAAACCACTTTAGCTTATGCTTAAACTATTACCAAATAAAATGCCTCTGAAGAGGACTTCAAGCAGTAATCACATTTACTTTATTTGCTCTGGCCTTATATATGTAATTTTATTTGCTCCAAATACAGCATCACAGTTATTGTTGGGAATCAATGACTTACACAGTAACTTATTAAGAAAATCAAGCGTATATAAGCTTTACCACATATCACTGATTTTCTTCTTCACTTTTTCCTTTAAACAGCTTTAATGTCACCTAAAGACCTTCCCATTTGGCATTGTCAGATCTCTCTTAACCATCTCATTTTAAAATCACTTTTATACCTCAATACCTTTCAGAGCTACAGGCTGTCATTACATTCTGGGACTAACAGAGAGCACTGCCATCGAAACCCAGAATTTCAGCAACCCACTGCAACTTTGTCAGGAGCCAGCAACCCTGGCATCCCATAGCTGCTTATGCTACTGCAACAATCCAATAGATTTTTTCATTTTTTTTTAGATACTGTCAGAGAAGAAACAAAGAAACCTACATAGTGGTAAACCGTTGATCAGTTTACACTGATCACGTTGATCACTGTAAACATTGATCACATTAATGATTTCTTAGAGACAGGTTAATTTTACCGACTTCATAGAATTATAGAACAGTTTGGGTTGGAAGGGACATCTACAGGTATCTAGTACAAACCCCCCTGCCGTGGGCAGGGACATCTTCAACTAGATAAGGTTGCTCAGAGCCCCGTCCAACCTCACCTTGAATGTTTCCAGGGATGGGGCATCCACCACCCCTCTGGGCAAGTGTTTCACCACCCTCAGCGTAAAAAATTTCTTCTTCATATCTAGTCTAAATCTACCCCCCTTTAGTTCAAAGCCATTCCCCCTTGTCCTGTTGCAATAGGCCCTGCTAAAAAGTTTGCCCCCATCTTTTTTATAAGCCCCCTTTAAGTACTGATAGGCTGCAATTTCTTACTGCCTTGTGCCGTCTCGGAGCATGTTGGTTTGATGACACGATTTG
>NW_008794854.1:4344257-4354336 GCF_000699145.1 Aptenodytes forsteri | reverse complement strand
CGACTTCTCAAATACGATGGATAGTGGCTTAGCAACTTCATCCGCCAGTTCCTTCAGGACGGGGCTTGGGCAGTGAGGCTCAAGCACTTGTTGGTTAAAACCAAGGCAAAAAAGTCATTGAGTACCTCCGCCTTCTCTGTATCCCCGGTAACCAGGTCTCCCATTTCATTCCAGAGAAGGCCCACATTTTCCCTCATCTTCCTTTTATCCCTGATGTACCTATAGAATCTTTTCTTGTTGCCCTAATTGGACGTAATTGCATGCATCTGCCTAAGAATTGGGCTATTACAGCCACCAGAGAAGGGAAATGCCAGAGCTTTCGGGCACCTGCCAGGCTGGCGCTCACAGAGCAAGGAACCCCAAACTCTGCCAGCCGAGGGTTGAAACTGGTTTGACTGGTCGTTTCTGCACTGCTGGCTGCTGGAAAGTCACAGTGAAAACAGCCAGGTTCTTGGCTACTTGCTGGCTAGCTTTTGTAAGTGAATCAGGGAATCTGGTTGCCGAGGAAGCTCCACATACTGGGTGTCTCTAGACTGGCCAAGACTCAAAGCGTTCCTGAAAGCTCATGTTGTCATGAAATAAAATGACATTTCCCTGCCTGCTCTGCTCGCTGACTTGGACTAATGTTAAGATACATTGGAAAAACATTTAAAAGCAAAAATCACACATTAAAATATGGTGACATTGAAAAGTCCAGTTTAATTAATTTTGCTCATTTTTGTACAGTCAGTCTCTGCCTAAATCACTGTTCTGTGAGCTAAGCTTTCTAGTGACAGAGTTTGGTTAAAAACTTGGGAGCTTTCAGTCTTTTCTAGAAGCAATTGAAATTGATGTTCCACTTTTGGTTAAAAACTCAGGAGCTTTCAGTCTTTTCTAGAAGCAATTGAAATTGATGTTCCACTTGATGCTAGCAATAGAGAATAGGGGGTGGAAGGAAACGAGTTGTGCTTGGTCTCAATCATTAATGAATATGGTCATTCAGAAGCCACTTTTGAAATTCCACTTAGTGCATGTTTTCTAACTTATTTGTTAAATTGTATTTAACTGTATTATTTATTTTCCAATTCTCGAGCCAATTCTTGCGCTTTCTTTACATAGCTTATCAAAACATCCAATGGAGAAGACACTAAGGTAATACTTAATATAAAAATACATTTTGGTGGAAACAAAGATTAGTTGAACACAGATAAAGGAACCATTTTTGGAAATGATATGACAATGTATTATATTTACTATTTATAACTGGAGAGTAACATTGTTCTCCAATTTCAATATTGTTTTCTTTTGAAGAGCCCCCAATACCTGTCAGAAAGGTACTGGTGCAGCATCTGCTGCCGTGTTGCAGTTTGCATGGATGGATGCACCATCAGTGGCTGCATCCTCTTGGACATGCCTTTATCATTTAAGCTTGAAATCTGGGATCAAAACCTATGAATTTGTGTCTGTCCCAAATCTTCGTTCAGGAAATAAACCTGTACATACTGCAAATCCTTTTCTAACATTAAAAATCTGTCTCCTCTCTCTCTCCGGAGTAAATTACTGACCATTCTTTTCCACAGCCTTTTGAAAAACAGAGGGATCAAATACATACATACTATTTTAAAACAAGTTCTCCAGAAAATATTAGGCTTTGTTACATTGATACAGAACATGAATTCAGTTTACTGTGAAATTGTGCTGCTTGTAAGCTATTTTCACTGGCTGGCTGTACCAGTTCCTGGCTAGGGGAGAGGCACCAGAGCGCTATTCAAAAGCAGTTTAGCTCCCTGCTCCTGGGAAACATGAAAGCCCCAGCTATCAGCGTAACTTAATTGAACAGGAAACAAATAGCAGATGCCTCTTCTCAGATCTCAGCCCAGGCTGGTCTGTATGCTTGCATGGTGCTCTGAGGAGCACTGGGACTCTGCACTTGACATGCCCAAAATGCCAGAGCTCGAGCCCTGACCTCAAGCGCTGAGACTTGACACACAGATGTGAGACAGCCTAAGGCCAAGAAGTTCAGTGCTAGAAATACTGCCAGGGGTAGGCCTATTTTCATACAAAAGCAGACAGAAAACACTGAATTACAGGCGTAAGTGCTCCTACTCATCTAACTCACCTCAATTTAAAATACTTTGTTTTGTACACGTATTTAAGAGCATTGAAAAAAATCCTTATTTAAATCATTTCTCAAGCGCTTGGCGTAAGTATCCCCATTCATCAGTTTGTCTTAAGCTTGCTGTCTGTTGCCAAAGTTACTGCTGTTGAGATGTGTCCATCTCCTCCGTCGAACGTCACATCTTATTGCCCAAACCTCTGCGCATAAAGAGCGATTTCTGTGGGTGACATGGCTACATCTGCACAACATCAACATTTTGTTGCAAGAACAGATGGATTTCATCTTGCTTTGTTCACTGCTTTTAACACAGATTTGTACAGTTAAATTATGCTGATAGACCAAGAACTTCGCATATGCATGTGTGGACTGAAACACACACTTTCAGGAGCAGAACTGAGGACTCAGATAGGAAATTGCATCAGCCTTACGTTGTTTTTAGTATTTCTGTTCTGTGGTTTTATCTCAGGCTTTCCGTTCTTCTTCACAGGCTAACATATCCTACCAATGCTGTAGTACCATAGAAATTTCATTAACAGAAAAAGCACCAACATCATATGAATGAGTAAAGATTAGTCACGTTAATAAAAGTGGTGAAAAGAGAGCCTTCTATTCTTTCATTAGACTAGAAATTTATTAAATTATCCTACTAGCTGAATTTAATACATTCTTATAATCCTTCCTTAATTCTCATTGCATATTCAATTTTTCCAATACATTTGTAAGTTTCTTGGAAAAAATCCAACCACTTCATTCAGTTCTGGTTTATTTTACTTTTGCCGCTCCGTCACATGAACAACAAATTTCTTTAGGGCAAGTATTTTCAGCTAAATACTAGGAACGTTCTTTCTGTAAATTTGGCTTCCAAATAAATATATTTCTTGTTTATTAAATACATACAGAATTATCTCAGATGTCAGTTTTATTTTTATGAGGTTTATTCTGAACTAGTTGGTACGTGAACATGAAAACTGAGCTTTGGCTCGCTTCACATTAATATTTTTAAAGCCAGGAGCCTAAACTCCAGCACCCTACGATCAAAGGTATGACACCTCCAGACCAAAGGCCTCTGCTACATAGTTTAGAAAAAAAGATCACGAGGAAACTATTCTCATTCATCTCCCAGTTGTTAGCTGCCTCAGCTTAGTAGACCCTGTTAACCTTTCTAGAGGCATCAAAAAATTAATTTCAAAATGCATGCACAAACACAAAACAATGCAAGAAACAATAAGAAGACAACATAAAAGCAAAGCTTCAACCTCTGCCAGCATTTAGGTGAGTTTAAATAACTAATAACTCAATTGTAATTATATTTGTAATATTACCTGAAAAGCTTTTTTAGTAATTCCATCAGAAGGGCGTATTCATAACACTGGCTTAATGGGGACCCTTGAGCCCAACCAGAGTTATAGTAAAAAGCAAACAAACAAGCCTCATGAACCCTCTGGGGAGTTTTTCAAAGTAAAATGCATTTATGGTATTGATGCAGATAAGCATCATTCCCAAAAGCCAGTTCTTTTTACAGTCAATGAGTCTTTTCTTTTCTGCAGCTGAATCCAAATGTTTTATACTTTCAAGTGAAATTTTCATTCATCTATCCATTTTGGTAAGTTGGCATCCTATAATTATGTTTTAATTAAATAATTGCACAAGGTAATATGCAGTACACACAACAGAGTAATGTATGAATGAATTATTGCCTGACAATACCTAAAGCAACATTTTAATGGCCTCAGTGAAGGAGAAAAATCAGAAGCTAGTATCAGAAACAGACTAAACAATCATCAGAAAGCCCAAAATAAAATTAGGGGAAAAAAAATACATGAGATTTACTGGCAGTCCTATTAGTGAAATCTTGTAACAGTCCTCACAAAGGAAAATGCAGCAAAACAAGAGGTGCACAGTTGCACCCTTGGATGTTTTCCACTCCTGGCGAGTTTACTTGCTCTCTTTTACACTTGTGTGTTCCAACTGGTACAGGGGGGCCTTGATTGTGGAGTAGTAAGGGGCCAGGTATTTTTAAATTTCTTTTTACATGGTGAGCTCTTCAGGGTAAAAAAAAAACTTCTACCAAAAGCAAATCAGGCATGGAGATCCTATTATAGGCACAAATAGTCCTACCTTATGCTGGTGTGATTGTCTCCCTGTGGCAGCTAAGAGCTCATTTGATATTAAAGGTGTATCACCAACAGAGCACTCACATCATAACAAAAGAAAGAATATGAATAATGAAATAAGGAACAGATTTTTTTTTTTTTTTTAAAACCTTTAGTACAGCTGGAAAATGTGTCTGCTACAACGATTTACATTCTTAACGCCACAGCCCTATGTCAGAGTACTTATTGCCATATCCAAATATGAGAATTAGACCCTAAGATGCTTGACATCAATATGTCAAACAATAATTTAGGCAACAGCATCCTAAATTAGGTGTATGGAGACAGACAAACAATTACGTTCTACTGATTTTACAGTCACCAACCACCAGCTTGGTCACCATGCCTGCTCATACTTATACCTTCATACATAAATAACATGTACTTAATAAAATTTAAAAAAAATTTAGGTAGGAAATAATAGCATAGGAGTTTTTTGTTTGGTTGTTTTTTTGGGTGTGTGGGTTTTTTGCTATTAACTTTTTCAGAGGCCAATAATGTATTTCAGTTTACAACTGTTCTGGGCTATGGGAACGCACACAGTTACTTAAGGTGTCATCTGGCAGATGGTAACTTGGGAAGCTGCTTAAGAGTCATGTTCTGCCACATATCCGTGCAAGTGCCTGAATAATCAAAGCAAACGGTAGGGTAACCATACTACAAATGACAATATTCAACTGTGCCAAATCAAAAAAAATAAAGATAATACATAATGAAAGAAAAACTAAAACCCTCGCACATTTTACACCTATGTAATTTATGCAAAAATCATCAGTATCTTTACATATTATTTTGTATTTAGACATTTGCGGCTCTATAATGAAGATAGGGCTGCAAGCAGATACTTAGCCTGTGAAGTCTGAGAGCCGCCATCCATTCTGACACATTAGTTCTTCCACTCATTGTATCTGAAAGCATCTCTTTGTTTGGAGTGCTGCAAGTCTCTCCCTTGCAGAACCACATAAAGTACCGCAGAGAACTTGTTGATCTGACATCACTCAAAACATCTGATACTTCTATAAATTAATATTACACTTGATGTTTCCTGGAATTCTACCTTAATTATCCAAAGCAATGCCTGGCCAGCTCTCTAGATTTCTCCAATGTCTGTAAGAAATTTCCACCCTCATCATCCCTCTCTGTTTTCTTACACGTTTCCAGCCTAACATCTCCATGTAGCACCAGTTTCTAGAGACTGTGTCTCCTTGGTCTCTTGGACTTTGTCTCGTTCAAGGGCAGTGAAGCGCAGTGGCTCAGTGTCAGTGGTCAGCTTCCAAGACCTCGCTCACCTTTTCTGTTCCCTTTGGAAGAGGCGCCAAATTTTGTTGCTGTGACTAATCCATAAACTCATCATTTGTCTTTTCTTTTCCCTGTAAAACTATGAAGAGTGGCAATATTCACAAGGAAACACTTTCTTGATTTATTGCTGGTGAATCCCAAGGTATCTGAGTAGCTTTTATTCAAAACATGAAGTGCACAGAAGTGCGGGAAATCAAATTATCTGAAAAAAAAACCCCACCCTCAGTAGAAATACCTGAGTTAGTATCTGAAAAATACCAGTTCTTAGTAAAAACAACATTTTAGAAAATCAAAAAGCTTTTGTCTTCTGGGGAAGTTCTAAAAAGACCTACTCTTACTTTCAAAGTTTTTTATGAGATTTCAAGAGGCCAAGGGCATAAGATCTGCCTGCGTTACTCAATGCCAAGCTCACCAAAGAATAGCATACATAACTTACGATAGCAGTGGTAATGAAAATTCAGTTAAAAATTAAGTAAAATTTAAAATGAACCACCTTCAATTGCCTCTCATCATAAACCATTCACCGAAACAGGCAATTTAAGGTATTCAGAGATGATGACACTGAGGTTTGCTCACTCCTCTTAACCATCCAAAGGCAGCTTTGCTCTACAAAGAAAAGTAGTATCTGATATCTGCTTAGCAGATCCTACCTTCTCACAAGATCTCAGAGCTATTGAATGGAAATATATAACAAGAACGGAAGTCCTCACCCAGTGCAATAACTCATGCCTTGACTAAATCCATTTCCCCAAGCACCAGAGGAAATTAAACAGTACAGCGATGGTTTTACTTCTATACCTCTTTTCATGTACTCCAAAACGCATCTGTCAGGACATCATGGTAACTCTTATCAAAAATTTAGGAATTCAGTCCTCCTCCCCTCCCTTGTTTACTTGGTGACTATATTTTGGGATCAGTCAAGTGCCTAAAAAATTTATGCTAGTTTTGATTTCAATCCAATTCCACACAATTATCATGATCTTTAATTTGTCATACACAGTCAGCTTCAATTACTTAAAAGACTGAAGTTCAGAGAAAGAACAGAGACACAATTAAGTGAAACATTGGCCCAAACCCAGATCATTGAATCCACGGACACTTCAGTTTTAGAGTATAATCCAGGTCCTATCTAATTATTTAACAATACCAAAAGTCACTGCACAGAAGCCTGGAAATATTTTTGGAGACTGCATTAAACTTTCCAAGAACAGAAACTGTTGCATTTCAGTCCTCAGACTTATTTATCTGCCATGTAGAATATCAATTACCAGCATATACTGGACTAGAGAACATAAAACTCACAAGAGATTTAACATCTTGCTGCTTTACCTTTAGGACAGTATGCTTGTCCTTGGGTTGTTAAAGGGACCCTCAAGGTAATCTACTCTCCCCCTCTGTCTCATACAGTGGGTTTTGGCAGTTTCACATAGGGCATTGTACAGCATAACTCCGAATTTAAGCTTTTAGTCACGGCAGCCAAAGTTAGGATCCCATTCTCCAACATGCACATCCTACAGAGATTCACAGGTCATATATAAACCCTTTGCCTTGTTTTATGCCTGTAATAAGACATTACCCATCCCCACATGCAATGGTTTAAATGCAAAAAGACCATATTTGTTATAAACTGTATTTTCTGACTATTTCTTACTAAATGTTTAGCATAGCTTTCCTTTAAAAACAAGAGCATAAAAGAAGAAATGCACACTAATTCAAGAGCAGAAATATTGAAATATGACTAGTCATTCCAATGAGGTAAGTTTTACATACCATCAAGTGAAGCAGGTGATTTTGTTTTTATTTTATAATTTTTTGTTTTACTTATACTGCTACTCTATCATGTATTCCAGACACTCTTCTTTAGGAACCAAGAGGATAATCCTGGGAAATAAAATATTAAAATCTGGGTGTTTTTTTCAGGCATAAAAATTTAGTCGTAAAGTTACAGTGCAAACACCTACCACTGGGAAATCAGAGAGAAATTTGACTAGATACTAGATAGTGGTTGGAGCCATTTTGAATATAACGTGCAGCAGCTCATATTGGATGGTTTTATCTGCAATGTATCGGTGACAGACATTCTTGTCTCAGCTTGTTTTTATGTAGCAGGAAACACTCCAAAAGGACTTAGTGTTGATCTTTCTTACTTCTCTAACTCTACCTCTCCTTCATTATCTTTGCAATCACAGTAACTTTACCTCTACCCTGATCAAGCTGTAAGACTTAGACTGTATAGGCTAGAGCAATATGAACGGGTACCAAAGTTGGCAAAAACCTGGTGGCCACTGAGAAATACACAAGCACAGTCATGTACACACACACAAAATACACTGATGACGTGCTCCCGAGCAGGCATTCAAATATATTTGTTTTATTCTAAATCAAGACTATATATTCTTAGCCACTATCATTTTCCTGTACCAAAACCAGTCCTCAATTCATACAGAAAGGGCTATGTACTGGCTTTACTATTACTAAACAGACAAACAAAGTAACAGGAAAAACTGAGTGACAAATTTCTCTTCACCTCCTACTTGTGTTACTCTCTTCATTCCTTCCTCCCACTTGTAGGTTACACAGCCATCAGCTTATGGTAAACCTTTGAAGACAGGTATGTCAGATGAATGGAGCACTGTCAATACTTGAGCTGCCTACACAGCGACATTTCTAGTTAACACAAAAGACTTGAGACCACAAATCAATCTCTGAATTTTGAAAGGAAGCTTTTACAGAGATGATGAGCAGGACAATATTCATTTCTTTGAGTCATTTTCATTTCTTGCTGAAGTCTATTATTGACTCGTCTAAACTGAAAAGAAAAAATGCACAAACTGGTCAGCCAAATGCATTAGGGAAAGAGAGCAGTTGTAACTTGGCACCCTGCACCCTGAAAAGCCATCAAAGAACCAGCTTTCCTTCTTGCTTTCATTTGCTCTGCTCCCACAAGTGTCCCTTCCTATCTCCCTGTCATGAAGGGAAAATCCTGGTCTCTCCTAAGCTCATACAACCCACCTTCATTCTGCTTAGAAATGCCCCCTGCGATCAGCAAACCTTGGACCTGAGATCAGGCTCAGTAAACAACTGCTGGCATTGCAGAAACTGAGGCACCTCCCTATAGCTTTACTATTATCTACCCAAATGCCTTGCCCACAGACTTCACTAGAATGCAATTGTATAATCTAGTTGCTGGCAACCACATAACACAGCACAGCACGCCACCAGAATCTGTGCTCAGCAAAGACCCTGAGCCATGCTGTACTAGAGCGAGTAGTGCCCCATCACTACAGAAAACAAATAAGTCAAAGTCTAAGGTCAATCTGAAACTTCAATTTAAAGAGCTGAGCTGATGTTAAACTCAACGCATTAACAGTTCAGTTTCTTTTAGCAGCTGAGGGCAAAGTGTAATGATGGGTAAACTGAGGTAAAACCCATTAGGAAAAACAAAATCCTAAAGCACAACCTAAGTCCATGTTAAAAAAAAACCTGCCAGAATCGCTGTATCTGTAGGTAACTCGGGACTGACTGAAGGCAAGGCATCGATTACAACAAAGCGATCTCTTGGCCCAGCAACATCCCAAGATATTGTCCCAAGATCGCAACATTTCTAAAACTGAACTAATAGCTCAGCTCACAAGCACACAGACCTAGCACAGGAGAAAGGTTTCATAGGTGCCACGGGGCTTGAGACGGGCTCTGCAGTTTTGATGGAGAACCAAGCTCTTAGGACACTCTGCTGACTTAATATATGAAGTATCACACTAGCACTGTGAGAACATATTGCTAACATGCATAGGTGACTGGGTCAGCTACATATTGTATATGTTTAGGTCAGTCATTCATAGCACGCTGTGCAAAACTGCATATCGATATTTATAGGTTACTGGGTCAACTGTATCCTGTGCCTAGGAAAGCCAATCATCCATAGTATGTTGTATGCCAAGGCATATTGAAATCTGTCATTTCAGTAGTCCTAGCAAAGTATACCAGCACACTGACAGGACCTATGGCTGGCTGCTACTTCCATCTGTCAATTTTATCACTTTCAAAAATATTAAAATGCAGAGTGTTTCAGAGATAAATGTAAACAAATGTGTCCTGGTTTCAGCTGGGATAAAGTTAATTTTCTTCCTAGTAGCTGGTACAGTGCTGTGGTTTGGATTTAGGATGAGAACAAAGTTGATAACACACCAATGATTTAGTTGTTGCTAGGTAATGCTTTCACTAGCCAAGGACTTTTCAGCTTCCCATGCTCTACCGACGTGAGAAGGCTGGAGGTGCACAAGAAGCTGGGAGGGGGCACAGCCAAACTGGTCACAGGGACATTCCATACCATGTGACGTCATGCTCAGTACCTAAACTGGGGAAAGCTGGCCGGGGGGGCCGCTGCTCGGGGACTGGCTGGGCATCGGTCGGCAGGTGGTGAGCAATTGCACTGTGCATCACTTGCTTTGTGTATTATTATTATTATTACTACATCATTATTATTATTGTTATTATTATTTTATTTCTATTATTAAACTTTTTTTATC
>NW_008794854.1:4327324-4344192 GCF_000699145.1 Aptenodytes forsteri | reverse complement strand
GCAATTGCGCAATTGCTGCTGACTGAGGTTAAACCACAACAAAATGTTAACATAATACATTTCATATCAACCATATATCATGAAAATATAACAATTATTAACCTCAAAATAACCATCTTTGGAAGATGAGAAATTAGCATTCTCTTTAATGAAAAGTGTAATTTTTTGCTTTTTTCCTACCTGTTTCTAGAATAGTCCAAAGGCTTCTTCACCTTCATCAAAATCAGTTTTTCATATAGAGCTTAAAAGTGTTATAGACTTCCTGGTTTGTTTATTTTATTAAGTGGTCCCTCAATAATCTATTAGCAACAATTAACTTTCAATAAAGTCATCAAACCAAGCTCCCTTTCCCAAGGCTTGGCAAAAATGGAAAAAAAAAAAAAAAAGTAGGCATCACAATATATCAATCCAGCTTCATCCAGATTTGTTTCTAAATGAAAAGAAAATTGAAAATTTAAAAAGAAGAATCCATATAAAGAAATCCTAAGCTCCTATGAAGAAAATAGACCTTGTTTAATTTCACCCCTCCTCTGGCCTCTTCGAATCTGCAACTTAAAATCTTAAAATCTACCTGAAGAGACATTCATTAAGAAAGTAACACCACTAATCAACAAATAATGTCGCTTAACAAGCAGTAATGCTAAGAGAAGCAGCAAAATACTGAATAATCTCTAGACAGTGTTGAACTTCAGAAGGAACAGTGAACATTTGGAAATATTAACTTGGGAATTTATAAAGTAGTAGCCTGCATCAGAAACCTGACCATACCTTAAATTAATGAGGAAATATATCTGTAAGAGAATGTATTACCATGTATTCTTCATAGAAGAGGTTAATGTTCTACAGGAAAACATTAGCAGACTTGCTTTAAGACATTCAGTCGCTATTAACACTGAAAGTTTACACCATCTCTATTATGATCACAGAGCAAGCAAAACTTCTTCTGTGCCTAAAAAAAGACTTTTGAGTACCCTTCCATGCTATTAGAAGGCACAGCTCTCCGTAGCCAAAACCTTCACTGCATAATGTTATTTCAGTGGGTGGTCCATAAGTCTATCACTAACAATTATGCTGTAGAATAAAAATCATTGTAGCAATTTCAGTCATATAAAAATGGGCTTGCGTATTGAGAAAAGCTCCTAAATGCATTTTCTGTAAGTATCTTCTCCGATACTTGAGAACTAAATTGCTGAGACAGGGTGGGTTTGCTTATTTGTATGAGGCAAAATACTGTGTATGAAACCAGGCAGAACTGTATCCAAAATTATCAAGGGAAATGCCAACTGTAAAGCCAGTTTTGTTTACTTTTTTTTCACTACATCAGTACCAATTTCAATCACCTTAAAGAAAGTCTGTGTAGGCATAACAAAATTAACTTTTATGTTAATACAGAAATAAAGGCCATCTCTGTAAAAAGTGTTTTTTAAAAAACAGCTCAAGCAAAGCACAATTAATTTCAACTAATTTTTAGTGTTTTTATGATACTGACATGCTGTTAAATAACAACTCAGAGGAAACAACAACCTGGCAGAACAAGTAAACTATTTAACAGGCAAATCTGATTTACAAGTAGGAAACAATTTCTTGTTCAATAGTCATCACAATTAACTAAATGCAAATCTCTGATTCTGTGTGAAATGCTACTGAGGGGTGAATAACACAATGAATATTCATTCAAAACAATAAAGGAATGTGTTTCATACCCACATTCCTTTTGTTTGCTTTATACAAATATAAAAGGATGTCAAGCATCCCCCCAGAGTATCGTTCATGAAAACAAATTCCAGCTTTCTGCATGTGAGTTCCTAGGGAAGCTACTGGTTTTTTAAAAACAGTATGTATGCAACTCTTCCCTGCAAGAGACTTTTGGACAACCTTTTTTCATTGTATGACGCAAGAACAGTACAGAAACCTCACCTGAGTTTATCACAAATAGATAATGGTTTAAAATTTGAATAACAACATATCAATGAAAAGTCTGTTTTTCAGAATTACCCATTCAATAAACTACATCAGCTGAGGACAATGAGAGCTGTTTGTACACAGCTCTACCAAGACAAGATAAAGAAGAATACATTTTTCTGTATTCTTTTCTAAAATGAAAGGGGAGAATACCTGGCTGTAATCTTAATCCTTCAGCAAGATGAGTGAGATCAGCAGAGCTGAGTTTTGCAAGACTCAAAAATAGGACAGTGACTTTTATGATTTAGGACAATTCCCCAGTAAAGAGAGAGCTCAACACAAAGGAGGGTGTGAGTAAAACTCCCTAAGCATCTTGATTTGTTCATCAGCATTTCTTATCATTAGAAGCACCTTTGCTTTTTACTGTTCATATTTCTCCAAGCAGAAACAGTTTTACAGGTTGAGTTAAACCAGGGGCTGTGGCTGTGGAGCTGAGGTCCTAACACTAGCGCTGATATAAGCGGTGCTGGTCAGCATCACTGCAGGATACCTAGCTACTTCCCTCTGCTGACATGCCACTACTGGCTTCGGATTTGAACTAGTTCTCCACAAGATTGCTCTGCGGAGCCAAAAAGCACAACTGGACCACAGACAGCGATCTCCAGCACGATGCTGCATCGTGCAGCTCTGAGAAGTAAAAGAAAAAAAGACCCCCCAAAAAGCTAGTTAGTTTCTGATGCTCAGAAAACAAAACAAAAATGTGAGGACGACCAATTTTAAAATGGTTCAGAAGCAAAATGAAAAAGGAAAACTGCTTATAGCTGGAAATCAGCAAACAGAAATGCAAGAAAAGAAAGTCACAAATCCTTTCTCTGGTTGTTTCCTGAACAATGCTAGGCTTAGGCTGGCTGTCACAAATCCTTTCTCTGGTTGTTTCCTGACCAATGCTAGGCTTAGGCTGGCTACTGAATAGCTTGGGAGAAACACAACCATACTCTCTCTTCTGTTCATGGTGATCTGTGGATGACCAGAGAAGCTGAAGCATTCCTTACAGTAGCAGTCACTGGATACAACTCTCCCATATAAGGACCCAATCCAGAGACTTTGCAGAGAGCATACTAACACACAGCTGTACATCATTATTTCTGAATGTATTCTTTTTGCTTCTGCTTTGTTCTAAGACAACAGAAATGCTAGTTTAGGTCAATAACCCATTTATGCTAGGGCAAAGTCCCAATACACCAAAGTCTACCAAATGTACACTTTCATGCTAATGGTGTGATAAGGCTGTTATAACATTCATCCATTTCCTTTCAACTTCTTCACCTTTTTAAAACATCAACATTACAAACTTCTTGAACCAAGCGTTATCTAGCTACATTTAATTTCCAGCCTCTCTCCAAGTTACTTGCAGCCATGGACCATTTCAGGATCAACTAACCTGAAAAGCACCAACTGATATGTTTGAAGTCTTTCTTAAATGTGCTGATGAAACATGTGCAAGTACCTCCACACACAGTGCAAGGTACAAAAATCTGTCCCGGGGCATCCTTAACACACAGGATGTCTAATGACAAGACAGTAATGAACAAGATAAGTATTCTGCGCTCCAGAGGTGCCCTTTCCATATGCTGGTAATATACTGCTGACAATAGACACCGTATACACAGCTCTGACTATAGGATTGCACAGAGACTGCCTCTTCCTCCCCCGGGAGATTTTCACTTAACACGTTGCCAGTTGTCTAGCTCCAAAAGGCTTCAAGTTGTGAACTGGAAGGTTTAATTCTACGCTATGGAGAAAAGCCAGGCACCCAGCTAAGGACAGTCTAACTGCGTACTGAACTCCTCTGCCTGCTGCTCCAGGCGCGTGCCACAGAGACTGTGGTAGCCCTCAGCCACGGGATGGATGCTCACAGTTCCAACAGCAGATCTATGAGCAACAAGCTGCAGCCTCCTCTGGCTCAGCCAAACCCCGGGCTGCTCTTTTTCTGAAGGTTTTCTGCATGTCCTGACCACGTAACACTAGCATCAGACTGATTTTAAAATGGAAGAACAATCTTCAGTTCTAGATGAGTAAAGTAAAAAAATTAAGTTTTAAGCCTGGTATTTTATCCTTTGTCTGGGCTACATAAAAAAAAGAAAGTAAAACAAAGAGCTGGAATTAGGACTGCTGGATAAAAGGTGAATGATTCGGGGGTGGTTTTGAACATCAAGCAAGGCTGGCCAATTCCATTTTTCCTTTCCCTCATGTGTAAGACTTGTTCCCTATACACACGTGAAAACATTTAGGAGGGATGCTTTTAACATCTGACAGAGGACACATCAGTATGTGCTGGACATTATATATTCCCTGATGGAATATATCCCATATATTCCCTGGCAACAGGGCTTTTTCTCTTAGCAACAGAAAGAGAAGAGCAAAGCTTTTCCAGAGAGAAAAGAGTAGAGACATGAAAAGTGAAAACAGCATCATCCAGTGTCAGTAGACCCTTTAGTTTGGATGATGAAAAAAACATATCTTAAACAGCAAACATAAGTTTTATAGTACAGATTTTTGTAGGAAAGATGACTGCTTTAGATCTCTACAGCACTGACAAAGTAGGGACCCTAACCGAGTTGGTTTGTGGACATCGACATAAAAAGAATGTTAAAGATAAACTTACAACTAACCATTTAATTAGTGGATTTCATCTGCAACTCTAATAAGCCTTTGATTTCAGGAATGGTTGCATGTGTCATAAATACTTATTCTGGGCATTTGAAACGTCCATGGGGAAAAAAAAAAGCAAGCTTTTTTCCTGTTCCTCTGCTCCCAAAAGTTCCAGTACAGTGTCTGTGCATCGGTGTGACAGCTCTGAAAAATCACTTCCCAGGTCTGAGCAAAACAATTCAGACACACACTCAGCTAATTTTAGAATTACTTTTTTAATTAAACCTTATCATAAATGATAAAGAAAAATGGAACCATTTTTTCCCTGATTTCCCCCCCTCCCCCGTTCATCCATCCCTTCGTTACATCTTGCTTCATCTTGTAACACTCTCTAGGCAGGAGGAATCTTGCTGTACTTTGGGTGCAAATTTTGCCTGCAATGAATGTCTGGGATGTTCATGCCAGCAGAACAGCACTACCCCTCACTGTTTCTTATGCACAGTCCTAAACTATTAAGTGACTCAGGCACCAAGGTGCTGCCTCTCTCCTGGTTTCCTAAGCTCCTGGCCACCTTGGTTTTGGTTTGAACTTCATCTGCTGAGTTCAATTAGTGTGCTAATTAAATATGTTCCCACAGTGCTATCGACTACTACAGCTTCATTTAGGTGATTTGCAAGGGGGTCCTCAGGATCTGTCGAAGGGCTCATTTATTCAGTTGTTCTTTAGCTCTGTCCTGGAGATCGTTTGAGCAACCTGCTAAAACCCCGAGATGCTGCAAGGCCTTTCAAAGGAACAGAAGAGGATTCAGGAGCTGCCCAGGACATGGAGGTTACGGGAGCAGGAAGTGAGAAGGAGCAAAAAAACCTTCTCCTCCATTACTGCCCCAGACATTGCAAACTGCCAGAGCCAGCTGCAAAAGAGAATTAAGAAAAGTCAAAGCTTTTTAGCCTGGCCTCTCAGAAACTAATGCCTAGGTAGTCAGGCTACCTCTGCGTTTCTTTCCCAAGACATTTCTAACCTCATTGCTAAATTTCATTGAAACTGGCCAAATAACACTTATGAGTAAACAACCGTTATATTCCTACAGCTTTTCACAAAACAGGTACCTAAGCAGTGGAAAGGGACTTCACAGGCTAGAGCACAAGCTCAACTTTTCCATGGTACCAGAAATATTTCTTGAAAATCACAGGAAAATACCTTTGTCAGAAAATGCCTTCTCAGACAACGGAAAACCTATCCACAAGACACAAATGCATGGAAAGTCAAGCTATACTGCTCTTGAAATGAGGTTTTTCAAGATAATTTCTGCTGCACAGACTGATCACAAATATTTTGCAGAAGTGGGGGAAAAAAGAAATACAATTACCACGTGAGTGCCAGAGGAGGGATCTCCAGAAAACACAAGCAGAGAATAAATACACTTTTAAAAATCAGAGGCAAAGGACCACTAAGATGTGAAGGAAAAAAAATATATTTATAAATTTCTCTGAAGCTCTTCTTTGCAATTGGGATGAAGTAGCTGGCACTGCAAAGTGTTGCCCACAGTGTTTTCTCTTCTGCCTAAGGAATAATGGCTTGCACACATTCTGAAGGAGTAGATAGAACTACCAGCTAAAAATTACCTGTTGCTCCATTACTGATGCCTGGGAATAGATACAAAAGCGTGGAGACAAAGCTCAGAGTTTTAGCAAGGCTGTGACTGATTTTACAAGTTTACTTTCCTACCTGTTCTGTTGACGTAATTTGTATAGTTGGATCCCTTTGTCATCCAAAATGGCAGAAAAACTTGGAAGCACATTGTACTTCATCCTACTGGAATCCCATTTTAGATTTACCACTGTCATTTGTATTCTCCAGGCCTGTATTTTCCCTTATGATCCAGTCTCCCACCAGCACAGCAAGTAAGGGAAGCACCTGTGTAGTAAACATGAGTGAGTTAGAGGACAAGGATGAGCACCGCTGCCCTCTCCAGAAAAGCCAGCAGTAGATGACAGCTGATGCTGTGCTGTGGTTAGCTGTCGGGGGAAACCAAGAGAGGGAAAAGAGACAAGTAAAACCAAAAAAGTCTGTTTAAAACCAAGTTAACAGTTGCAGAAATCTGCAGTTCAGGAAACAAAGAAGTAAGTGCCAGGAGGCAGAGATTTGGGACTGTTGGATCTTGTAGATGGCAGGAAAAATGTCAAGTCAGCCGAACCTGAGCGACACCACCCCTGAAACAACGAGTAGCCCGAGAACGTCCCGATGTTCTGACCTGAAAGGCATGACTGCTTATGACATTTAGGCTTCTTTCTTACATAGCTGGTATTTCAGTTAGGTATGTCCCCAAGCCCCTTCACTGCCTTAATGTTATCTCAGAATCTGATATTAGAATAAATAGGAGTTCTAGATTGTGGGCACGGGTTTCAAATCACATCAGGAACGTTTGCCTTACACATTAAGGATTTTTATCTTTCCTCCTGTAAGATCAAGTGAAAAGGACAGAAAAAGCAATTCAGAAAGAAGATATACAAGTAGAAATATGAACAAATACAAATTTGCATCTTAATAACTTTGTGATACAGAGCTCAGCATAACTATTTGCGTTATTTGCTCTGTATATCTCCCTGCTTAATGTCCCTTACCCACTTGTTTAAAATACATTATCAGATACAGAAAGGTTATTGGGGAAATATTTTTGAGGACCTAGATTCAACAAATTTCACAAGACATTTCACAAGTTTATATATATTGATATCATATCTAGGCCAAAAGTGTGATACAGAGCTCAGCATAACTATTTGCGTTATTTGCTCTGTATATCTCCCTGCTTAATGTCCCTTACCCACTTGTTTAAAATACATTATCAGATACAGAAAGGTTATTGGGGAAATATTTTTGAGGACCTAGATTCAACAAATTTCACAAGACATTTCACAAGTTTATATATATTGATATCATATCTAGGCCAAAAGATAAACCAGATAAAGGTTTTCTGACTGATACGATGACCAAAAAAACCCTTGTGACAACAGGATTAGATATATATACAGCAACCCAGTCACCTTCATAGATGGTACGTACAGAACATATATATTTATTATCTATCTATACACACATATGCATATATGCTGCCCATGTCAGGGTCCCTTTATCAAAAACAAAGGCAGAATTATTTAAAATTTTAGAGAACAACAGAAATTCAAAGGCAAAAGACAACCTGCTTGAGGAGGGAGTAGAAGCAAATTATAGAAAGACAGCTTGACTGAACTGGGTGAATTTATATACTCTGAACAGTGTTATTCGGAGTGGGAAGATAAATTGTGGGAAGATAAACTGATAAAGAACTAAGTGTGCCTTCAATTTCCCACTTGTTTCTTAAGAAATGAAAGTTTTCAAATAAGAACTATGGGTCCCTATGTAGAAAAGCTATTTTGCATATTTGTCCCCACCCCCAATAAAAACATGCTTTCTACTAAGTTTTATCATACATTTTTCCCACTGAAAGAGAATGTAACTTAGTACAAGGAATATAAGTTTGTTTTCAAATAAACTGAAAGAGCTATCTGTAGCCTTCAAAAATGAACTTTAGCAAATAGATCCACCTTTGCTCCAGTTTTCTCATCTGCAGAATAAGGATAATGACACTTATCTCTTTTGAAAAGCACTAAGATGAGTGGGTGATATGTAAGAACTTCGTATCCACCCAAGATCTGGGTAACATTACTGCTATGGTAATCTCATGTTTTGCCTGAAGAAGCGCAGAAAAGGGAACCTGATGCTTTTAAAAAAAAAAAAAAGCTAAAAAGCAGCAATTCTGAAGGCATCTTTCAGTACTCTTTTTACCTTATTGAAGCCTACAAAGAGACCCATAAACAGATCTTATCTGGTTTCATCCTGCTGCTTCTCATCAAATCTGTTTGCTTTATCAGGTCGGCAAACCACAGGACATTTTCTATCTTATCTCTCATGATAAAGATTACAGACACAGTATGAATTAAAGTCAGCCTAAAAATTGCCCAACTTCTACCTAAGTAACATCACAGTTCTGTAAATGAGCTCTTTTTTTCCTTTTATTCATTAATTTTTTACACTAAGGAAAAGCATTTAATCTACATTTTCTTTATAAACATGCAGTTATGTATCTTCACATATATTTTCTAAGAAAGGTCTTGCTCAACAAGAGAAAAAAATCTTTAGAAAACACCCTAAGTAATCATCCATTTAATGTAGGATCCATAATTTTCAGCCTAAAAATTGCCCAACTTCTACCTAAGTAACATCACAGTTCTGTAAATGAGCTCTTTTTTTCCTTTTATTCATTAATTTTTTACACTAAGGAAAAGCATTTAATCTACATTTTCTTTATAAACATGCAGTTATGTATCTTCACATATATTTTCTAAGAAAGGTCTTGCTCAACAAGAGAAAAAAAATCTTTAGAAAACACCCTAAGTAATCATCCATTTAATGTAGGAATCCATAATTTATGACTGCAAAGTTACATTTTGAAAGTTTCAATCTAATAGAACAGGATGTACATTCACATCAATGAGGTACCATGGATTTTACAGGTTTACATCTTTTTTTTCCGGTTTATAAATAGCAAAAAACAATTCCTGATAATATATTTAAACCAACTTTTAAATATAAATAACTTGAAACCTCATTGATTTTTTTCCTTTTTTTTTAAAAACTTGTGGAAAATTTTCCTAGTTGTTCAGCTGCCTTAGAGGATTAAGAACAAAATCAAAACAGAATCAAACACTTTTGCTTCATGAAACATAATGGGATAAAATTTAACCTATCATGAAAACGGATGGTGGCTACCAAATGAAGAGCACCACCTATATGGTATTTTCATATGCAATAAAAAGCAGGCTTTTGTAATGCTTGCCAAAGCAGCGTCTGGTAAACTAATGATAAAACTGATAAGGGAAAAAGCATCTATCCAGCCTTTTATGTCCAACAGTGGGAAGTAGGAATCAAAACCAAGAAACAACATCAAGAAAGCTTAAAAAAAAAAATCTGCCTTTATACTTGCAGGAATCCTTTGAAATCTTACCAAGCTATTGGGTGTTTTCTTAAGGGTATTTTCCTGTTATACAAAATCAATGGATGATTAGGCATTTTGTCTGACATAGTGTGTGCAATGTTTAGAAAAAATGTGGAATAAAAGAGAGAGGAGGTGATTTTTACATACAAATGACTCACTGATATGATACATGTTTGCCAATTAATCAATATCTTAGCAATGCCCCCACCTGGTGGCCAGGTGGGAGATTTTGCTCACCCAGGTAAGAGATGCAGAAGGGGCAGTATACATCTGTACAGAAGTGCCCTTACTAATCCAGCCTCCTGCTCAAAGAAGACTCCACCGCAACGTTAGATTAGGCTGCTTGGGGCCATACCCACTCCAGCTCTGGCTGTGTTCAAGGATATTTATTTACCCTCTTATCTCATGGGATGGATGTTCCATCAAGCTAATGCTGGATCCTGGAGTTAATCCACCTCCAACTTCCACAATACAGTGCCTGGAAACAACCAGGGAAACTCATGTATGAAGGGGAACCCAGGCAGGCAGGACATCTAAACCCTGGAGGCTTCTGAGCCCTGAGGCAGCCCTGAACACAGAGCTACAAATGTGTTTGGGGCTCACAAACCAGCGCTCTTGGAGGCTGAAATCTGTAAATGTTTCAGAGATGCAGGAAAGCCAGAACATTTGGTGTTTCGGACCTTACTTTCCGTGAATTTGTAGTTTTGCACAAAACCCTGACTCACTAGAAAACTCACAACCATTGACACGTATAGCCTTCTGATAAAGGAGCATTTTTCCAGTAGACATGTCTGAGTAATTAACAATTGCATTTTAGTAAATGTGCATTTATAGCTCTATGGTGTCTCCTCAGCAGGAATGCTAACATTTGATGAACCAAGGATACTTTATTTATTGAATAGAGACATACAGAAATGACAAATCCTGACTCAGTTACTAGCAAAACCAAATTACAATTCTACTCTAGTGTAACTGTATTCCAAACAGCTCATAGAATACATGTAGACTACTGGAGCAAGGACGTACTAGGTCTTACACCCAGTTTTCTGACAGTATTTCCAGGCTTTAATACGTAAAGTGGACACACAGGGAAAACCGGCTTCGAAGTCCAAAATACTGAGCTTTCAAAACTCATCAGCTACAGCAGTTATTACAGAAGCTCAGTACCTGGGAAAAAGTCAGACCTAATATTTATGCATTCGACACTGTCATTATATGTTGTTTCAGATTTATAGATGGTACATTGATCTTCTACGAGGAGCTACAAAACTGAAAGAAAGAAAAATCATCTTCCAAAAACTCAAAACCAATGAAGCCAAGGAAATGGAACAATTAAGGTAACTCTCCCTCCAAGTTAGGCATGCTTAGGTAATATTATAACATCAAACCAGAGAAGGAAAAAAAACCTTACTGCAAGATTATAGATACACCAAGACATTGAAAACTATAGTTTAGAAAACAGTGTCGAAGTTCTCATAACACATGTAAACTATAGCCAATTTTTCTTTAGAAGAAACAACAAAATCAACAAGAGTTAAAACAGTATTCATACTATTCACTCCATTATTAGGCCTCTTTTTGTACTACATAATGATGAATTGAATCATATGGTATTGTTTCACTTTTGACCTCCAAATCTCTCCCCTCCCAGCTTTAAGATTAATCTTCCAATTTTCAGGTTTATGCAGCCATTCAAGCATTCTGTATGCTGACTCATACAGATGCCAAGAAAAGACGTAAACTTTGCAAATACTCTGAAGTTAGTGTTTCATTTTTTCAGATCAGCATTCCTTTGCCCACAGAAACAAGCAGTGTGGATTCATGCAGGAGGCTCCACGAGTATTTAGGCAGCTTGAATATGAAAAAGCTTCATAATTCTGTTAATTTAAGACCCCGTTCTGAGGTTGGCATTTGAGCATATATTTACTGCAATAACTAATACTCTTCCCTAAGAATGGACAATGGTATTTTTTGGAACTGAAAAGCTGCCTCTGGCATCCACGAATACAATTGAAAACCAAAGGCCACATAATTCAGGTTACACAGAACACTACTTCATCTTCAAACACACTCAAACCCCAGCAAGTTTTCTGTTATAAAACTTCTACATTGCCATACCCACCCATAGTAAATGTTTAAAGGCCAGAATCTTAAGAACTTTCTTTTTTTTCCCCCGTAAATTGTGAAACATGCAATGATGAATACCAGTCTGCTTCCACACCACCTGAAACATCAGCTGCACAGCCTCCGTCATTGGGGTAAAACTTTCCAAGCAATTCTCAGCAGTATACAGGCGCCCAGTGGCTATATAATGTGATCGAAAGATCAGAAATTCAGACAGGATTTCAAGTCAGGTTGGGTTTTTTGTTTTCTTGGGGTGTTTGGTTGGTTGGTTGGTTGGTTTGTTGGTCTTTTTTAATCCTTGTCAGCTGATTTCAGCACTATCAGAACTTTACCAAAGCAGCTGACACAGACTCATTCTGCTTATAGCCTCAGAGCAAAGTGTTTTATTGCCTGTATACAAAACTTACTAAACACTCTGTGACTAGTTGTCAGATTTCGGTATGAGGACAACTTTACTGACCTCGTATGAAGTTCTCACATATTGGTCAAAGAAGGGTTTTCCTTGCGATCCAGCTCACGATTATTTTGACTGTGCTTTTCAAACAGAACTATACAAGTAATGTGACCCCCTGCAAACCATAAAATAGAGGATTTCCATCCCTCCTCAAAGGAGCAGAGAACTGGGTAAAGATTGGGAATGCGATAGTAGGGCAGATCAGAGACCAATGCAGCAAAAGGTTATTCCCTTTGATATTCAACACCACACCATTTCAAAGGAGATTGACAAGTCAAGTTTTAAAGGTTCCCCAAAGGAAAAGGATATCAGTGCAGACGACTGACAAAGCTGCTACTCTGGGGATAAGCAACAAGACTGAAAGTCGGGGCTTCCTAGAGAAAGTTACTTTTACTACTTTCTCCAGCTGCTTATTTCCCAGTCTCCCGCACAACCTGCATGGAGTTATTTCTTTGCATCCCTATTGCCCTGTTAACTTCTAGTTTTACTGTCATTCATAACACCCAACGATGCTTGTCTAGTCAATGTTTCACATTTTTAGCAGCCTTTTCCACAGACCTTGGGAATAAACCAAATCAGTGGATATAATGAAGATAATGACACTCCACTTAACCCAATATTTCTTGTAGAACAGTAATCAGAAGTTAAGGCACATTACTCTTATTTCTTAAGTAGTTATCACATGTAGCTGCTTGGCCTCACTTTCCAGACCACACATAATTTCCCACTCCATATCACTGTATGTTTAATAATGAATTGGGTAGTACACCCATATCCTTTTAGCCTTCAGTAGTAAACACGGTATTGTAACCAATGTCCCAAACCATTTAAAGAAGATCTTTTGTCTATTTTCAGAATAAAGCACCTCCAAATGTAGTGTTTGCCTTGGCAAGAATGAGACCCAGCATCTTCCATGTGAACCACCGTATATTTTATGTGAAAGACATTGGAGGGCGTATTACTCCTGTACATGTGTGCATAGGATTTTTCCAGTTAGGACATTAAGTACCAGTAATGTATTCCACAGTGTGGAGTACTATAAAGACACCACAAATCTGTTACCAAAGTAAATTCCAACATTTGACGCTAAGCAAATTGTCTGACAGATACTGTTACTGCTCGTTTCCTACTCATAGGCCAGTTTGTGTCTATTAGCTTGTTAGGGCATCATTAAAGCTTATCTATTTTCCTAAGCCTTTGGAACTGCCTACTTTGAAACTTAAGACAGCTGCAATCACAGCTTAAAAGACTTATTTATCCTCAGACTTCTGCCCTTCCCCAGACATAAGGCCTTTCCTGGTGTGTATACTACAGGTTTTTTTCTGTAGCTTCTTTATATATTTCTCAGCAGATAAAAGGGATTACAGTAAAGTGCAAGTAATCCGCTGACCATACTGAGCTCTAACGTATTTTAGCCTGTATTCCCTGCCTCCGCACTATCTTACCAAGAAAGGCAAGGACAGTTAGGACAAACACTTGCACAAACTTACAGTGAAATCAGATGAATAGCAGTAATTTGAAGTAGGCAAGTGTCATACTTCTCTCTCTGAGTTTTATGGTTACTTGATCTACTGAGTTTTGGCCAAACTCTCCCTACTAGAGAAAGCACCAAATGATGCCAGGGGACCTTGAGTATGAGACCACAGGGCAAGAGCCAGACTTACCAATCAGGAGGTATCTTGAATGTTTATATATTTTCCAGTGAGACTTTCTGAACTAAGATCGGGCATCTTTTGGGGAAGCCTCAGATGGTATGCTGCATTTTAACATAATACAGCTAGCAAACACCTGGAAACCCGAAAATTGTCTGTATTAGACAAATTGTCCATTAAACATATTTTGCATCAACACAAACACAAAAAGTAAAAGATAACATCACAAAGAATACAAATATGAGATAATTCATTTCTACTCTGATGAAAACAGGAGACCTCAACCACAATAGCAGAAAAAGCATCTTTAGGACCAAATTCAATGGTAATTTCTTTTATTAAGCCCACTGTAACTTAAAGAAAAGCATTTGTTTTTCACATTTTATTTTCATCCTATTTTCATTTTGGGTCTCCTTAAAGTTAACAGCCTATACAAGATTTACAGGAAAAGACGTAAAACTCCTTTATCAGTATAAGTTTATCAGGAGTGTTTCAATATTTTTCCAGCATGATTATGCACCTGATATACTTCTGAAGAAAAAAAAAAATCATTAAGTGGCACTCAACACTATATTTGAGTAGTCTAGGCTCTTGAATACTTGGTGACAGAAGAATACTTTAAAAAAGAAAAGTGATAGAATTGCTTAGTTACAAACTCAATGTGTCGGTTTTAATTGCGTGAAAGAAATAGGCCAAAAATCAACTGCATCAGCACCCAGAAAGCAATCAGAAGTGCAAAATTTAGCTAGAAAACATCCCCATTCAAGCTAATCTGGCATTTATCTAGCATACTCTCTGCTAGCAATGTGTGAATTTGCTAATCCCAGTAATTTTGAGCATTATTCCTCTGCTTTCTCCAAACACCAGATCTGTAAAAGCTGTTTTTAGGTACTCTGCAGAAATTCTGAAAACTCATGCTAAACTTCTGAGAACAGCTTGAACACGCTGCCTGTTACACAATGAAGCATTTGCATTAAAAAAGTAAAAATGCAGACACTCTTAGGGAATGGAGTGAATACATTATACATTTGTTGAAGGCCGGTTGTCCTCTGCCCACATTGTTTCAGGAAAAGAACATTTCCTAAGAGGAAAGAAAAATATTTCATGTCCGTCTTCCAGCAGTTTTACAGACGCTGGAACCATAATACACTCCCATCAGGAAAGAAGCCATGTTCTTAATGTTCCCCTGCTATATTAAACTAAAGTGAGATATCTTTTGTGAAAAAAGGGCCTATTTGGACCTATTTGTCCATTATGAACATTTACCCAAAAACTGAAATGAAATAGCATGACATCAAGTGCAGTAAGAGAACCCTTGATATCAAGCAGGAAAGTGAACATGACAAAATTCCCAGCTCAACCAGTTTGGGTTTCTTTCCTAGTAAGCACAGTGGTTATTCTGAAGCCTTTTTGGCACTGTCTTCTTGCACTACTTTAAAGGCAATATTTTCTTTAAGGTTTTAAAATCCTTAGTATCGCCGATCACTCCTGCAAAGTTCCTCCCGAGCATCTTCCATGTAGTCCAAGTGATTCCTAGCATTTCTTATTTTTATAAACTAAGCACTTATTCTCACTCGGGGAGGATGGAGGAGGAACTTAACTTGTCTTAGTTAACTTGAATTAACCTGGAGTGAAGTCCTACTGAAAGCAACACAATTTGTCATTATCACATTTAGCGTGGCAGGTCAAACGTTACACAAGGTCATACAGCCTCGCTCAGCCTCTTTAGTCATATAACAACTACTCTTTACAATGTCTTCACTAAAATTTTGCCTTCTGTTAAACTGAATTAACTAATTCAAGTTAAACCCTCCCCCTCTATTTTTTTTTTAGTTACAAGGAAGCTGAGACCCAATTCTAGCAGAAATATTTAAAGATCCACTGTCTGGTTTTCCTCTGTGATGCAAGTTCCGATTAAACAGCATCTTTAAATTTAGTTTTTAACTGAATTTGGTCAGTCTTCCCTTACAAGATTAATCTGTTAAGTGTTAACAGATCAACTAATTTAATTTCACAGTCCTACAGGCTTAGTCAACACTAGATTAAGCCTTAATCTGTTAAGGCTCAAAATTTATGTCCCATGTTTTTCTATGTTTAGTTTCTACGGAGTCACCAGTTAAATTTCTTGAAATTAGTAATAATATACATATTTGTATATATTTGCCTAGCTAAAAACTGACCTGTCACAAGCTGCCTCCAGTTAAAGGCTCCATTTTCATGGAAGATTCCATGAACAGTGGGGGGGCAGGGGAGAAATCATCTCCCCTAAAAAAAACTCAAGACTGTGTAGTCGCATTGTTTTTTTGTAAAATAAATGTATGCTTTTAAAATAAGAACATTGAGCATTTTTTACTTGGCTTCTGCTTTCTAACCCCTCAGGTTGTACTTCACATCTCATTATCTCATTGTTCTTCACAAGGTTTTATAAGCTTAGGTAAAACTTCTCGCTGAGACACAGGTGTTTTCATATTCTTTCCCTTTTTTCCCCTGCATCTCTGAATATTCCAAGTACAAAATTTTTTTAAACTCTCTCCTAAGATGTCTTCTGTAAGAGCACCTGTTCAAAAAATACTTCTCACACTGGCTTGGAGAGTTGACTGCAAAGTTAGAAACAGGCAAAGAGTAAATGAAATACTTGTTACCAAGTCAGATATTATACAGAAGAAACCTCAATTTTTTCCATTTTTAAAAAGAACCAATCTCAGAAAAAGGGAGCTATTTCTCTTTCAGCTAGGATAGACTAATAAGCATGCCACCTCCATGATGAGATTTAAGAGCACCAGGTAGCCTGTTTAGGAAGAATTATCGTTGCTTACAGAGTTTGTACCTTTTCTGAGCTTCCAAAGTTCATTAAAACTAAAAAGTAACTAGAAATAAAAGCAAACTCAACAGATTAAAAAAGTGAATATTTCTGACTTATTTTCTGACCTCCAGGCTAAAGAATGTAGAAGAGAAGGGGAATTAGAAAATTAGAGAAAATTAGGCCAAACCACACATATAAAATAGTACTACCTTCATCTAAAAAAAAAAAAAAAAACCAAATAATAAAAAA
>NW_008794854.1:4303830-4327119 GCF_000699145.1 Aptenodytes forsteri | reverse complement strand
AATGATAAATACTGAATTTTCGCAGCAGGGGAAATATGAAAATCAGGTACTCTGCCCTACCTCATTCAGAAGAAATAACAGCAGCAATACTAAATCACCTTTACAAAAAGAAAATGCAGGACTTGGTCAACACCAAAAATTTGTGTCTAGCTCTCATACTTGGGGAAGTGCATCACACACAAAAGAAAAAAAAAATTTTCAAGCACAAACCAATTACAGAACACATTTGCTGAAAGGCCTTAAAATTTGTGTAATTAGAACTGATACTAATACAAAAGGCTTTCAAATGAAATAAGCCCTTGAATTTACTAGCTCTTTCAGCCAAAGCAAAAGCCATGTTTAAGTACTGCAAACACCTATGCTTTCAACCCATGCGACAAAGGAATTAACTGAGACATCTTACTCTACTTTGTCAGTTCCTTTGTGCAAATAAATCCAAGGGAGTGGAAAGTATGATGTGTTACATGTAGAAAGAATCCTTACTAAACTTATAATACAGGCAAATCGTTATGAATTTAGGACTCCTGACTGATTTTCAATGTACTTAAATTAGGCCAAATACATGCATAACAGACCTACTGAGCAAATCTTAGAAACATCAGGCCAGTTTTATTTTCTACGTTTGTGTTAGAAGTCTATAAGCTTGTGCTCTACAAGGTGAAAACTCATTTCAAGATCAAAAGTTTCGATCTTTAAGGAAGATGAACTGTAAGTAGCAGAGGATATGAATGGCTAAAAAGTTTCAGTTATGCATTTGAGATGTTCCTTACAGTATCTTGGAAAGCATATTAGATAAGCCCACTTTAAATAATGACACAGAAAAGGGCTCCTCTGTTTCCTTCTCAGATCTCATCCCTGTACAAAAACAGTCAGTACATTAGATCCAAAAAAATCCAGAAAAATTCTGTCATCCCTGCACTTGCTTGGTCAACTTGCAAACTGGCAGACAAGCACCAAGACATCCTTGACCTGGATAATCCTGGGAGCCCCATGGGTCAACCAAAGACACTGTCAAAGCAACCATGACTCATTCGTATGGAGCAATTTCCAGATGTAGGTGCCTTCCTAATCGCTAAGATCAATCTGACAGAAGTGGTCCTTACAGTGAGAAATTATTAGTTCTCTGAAAACAGCACAAATCTCTGAAGAATTCAGGCAGTTAGAAGCTCTGCTCAGGATACACGCAACAGCAGCTATCTTGAATGAATGCACTCGCTAATTTTCTATGTTCCCCTTGTCAAGGACAGGGCCAAAGATATCAGTGGGCCACTACCAAGGGGTAGGTAATTCTCATGCCTTTGTCTTTATCTGCAAACACATGTAGCACTGGTGAAATTAGAAAGATGCTCTCCCAGTATGGGTCTCCTGATGGGCAGTGAAATCTCATTCCCCAAAACCTGCCCCTAATACAAATGGTGATTAATGCAGACAAACAGTATCAGACAGTCAACATCTCTTATCTTTCCTACCACAAATAGACTTGAATCAACAAGCAATAAATGGTCAGGGGAGCATTTGAGTATACATGAAGTTGCAACTCTGCCTTTCACAACTGATTTACTAGTTCGGGGGTGGGGGGGGAGCCAGACTGAAAGCAGCAAAGTTACATTTAAGACATGAGGGGACTGAGCTCTGAGAAACTAGTGGTCTGATCTGAACTTGGGCTTAGAGTAGGAATAAGAGGGCTGCTTCATTTCCCATCCCTTGTGCTTCACTTGGTTTTGATGCTAGAGTACCCAGCAGATTCTTTCTGCAGACTTAAACTGAACACCTTACAAGGGTTAAATCACTGTGGCCCACTGCATTACTCAGATCACCAGCTGGGCAGACTGCTCCGCTCTGCCTGCAACCTGCATAAACTTAACAGACCTGGGTGATGGGAGAGTCATGAGAAAGAAAACACAAGCACCAGCATGCTCGAAGCACCTGCTTATATAGTGCTCTAAGCTTAAAAACAAAACCCAGGAAAGAGAAACACTGGCCTGCTTAAGTAATTTTACAGTAAAATTTGTGTATCATCTTAAAATGCCAAAAAACTTTGTAGCGGAGGATTCATTCAGCCACTGACAATTTCCAGCATATCTAGCTGGTTAACGAAACAAGCAATTTAGACATCCCCCACATGGACCTTGGCTACTATCAGTCTTGAAACAGCTGGCCAGGTCTATCTGGCACATAAAACAAACTGTAAAGAGTTAAGATTCAGGCACTTCTACTAGCAGATCCTGTCCCTTTTGCCAGGGACTTTGCATGTTGAGGGTGGCAGAAAGGATTAGACTGTTTTTCTGTCTTGGAAAGAAACAACAGCGAGCAAAAAAAAATAGTAGCTAAATAAAAAATTAAAAAATGGCTTGCTGAGATGACAATGGAGTGAAACTCAGACAAAGTTCCTGGCAAGGAAACTGGCAGTTTGAGGTAAATTGCTCTTTTGCAACTTTGTCAAAGAAACAAACAGAGGTGAAATGGAGACACTTCAAGAAGTTTGCCACCAGCAATCTAACCGGGGGGGGAAGCTGGTGGAAAAGTTTAGCGGTGAGCAAATGTCCTGCCAACAAAAATCCATTTTAGACCTTTTCTCCAATTTGTCAAAGGATCATTTTGACCAACTGCTGTCTTCCAACACACTGCTGTCTTCCAACACACTACCATTCCTTCCTGGAATGGTATTGTCTGAATACTTAATAAATATGTTGTCAGTTGTGTCACTCAGGTCATTACTGAAACATCAAATATAGACAGAAGTGGGACTCTTGCTGAAATCCACTCTGTAAACGTGGACATTTTGACATTGAAAAACACTCTTGAGATGGCCAACTGTTTGAAAAGCTGTATCCAATTATATGTTATCATTACCCCTCTAACCATTGTTTCCCAATCTTGCTTATGAGAGCATTATGTGAAGCATGGAAAGCTTTGCTATACTCAGTGACATCTACCACTGCTGCTTCTTTAGGCACAAGGCCCTTCAGCAGTCCTGTGAATAGACTAGGCTGCTCCAACAAGATCTCCTGACAAGTACGTAATGGCTCTTACTCATGTCCAAATTTTGTTTTGTCATTTGCTACAATATTCTCTCTAGACATCAAAGTAGTGCTATGACTGGTTAATAATTTGGTGGCTCATTTTCACTTTTAAAAGCCCAGGCCCCCATTTGCCTTTTTCCCAGGCTTCTTGTATACCATCTATGTTTGCAAGGTATTGGAGTTATCTTCAACTGTGGCATTTCATCAGCCAGATGATATTTTATGTTTAAACATAGAGGGGTTTATGATTAAATCCAGTATATTTAAAGCACCTCAATTACCGAAGCAAACTGCTAGCTAAAAATGTTTGATAAAAGCAAAATTAATACCAGAATAAATGACCAATTAGAAGCTGACTACAGGCAAGTTGATTTATATCAAAGGTTAAAAAAAAAACTTATCTGAGTCTTAATTTGTTTTTTAAAATACACAACATATATCTATTTGGCTTGTTTAAAACCTGTATGATGATTGACAGCAACACATTAAGTTACAAATGCCAGGCAGGCACTATACTTTCAACAGCAGGATAACATCCTACAAAACCTGAGCACAATGCAACAATCAGCGCGCATACTTCTACAATCAAGGTGGTATGAAACTCTTCAGCAAAAATACCTCAACTTATTCAAAGTATCATTCACCTCATATAAAAGGTGCTTCTTCAATTTGTTCTTTTCAAAGACATATACAAAAATCATGCTATCTCCTGTTCCTAATTTCTTTGACTACAGGCAGGTTATCTCTGCTGCCTTTTTTATGAGTAACCTCACAAGTACTGTATCTACTTTCAGCATACAAAACCCTGAAAGCCAAAGTGTTGCTGAGTTCTGCACACCGGGAAGCCATAATTATTCTTTCTACGCAGGGGAAATAAGCTAGCACAGTCTAGTTGGGAAGTGCATTTGTGGGCAGGTCCCCCTTCTCTTTTGCTGTGCATTAGCGGCAAGTACTTGCACAAATTTCTTTTAACATATAAGCACTCAAAGCAAAGAAAATATACCTGTCCGCAAATGTTTCTTATGAATTGCTAAAAGACATGAAATATTAAAGGTGATTAAATATGAAGGGAAAAAGATACTGGGGGAAAAAAGAGACACTGCTCTCCAGGAAAGCAAAACTATCTCCGCTAGAGCTCAAGTCAAATGTATGCATTTTAATATGCAATACAGAGTGTCTACAATTCATATAATTTAAAATTTTATGGACCCAGAGATTTTTATTATGCTAAAAAAATCTTCCTTCCCATATTAGGGCTATGATGCATGAGCCAGACTGATCCTACACGTATTGAGAAGTATAGTACAAAATGGAGAATTCCAGGCTAGGACATCTTTTCCCATATTAGACACTTGCAATATTGAGAAAACTTTTTCTTAAGCATTTGGAGAGGTGAGAGCAGCTATAGTTTTCACCACTGCAATGAAAAAGGGTGCCACAATTTCTTTGTAGACAGTTGAGTTCTTTTGGGAGGGTTGCTCTAGCTGCTGCAGTCCCGTTTCAAATGAGATCTTTTACCCTAACAAATATCTCTACACATCCCTCCACAAGAATAGCAGCATGAAACTATACAAAACCTGACTTCATAAGACCAGAAGGACCCTTTGCTTACCAGACTTCTGCTGGCCCTTGGGTGACTCTTAAATAGTTAGCACTGCATTCTGTATTACAGCTATTTGGCATTACAAAATACTCCACAGAACAAGAATATACTAATAGGCAAAATAAAGCACTGTCTTGGTTGACTCGTGGAAAAATGTTTATCATGGAAACCTCTGAGACAGGAAAAATGCTAACCTCTCTAAAATCATCACTTTCACATAAATTTTAGTTTCCTTTTTTCTCCCCACTGTCACTAGTTTCCACTTTATAAGCACAGTGACAAACATACAATTTCATGGGCATTTAACTCTCAGTTGCTGAAAGGATTTATGAACCGTAATTATCCTTACAAGACAATACAAACACAGTAAGATACAGGAGAAGAAAGTAAGATGACAAATTGAGATGTAGGAAACAGAGGTTTGCATGGGGCCTTATCTTTATGTTCTGGCACTAGAAATCAAAGATGAGTAACTTCTGCATGATCTATTTATCTGATTGATGTTGGTAAGACTATGCTACAAAGAACAAATCCAATAATTTCAGCGGTGGTCTATCAACTTGCAGTGTCTTACAACCAATTCTAGCAATTACAAAGGTGGTTTACCTAGCAAATGATTTCTCCTCTTGCAGTTTGGAAGCGCCTTTAATGTTAACACAGAAGTTACATTTGCAGAGCCTTTCTCTGGCAAAGTGGTTCAGCAAATCTGGAAAGGAGTCAAGATCCAGCTGCGACTAAAAAAACCTTGCTGTTAAGATTGAATAGATACTGTGCATCCAAAACACTTTTCTAATATACATTTGTTTTCCTGCCAATCCTCCCTGCCCATCCATCTCTTCAGTGTGGCTCCACTGGACACATAATCTGGTCCTCAATCTCAACATCAGGCGCTGAGGAGATGCACCTCCTTGTCTCGCACAGCTGGAGGCTGCCTCCTTCTAGCCCCACCTCACACCCATTTGCAGGAAGGGTGCAAGATGCAACTGCGGCTTTCAGGCTGGGGCCCTGGGCCAACTACAGCAGGTTTTTTCATCTTTCGATTTGTAGACCCCTAAGCAATTCTGATCGCTTGAATTATAAACTCCCTAGGGAATTTGGCATTCGTAGATCAGTACAGCGCATTTGAATTTCCTTTTCTTTAGCACTTTTCACGTAATTCAAGGACCCCTAAGTGGGCAATCGTCCTCTTACCTGCACTATCGCAATAGAAACTTGTGTGCCTCGCCCATCAGTGGCAGTGTATACTTTGAAAGCAATCCACTGTGGGTTCGGTGTCTGTAAAACCTAAAGCTGCTGCACTGAAGCCTAGTAGGGCATCCATGCATCATTCTTCCTCATCTGAACAATTAACGAAGCTGCCAAATGCAGGCATAGCAGAACTGAGGATGTCAAAGAAACTCTAAGCATAATGATTTCTGTAATTTAAACATCCTTGCAAAAAGTCCCTAACATGTGGCATTACTTTGCAGGGAGAGTTCTGCATATCTGTGAGATAACGTATTGACTTAAGCTGGCAATGATCATGTCTCTATCTGTATATCAGCAGACAGACACCCTAGTGAATAATTATTTTTTTATCACGTCTTTGGTTGTCTAATCTGTTATCAGCACATTACTTCATGTCTTTTAGGGGCTCTTCAAATAGTTTCTGCCCTTTAGAGGTCCTTCAAAAAATCACCTTCGACAAAAAATTGTGTGGGCTCCCCCCAAAAATGTTAACTGTCCTTAGATAACCAGAATAAAGAGCTTTCTACCAAAAGTGAAAATCTTGCGTTTCAGCTCTGAATGGGACAAACACACTGAAACTTGGTTCAAGACATCCACTAAGAGTATCAAGCTTTATCCACTATTTTATTAAAAAGGATGTTAACAGTTATATAATACGGATGTGGAATGAGGGACAGTGAAGCTACTGAAAAACTGACATGTTTCTGATTTTAAAAAGCAGCTGTTACACTTTTTGTCCTGAGGTCTACAAAATTCAATTTCTGAGTTACTGAGAGGTCTATGTCCCACAAATAATGAGATATGACTTATTTTTAAGATTAATATTAGGCTCTGCAAACCTGTATTATATAGAATTTAGTTGAGATGTTTAAGCTTTGTGAAACAACTAAGCCTTTAAGTGATATAAATTTATATGGCTCCCTTGCTAGATGATCAGCAGCTTACCACTATAGAAGGTTATACTAACATGATAAAATATATAACGAGCAAAATGCAAAATCGTTACTTGAACTGGTAACTTGAACTGGAACTCCAACAATTCTAAAATACACTGGACAAACCATTTCTCCCCATTTTATAAAGCCCTTATAGGTTTTATAAAACAAATGCTGTGGCATTTGTGGATGTACGGGATGTAGATGCCCAGGCGTGGGCAGCGGGGGGCTGCAGGAGAGGCCAGGGGCTGCCCAGCAGCTCCAGGCACTGGAGCAAAGATTCCCCTGCAGCCTGTGAAGGTCCCACACCAGAGCAGAGCAAAAATGGGGGGAGGAAGGAGCAGCAGAGAGGAACAGTTGAACTGATCATAACCCCACCCTTCCCCCCCCCCCCCCCCCCCCCCAGACCCCCGGGTGGGGGGGAAATGGGGAAAAACCGGAGGGGACAATGGGCCCCCCCCCACCCCCCCCCTCCCCCCCCCCCCACAGCACCCGTGGGTGGGGGTAAAGGAGTCAGACGCGAAGGAGAGAAGCTGAGCCTGGGAAGGGGGGGAGGAAAGGTGTTGCTTTAGCCTTTTTGTTTCTCACTACCTGAATCTATTTTACTTGGCAACAAGTTATTTTCCCCAAGATGAGTCTGCTTTGCCCACAACAGTGACTGGTAAGCAACCTCTCTGAGCTTTCTCATCCTATTTTCTCCCCTGCATCCTGCTAAGGACAGGGAGAGCTGAGGAGATGAATGAGCGGCTGGGTGAGAATTTGACTGTTAGTCAAGGTTAACCCACCACAGCAGGAACAGATAGATTTTGAGTCGAAATCAACTCTGGCATTAGACATTACCATTCTGAACAACACATATGCATGCACATAAATGAAGTGATAATTCTTACGGTTTGAAGTTTAAGTTCTATTTCTTCTGAGTTTTGTTTCTTTTTTTTTCTGACACGTTGAGATTTTAGACTCAAGTTACACACACAGATTTCACTCCATCACAACAGTTTAAAAATCTAAATACACATATAATAAAACAATATACATTAAAATGTATTCCCATTAAAAAACAATGCTGAATTTTGTCTATGACCAATCACTATCACAACTATTATTCACTCAGTCCTGTTTCACACTTGCCTAATTTTAAGTTTAGATAATTTAATAGTGAAAAACCACGTGGCCACCATGTTTTTCACATTATAAGCCTACCACCAAGTTCATTTAAGGTAACAGTCAACAGACATACCTCTTAGTGAAGCTGCAGGCAATTTATATAGCTATGCTGTCACTTCTACAATTAGAAGTTTGTGGATCCAATCTGGGTTTTAGTAGGTTAATATAAGGAAAGTCAAACTGCAAGTTGCTACATCAGTCATGCTGACTTTGTAGATGTAATCAGTTAATCAATGTCTGGTTAAGCTTTTGATCCCTACCGACACTGTGAAAGTTGACTGCAAATAAAAAATTCCTCGAGTTTGTTAGAAACTAATCTCAGTTAGATGCTTGCAATGTATGGAAGTTGTACCAAGAGTCTGTTGGTTTATACACAGTGGAATAACCACAGGGATGTTATTAGTACAATTAAGGGACAGATCACAGCTAGCACATGTAAAGTAGGACTAGATTCATTTTGTTCAACCCCAAAGCCAAGAGCTAATCTCTTCAGAACAAGCTGCTGTGAAAGTACATGAGTTCCCATGAAAAATTAGGATTACTGAAGTGAGTTCAGCCATTACGAAAGGAAAGTTCAAATGTCACCTGTTTGACAATTAAAAAACCTAACTGCTGCTTACTTCTACCCAAGTAGTTAGAAGAAAGTCTGATGCATTTAATTCAGTTCCTCCTCACCGAACTATAGACTATCTACTGCAGTTACTAGCCAATCTCTAGTTATATGCAAGAAATCCAAGAGATAAAACAAATCCCAGTACAGCACTACAAATTCAGGAATATTATATTCTGACTAGTTCTCCCACTAACTCTCAATAGCCATACTCTTTAAAATACAGCTTCATCATGGTTTATTTATGACCGAAAAAAACTGTTGCACTAAGCAGTAACAATTTCATGTTTCCAACATAATACCTGTGATTGAGTGATATTCTGAATGGAAAAAAACAATTCAGGTTTGTATTGCTGTAAGTAGTCATATGTGCAACTACAGCAAATGTTGCTGTTGCAAAATAATTCAAAACGCCGATGCATAAAATAGTTTCTTCTGTTTTGCTTCTGAATCTATGAAATACACAACTGGCTGTTTTTTCCAGTATCAAGATAAATTACTGTGGCTTTTATCAAGATAGAAGAACTGGGAAAACTTGGGGAAAGGACAAGGAGAGCAGAGGATTGACCACTTTGTTTGACCTTCCCAACTTAGGCAAGGTTTCAATTTCTTCATCCTGCAGATCATGACATTTGATTAAAAAAGGCTGCAGAATTACAAGTATCACTTAAGTTCATTCAATGAGATATGCTCTACATCCTCTTGCAGCCAGCAGTAGAAAATTTATTGCAAAAAACCTGCAGGACATCATATAGGCATGATCATATCATATAGTTATAGTGATCTAAATTGAAATGCCTTTTAGAGCAATTCCAGATTGAAAAAAAAGTGCTTGATTATTAAGTGCAATTATTAGCACTTGCTAATAATTTCTCATTTTATTATTTCAAACAAGAGGCAAAAGAGCTACAGAAGAGGTGTATGGAGCTTGCTTGAGAAGCAGTCTGGACTTGGAAACTGACAGCACGGAAAGTTCTTAAAAGCAATTTTATTATCATCTTTTGCTTTCTCTGTACTTGTTCTTCAGTCAGCTGTGAAAGTTCATTTTTCTATACATTCATTTCTTTCTTGATATTACAGCAGAAACAAGACGCTCAAGTCACCACCCACAGCTCATTGCATTAAAATTGCTACTAACAAGTACATGTAAGTCTCCCATCTTTAAAGTGTTTACAATGTAAGTATACCATAAGAGACAATAACAGAGAGGAGCCAAAGATAAAACTGACACCCCCCCACCCCCTGCCCAAATAAACGTGCCTTAAAGTATCTTTGCCTGCTTTATTTACCATTTTATTTCAGTAACTGAAGAGTTTCTGCATGCTCACACTTCTTCCAACTAAAAAAAGAATAAAATACTAATCACCCCTAAGTACCTCGAAGCTTCAAAGTCAAAGGTTTAACTTCTGGTACCTCAGTGTACTCCAGAAACTTTACACCACTGAAGAAAAGGCCAATGCACCTCAATAATTAACACTCTTTCCTGCTTCGCTAAATTATGCTTTACAGTTATTGATGTTCAAAAAATACTATTTTTTCCTAAACCTTTTGTTTTTAAATTAAAGTGATCCATGCAGTTTTATATGACATTTCAGCTGTATTTATGAGAGGAAGCTAGAAACAGAGACAAAAATAGAGTCTATATCATTTCTTAAAAAGGTCTGAAGCCACTAGAAGTTTTTTTTCTCAGGACAACAGTGAGATGCAGAGTTATTAGCATTTGCTTGAGATAATTTCCAAAATTAACCAACAACTTTGCCTGAAATAAGTCTATATCATTTCTTAAAAAGGTCTGAAGCCACTAGAAGTTTTTTTTCTCAGGACAACAGTGAGATGCAGAGTTATTAGCATTTGCTTGAGATAATTTCCAAAATTAACCAACAAGTATGCCTGAAATAACGTAACCAATCAAAATTCGTGGTATTATTATGTTTTTAATACCTATGTAAAACTGAATAGATGTAAATCTTGTAGAAGATCTGGACATGGTCCTGGGTTCTAGGTGGCCCTGCTTGAGCAGAGGGGTTGGACCAGATGACCTCCAGAGGTCCCTTCCAACCCCAACCCTTCTGTGAGGCTGAATGTATTTTACAGAATTTATCCTGTGACTGACCATCCAGATTTGGTAACACACAAACGCAGCCATATTCTGCACAAGGCATTTTATCCAAACTTGATGGAAGCACACTGCAATCTTACTGAGATATAGCACCAGCAGTTTTCAAAAAATCAAATTAGATAGGGAATAAAATGTAGATTAGTAGGTACAGTTATAGCTTTGAATACTACCATTCAATTCCACCATTTTATCATTTAAAGATACTTGTTTTTACAGTTTCTCTCACTAAAAGCTTTACATCTTCTTGCCGCAGAAATTCCATTCTCATCTCCAAACCTAAATAAGAAAGCTTAGTTTTCTATCAAGTCATGTTTCAATGTGTTCAGCTCCATTAAACCTTTTGATGTCTAATATTGTGAGCTAATGATGCAGTGTATGCTTTTCAGATTAACATATTTAATGGTTTTTCCTCATCTCTTCCCTGTCCACCCAGTTTCATGATATTTTGTATCATGAATCACCTACATTTAAAATTGGTCAAAACATTTAAAAGTTACCAGGCAGAGGAGAGACCAAGATAGCACGGGTCTGTAAAATAACTTTCTTTTGAGAGCCATACTGAAATCACAAGATCAAAGGATCAACTTCATTGCTATGCCAAACCCAATTAGAAGCATATCAATGTGAATAAAGTACATAACACTACTGGTTTTTTATATAGCTAACTCACACTTCTTAAGACCTGGAACACTAACTCTTCCTGCCCTCTGTGTAAAAATAAAAATAAAAAAAAGGGCTATTTTTGTTCTTGTATTCACCATCTATAAGATGGGGCAATAAGTAAAAACTTAACTTGAATGCTGTAAAACTATAATGGAGTTACTGTTCTTTAGTCAATTCTTCCCCACACAACTTAAGTTTCTTATAAAATATTAAGGTCTTGATCCAAATCCCTTAAGTGCTTTGCACAGAAAGTATTATAAACTCAAAATTGATTCAAAACAGGTGTTACATGGGAGGATAGCAAGCCCCTAAAAAAAAAATCAGAAGGCCTTCATTGCCAATGCACATATTTTATTTGAACACAGGTTTCACATTACTCACTAATGAGCAGCTTAGGAAATACTCCAGTAAATCCTGGGTTTCAGGAAGCATAGATAGATGGAATATTTTCAGTGTTTTGTTATGTCAAATGTTATTCCAACATATCCTTCCTGTCAGTTCACTTCAATAAAGTAGCAACCAATTTCAGAGGAACAACAATGCTAGAAGCATCCAGAGATAATGAGTGGAAAGGCACAACTTCCTCTACCTAGACTGTAATCAAATCACAGAAATGTGGTCACAACAATGAACTGAGGCCAAAAATTGAAGATACCAAAGCAGATTGGGTACTTCCATGCATATATAGGATGCACCACTGAGGAACAAGGACCCTGAATGGCAGCACTTGTTGACTGAGTTTTGTGCATTAAGGCTAACTACCAGGTATTGGAAACCAGGATTAGCACTGCAATTGAGGACTGATTACTTCAACTCTACGTAATTCCAGGATTGTAGGACACCCAAATCCAGCCTGGAAGCCCATTGCATGGACCTGTCTTTGCCTCAAAGTGGCAGATCAGAACTTTCTGATCCAGCTAGGCAATACCACACATCCCAAACCAGTCTGTAACCTCCCTGGCCTGTTTGATGAGGTGTTAAAAACATAAAACCACAGAAAATTCAGGTTGCAAGGGACCTCTGGAGGTCGAGTTCAAACCTCTGCTAAAACCAGGGTCAGTTAGAAGAGTTCAACGTTTCCACAAGACATCAGTATTCCTGGCAAGTTCCGGCAATGCTGCACTGACTAAAAGACTTTCTCTTCATTGTTAGTATTTGTACCGGTACTTGCGTGTTTTTCAGGGAGAGTCAGAAAATGTTTCTAGATCTATATAAGCATTAAAAATAAATTAAACAAAAACACAGTGCTAATACTGCTTGGCACAAAAAGGGAAAGGGAGGAAAGAGAAAATTGCTAGAGCAGTCTTAATTCAAGTCTATTGTTTAAAGGAGCTGAAAGCATCACGGACAAATCTGTTCTTATTCATGCGGCCCCCCCAGTTTGGACGCTTACATAACAGAGCATCTCTCAGTGTGGTGTAGCACAAGTAATTGGCAAGAATTGTTTTATCTGCCCATCTGCTGCCAATATACTGGGCTTTCATGCTTTCGTGAGTGATGCCCTTCTTAAAGGCCCAGGTCTCCAATTCATAACACTAGTTGCTGTCTCTGTACTGAGCTGGAGTTGTTCCTTATTTACACTCCTGAAGAAGCAGTGCAAGATTAACTGTCTAAAGTACCTGTTTAATTGCACTGGCAGAGCTGTTCAGACTGACCCTACATCAGCAAAATAGCGACAGAAGTACATTTGCCCCTCATGCAAAGAAGGAAAAGCAGCAAGACTACCACAGGGCTATACTTAACTCACAAGCTTTGATCTATCCACAGGCTGCCATAACTAACATTTTCTTGAATTCTAGTCGGCTGTCCAACTCCGCAGGAAAAAGCCAAAGCCACCAATCACCACCAGGTTTCACACACAACCACAACAAAACACGAAGCAACCAGGTTCTTAAAATACATTTTTAAATTAATTCATATTTGTGCAAAATGGGCCTTAAGAAAATGTTGCAAAATGGAGTTTGGATGTGATTCTCAGCATCAAAGTTATAGCACATTTTAAGAAGCAGAGAATTAGTGAGTCAAGTTTCAGATTTGGGAGTGGCTGGAAATCCTTATTCTGCTAACAGACCTTTTGCTTCAGTCCCATATCTCTTCCGCCCCCCCCCTTTTTTTGTCCCCGAGAATGCAGAATAAATAAGATCATTTGTTTTAATTAAGATGCAGCAGACTCAGTGCACAGGGTAAGGGTCAAGAGTGATGCATCACCTTAATACTCAAAACAGGGCATTTCACTTTGCGCCAGAACTGTGCTATGAGTCAGCTGCACAAAAATGAACGTTAAGCCTTTCAAGGAAGGAACTCTATTTGCAAAAAATTGACAGAGAAATGGAGACTAAAGAAGATTAAAGTATTTCCCCCTCTAAAAATCAAAGGGTAAATGCAAAGATCTTTTATTATTTTGTTGAGGTAACCCATTGTCAAACATACTTCAGGGTTTTACTTTTTTCCATTGCAAAATGTCACTATTAAGAACTTGAGAGGAAGTGCCCTATACTCCTCCTCTGCTTCTTAAATGAACCTTCAAGCATCTTTCCTATTTTAAAAATAAAACAGGTAAAAAAGCAGCCTTTCCGTATTTATTTCCTAGTAATTCAGCTTTTATCATATGTACCCTCATTCACATGTTGAGTGAAATGTTCAACCAGTGATCTCATCTTTCTCCAAAGAGATATTACTAAGATGCATAGTTCACTTGCTAACTAGAATTTCCTGATCTATCTAAAATCTTCTCGCTGTATTGAGCTGAGTGAAAGTAATGGTGCTGCATCAGTTTTGGAGTTCTCTCAGGAGTTCATCAAGTCTAATGCCTGTTGCTTTATTTTACAGTCACGTAGCTAATAATCCTCCACATAAGGTGCTGCATTTTGCACAAGTGCTTTTCTTCCCCCACCTCTGAACTATCTCCAGCCAACTCTTCTAATGTTGTTCTAATATATAGTGCTGCACAGCTATCATCTAGATATTTTTTCACAGCTCTTTTCTGCCCTCGTTCTGGTCAAAGGTCCCATGGCTCTTTTACAGAACGTGGGTAGTGTTGGGTTTTGTTCAAATATCAACTTAATTTAATTTAAAAACCTCACAGTTTACAAATACATTCCCTCTGTGGGTTCCAGTCAGTTGTCACTTCCCACTTCACTGTTGCAAGCTAATGCACGGCGGCTATGCTGATCCACCCTCTGAGGCATCTGCAGTTCAGTCTGAGATCAAAAAATGGAAGCATCAGTTAAGTGAAACCTTTTATATCCATCTCTCAGACAATTCCAAGATATCAATGACCTTTATATTGTAAGCACTGGTATCCAATACAGTAAGACATGCTGTGAACATGTTAGGTATGATATAGTGACCAATATGCGTATGTATTCATACATGCACACTTCAGAGCAGGATGGTCACTTAGGTTTTATTTACCTCACTGATGATGACAGCAGATGTTACTCTGCAAAACTATTAAAATATCAGTATTAATTACTGAGGACTATTATAGAGGTTTTGTACAAAAAGTCACTAATTGCTATTTCTGTCCTACAGTTCCTTATTTGCTGGCAAAACTCTTTTACACAGCAATATTAATACTGTACTTACTTTCTTCAGCATCCAGAAGAGAAACCCGTATGTCGGACCTTCAGCCACAGCTAAGGGCTTTGCTCAAAAGCTTGTCTGCTCATTCCAACAATATCACAGTAAAAGACTTAATTTAAAAGATATCTCCTTTCCCCATATATTCTGCCTCACAAAAAACCATGCTCTAACAACATTATCTCAGTCTTAACAGATCTGCTCCTTTCATGTCTTAAATTACACTTGCCTAGTCTGCATGTAGGAGAAAATCACCATCATGTAAAACTATCACATATGATGCCATTTATATTCTAGGTCTCTATATGCATCTGCAACTTTGGTTACTAAATTTCTGGTTCATACCACATATAACACCCACAAAGGTAACAATGGAATTGAACAGGTATCAGTAAAGGTTTGATTTGGTCTTTGAGATTGATTTCGATATTAAGCAAAGATAGTAGAGTTGCCAAGTGGAAAATCAGAATCTTCTAAACTGTAAAGTACACAAAATTAAAGCTAAGAAAAGCTATTTATATTGAGGTAGTTACATTGATAATCATTTTTTTGCTGAGCATCTCGAGTTAGTTTTCCTATCTCCACAGGAACTTCTGCCAGTAAATGTAACTTTTTGGTACCAAGCAAAAAATTATAAGAACATTTAAGAAATTGTAGGCCTGACTTAATATTACTTACACAAAACACATTTCTTTCTCTAACAACTCTACCTGTTACTAAATTTAGTTTGGTTAAAGCGTGAGCTTCCTTACTACATAAATGGTGTAATCAGTTTGCTAAATGTAAGCGTAACAAAGAACAGGAAAGAAAATGAGAAATATGTATCTAGTACCTCCCCTTTAACCCCAGCCCACCGTGAGTGTATCCCACGTCCATTTAAGGGACAAGATGAGTTGATTCCCATTGCAGTGAACAATGACTACAGCAGACCTCAGCCTAATGCAGATAAGAATTTTACAAAATTGGTATTTACAGTGAGAATGCATGGGGAATGCACAGTGTATGAGGTTGGTATTAAAGAAGAATTTGCTAGTTTGAGTCAAGACCAGGAGGCAAAACCCAAAAGTCATCTGATTCTTCTAGCAAACTACACAAGGTTGAGCTAATGCTCAGGGTCAGGGTCTAGCATCCCTGTCAGGTGGGCAGCAAGTATTTCATAGCTGGCATGCCACCATAGAAAAGTGGTCTCAATGACAAAATGTATTCTTTTATAGTTCCTTATTGTTTTACATTAAGAAGTCTGGTCACTTCAATACAGCTGACCAGCAGCTACTCCGTCAGGTCCTCTGAATTTTCTTTGGGAAGTTAGTCCACATTCATAAAGAAGCTCCGGGGAGCAAACTGCGATCGCTACTTTTACCAGCATATAAACCATCAGATCTATTTTAATTGTTTACTGTGGTGTAATACCATTATTTGGTAGCTTCTGACTTAAATATTTCATAGCTTAAAATGTACTCCTGCCTACTTTAGACCAAGTAAAATCAATTAGAGATATTTTGTTTTGATCCATTCTGTCTTTTCTCAAACTCACAAGATTGTGACCACAAATAGAGGGTTTACATGTCAGGGAAGATTGTCTGGGAAATACATCAATAGCTTACAAACATTCAGAAAGCTTTGTAAACTCCTCATCAACAACTCCCATTCAGGAAATCATCTCCTATCCCTGCAAAATTTTCTCAAAGGTTAATTTCCACACACTGTCCCGGCCTGGCCTGGTTGAGGGCAAGTGACAGACACCTGGTGTAACTCTGCTATAGTTTGTCTTCCGGGGGACTCTTCTTGAACCTCCTCTTCACATCACAGCAGCAGCATGCACATGAGGATTACTGAGACACACAGAACAAGAAACATGACTTGAAAAGAGCCAGTCTTCTGTTTGTAGATACAGCAGTTGAGGATGCCCAGCATAAGTTTCAACCTGGCCAGAGTAGCTCAGTATGAAAAGCAACATCAACCCCTAGCTACAGAGCTCTCGCAGCAAGGTTTTTTCTTAGTTTGTATTTTTACTCACTGGCTTTGGCTAACTGCTTGCCCCATCTTCCAACTGCTTTTTCCTGTTCCAGTGTGTTTGTAGTACCTGCTGCATGATTAGCTTGCGCAGCACTGCTTAATATGAAGTTTATCGTAATGAAGATGATGCCTAGGAAGTAATTTCATCACACAAAATAGCAAATGAAAATATTTCTTAGGTGTTTTCTTATACCACTTCAAAGTCTTCTTGGTCAAGGCCAAATGTTCAGGTGTGCAAGACTGTGCAGTCATGACAAGCAGTTCCCTGTAAGATGTGATATTATGTGCCTCATTAAGTCCTTCCACATATATCCAGCTACTGTTTTGCGAAAGAGTTAAATGAATTAAACAGCAAGACAAGGTATGAGAAAATCTTTCCAATAAATATTTTCCTACTTGTTCCCTTTAAACAGAAACAGGAATTATTCAGATAGTTAGCAAACCCTTTGGTTTCGTTTAAACAAAGATGATGTAACGGGCTGTTATACATGCGATCTGGAATTTTCTCCCAAGATTTGCCCTTTTTATGTTTACTTCTCATACCACATACTCTTTTCTTAGTTATGTTAAATGGTAACTAACAAAACTGCATTGCTGAATTATTAACCAAGTCATAGCTTTTCTTGTTTCATGTTCAATTTACTTCATACTTCCAAGTGGACTTCTGCCTGATTTTCAAATACTGCAGAATGGTTGCGAGTCGAGTCTAACCTAACTCTTCTCTCTAATAGCAGAAACAAGGATCTCTGTTTTGAATCATCAAATCCTGATGATTTATTTTTTGTTGTTGTTTTAAACTAGAGTTGATGAACAGGTGAAACTTTTCTGGATTATTTTAAATGGTTTAAAACATATATAATTGCTGGATTAAAAGATACTATTGAAATGACAGAGCTAATCAACCATGTTTCCTAAAATAGCTGAAGTTTTACAACTGTTCAGTGGGAAGACAAAATATATCAAAAACCAGTCACCCAAATAAAGAGGAGAGTCATTTACTTAAAAACATTTTCACTGCTGACTTTACAATTAACTCATGATCCTGGGCAATATAGGAAGATATTACTGAGGAAAAAAAAAAAACAACTTTAACGATTATAGTGCAAGCATACTTGAACCTGCCAGCACACAAAGTATTGATTTCAACTGAACTAAACATTTTTCTTTCCTTTTTTTTTTCTTTATTACTTTACTTTGGGATTACCAGGGGAATACATGTTGATACCTAGCTTATTTCTAGAAGAATTTAACTTGAATTAGAAGGAGAATCAAATCTTTCAGAGTTTAAATACTGGACTGGATGCAAGAATTTATGTCAAAACAAGTGTGAATTTTTCAGCTTTTAACATTCAAGTCATGAATTTTGAGTCCAAGGCCGCTACTTAGCTTCACAAGTCTGCAATGACTCCCCCTCCTCTCTTCTACCCCACCCCATCTAACACCTGAAGTTTAGAAACAGAACCGGGTGCTTGCTTTGAGAAACACGGGAGACTCATGCCACTGAAGCAATCCTTCAACACGCAGCATGAAAGCCCAGCAAAGTGCTCCTTCGCCACTTGTTGCAAGGCTGAAGACTGGAACGAATTTCTCTAAGATGAGGTGAAGAGACGAAAGGTTATTTAAAGATTGGGTCCTAAGGAAAGATTACTTAAAAGATTGAACTATTGATCTGTTCTTCTCCCTGCCTCCCCCTAATCTGATCTCTCCAACGATTTTGAACTCGTTAAGAAATTTCAGCTTCATTTGACAGAGAATAGGCAAGAGGTAACGTCCTACAAGTTCTGAGAAAATCTGCTGCTGTGGAGAGGACACAAACCCCAGGTCATTGCCTCTAGCGGGGGGAAGACGACAGCTCTGAGCTCTGTTTTCAAGTCTGTCTGGCTCAGCGGAGCAACCAGCACGTGCCTGCGGCTTTGAAACAGCTATAGCGTAAGCTGTGGCTTGCTCGTCCTCCCTGGCAGCAGAAGGGGAGATGAGAGCACGCTCGCACACGTGGATGTCAGAGGCAGGAGGGGTGAGGGGAAAGTACACACTTTGTTTCAGACTGTCAATGCAGCGTAACGCAGAGCTCCCAGCTTGGCGCCCAAGCAATCCACCGACTCACAGCCGTGCTGGCTGAAGCAGAAGGTCAGACCCAAAGCTGCAAGGGTTAAACGCTAAGGTTTGCCTAGCCATGCCTGAGGGTGAGCCAGCAGGAGCTGTTAGCCATAAAGCAGGGTTAAACGGCCTTGATCGGCAGTCAATCTCAAGCGCTTTTGAATTAATTGGACGCTCTCCCGCGCCAGCTCAGGGATCGCAATACCTATGATGGGCATGGGATGGGAATGCATGATCATGCAATTCTCCTTCCAGGCATGATAACGCGTCTCCTTCTGAGGGCAACCCCCAGTACCTAGAGAAAGCCAGGAAGAGCTGTTAGCTCTTGATGGTCCTGCTGTGGGTGGGACTTGCAAGGTAATGGCTCTCCGGACACTCTTTTGTTCCCAGAAGCAGCCGCCGCTTGCCGCTCCCCTGACTCAGTCCAGGAGTGACAGCAATCTTTTATCCTCTACCGAGCTTTTAAGTTAAGAGCCCCTTTTTGTTAACACACCTAAATCTAAAGAAAGCATAAGAATAAATGCAAGTTTTTCATCAGGTAAGTGTGTGGGGTCTGCACATAACGAAAGGAGGAGAGAGAAGTAGAAGAAGGGAAAGCGAGCAGGTCCAAACCTGACACCAGCGGCCTCGATACCATTCACCACAAAACTTAAGGACAGGTATAATTGTCCTCACTTTACTCTTGTGAGAAAGTCGAGCTCGCTCTCTCTCACTTTCTTTCTCCTATCCTAATGGTCTCAGAGACTTCGATCTTTAGTCAGCCATCCTTGCTCCAAGTCTCGTTAAATCGTAATTAGATAATCTTCCAGATCGTGAGGGAACCCTTTGTCAGAGGAATTCCTCAGGATTTAGCCCCAATTTGATGAAATTGAGATTTGCTAAGTTAAGAAAGGACTAAAGATAGGATTCTTTGTTCAAGTAGAAAACCTGTTTTACCAGCAACTAATTTTTAAGGAACCCTGTAACAAAATACATATGCTTGTATATTCGTGTGTCTGTATTTTATTTGCTGTCAAATCAGACTCTGAATTCATTAATACCGTGATCTGTGTGTCTCATTGGGAATGTGGACCTTCGCCTGCATGCTTGCAGGCTCAGCCTAAGAGATCCAAAACATGTAGGCACCAGTTGAGAACTAATTTCCCCAAATCAGTTTCAGTTTTGCACTCCAATTGTGTACGTGGCTCTTACTCACATGCAAAAGCCCTACACTTAAGAGCAGGTGATAAGGATATATTGAAGATTATTGGAAGCTAATCTATAGGCAGTCGGGCCCCCTTACTGCTCTTCACAGGACAGTTTATTTAAGCCACGCATTGTAATCAATCCATATTTCTTGTGCAAGTGCATTGTAGAAATGTGTTTTCAAGGAAAAATGGTAGCAAGTCCTATATCTGTAACAGAGAGGTCTATTCATCCATGGTATTCCATTTTCAACAGCTGCTTCATACCCGTGTATTTTAAAAGACACTGTGGTGCTGCTTCAAAATCTCTAGGATTAAAGCCACGATCTAAAAGTCATGTTGAAACACAGCAGGCTGTGAGGCTGAACACAGCCTGACAACTAGTCTAATGTAGATATTAAAGTTATTTTAGGAATCTAGCATATATGGCCTACATCTAAGGTCAAAGTGGGTAGACCTCAAAGTTATTTCAACTCCTCTCACTGTACTGCATCTAGCAGCTCTCACGTTAAGTAGGTTTTTTGGAAATACAGATTGTTAGTCTGCTAGTAAATAATTTGTTTCCTGACAGATCTTGGATGGCATACACGCGGCCATAACTGGGATATCCTTATTACCCTCTTCAAACTTTGTTCACACCAGCAATACATCCTTTGTATTTGAAATATTTCAAGCTGTGATAATACCCTTATTCTGCAAATAGGATTCCTAAATATCCACCTTTGAAAATGAGGACAGAATGCCTAATGGGCATACCTCCAAAGATCACCAGTTTTCAGATGTTTTCTGTGAACTTAATTTTCAGAGACACTTAAATTTAAAAATACATATTGTCAATCCCGAATATTGTGGCTCAATATCAACACTTTTGAAGAGATTGAAACTGAGGAAAATGATGAATAAAACATTTGTCAGACTGAACTCCCATGCCAAGTGAATGATACGGTTATCAGCAAATCTCCAGTTCTCAAGTTGTTAAAAAAAAAGAACATGCGGTTAGTCTAAATACAATTGGTTCGGAATATGCAAAAAACAATGGCTGGCCCAAAACTGGAGACAAGCAGAAAGTCTTGGACTTTTAAGACACTTGAAATCTGACCAAACCTCTTTCCCTTTCACTGCATCCATATTATCATAGCACTTGAAATGAAGACGTTACAAGCAGAAACATTACAATAAAAGTTTATATAAATTTTGTACAGTTTTTCACTCTTGGAATACGGAGACTGCAGGAGAACATCTGTGTTTGATGGGCGATTACATCAACTGTATCTCTAAAACTCCTGGGACTTGCTCCCAGATGAATACTGGCTACTTTAATTTCTAAAACATGGACACAATACTGTCAAAACTGCTCTATCTAGGCTTTCTAGATAGCGTCCAACTCAAAAGCTGGACTTGTCAATTATAACTACAAATGACCCTGAAAATTTGGGTTGCTTTACCAAGGCAGCCCTTGGTGAAAAGTGGACAGCTGTCTCCTCTGACAATTAAAAAAAATACGAGGAATGCTTCCATTTGCTAGAATCCTAATTTCTGGCAGTCCAATAATAATTTCTAACTTGAGTACCAGAAAGAGAAGACTTAAGTTTCGTATTACTTCAAAAACCCCCAAGAGGATTTCAAAATCATTTCAGCTGGATGTCTAGCTGGCAAAGAACAGGAGTCCCCATCATACAGATGCAGCACGAACAGTTACTTAGGACTGTGCATATCAAAATCTGACAGCTGAGCACCCCCGAAGCACCCATGGTTAAAATGTGAAACCAAACCCAAAAAGAGAACCAGCTATAAGGATTAATACTAGAATGCAAAATCCACAGTGCTATATTTCAGCCACTGCCTGCGGCCTTGTTTATTTTAACTTCACCTTATTTTTTAAATGAAGTGTCATAAATGGCTTACAGTTCTCACAACCGTTCTGAACTGGAAGATTATGTCTCAGTTACAAACAATTCATCCAAACAGACAAAGGTGTCTTCAGGCCAATAAAACAATTGCTTTTGTCTGTAAAATTTAGTTGCAAGTGTAACAATGTTGCCTAGGGACAGCTCCTTGTCCTTGGCCAACTCTTACTTGTCATCACTGAAGGCACACGTGCACACAGTCCAATTAATGGTCAAGCCTTGCCCAAAATACAAGTAGCAACAAACAAGAGTGCTTTCACAACTGAAAATGAATAGTGAAGTATTTCTACACTGCTGACACCTTAAAGGCCTTTCCAGTCCAATCACCAGCAACCAAATCTATGAGCTTCTCTTAGTGCGGTGTTCACCCACCTCCTTCACAAATGCACCAGTGCTGGGTGCATTTGTCTCTGAAAGAGATGGCTCTTTCTGCAATACAGTTTGCAAAACGCATACCTTTCCAAAAAACACAGATTCATACATTCCACTGGATGGAGCATCCCCATATCCGGAAAAGCATGTTCTGCAAGCCTGGTGAAATAAACAGAATTGAAAAGAAATACCAGCGACTGGTTTACACTGTTCTCCTGCTTGAAAGTGTCCAGAACCAGATGATTTAGAAAGTTAACAAAAAAGTGAGCCCAGTAGCACAAGCTACTTACAAAAAAACCATTTCTTCGTCTCCTGGTTTCGGTTGGGATAGAGTTAATTTCCTTCCTAGTAGCTGGTACAGTGCTGCGTGTTGGATTTAACATGAGAATAATGTTGATAACACACCCATGTTTTAGTTGTTGCTAAGCAGTGCTCACACTAGTCAAGGACTTTTCAGCTTCCCATGCTTTACCGACGTGAGAAGGCTGGAGGTGCACAAGAAGCTGGAGGGGGCACAGCCAGGACAGCTGACCCAAACTGGCCACAGGGACATTCCATACCACGTGACATCATGCTCAGTACATAAACTGGGGGAAAGCTGGGCTGGGGGGGCCGCTGCTCGGGGACTGGCTGGGCGTCGGTCGGTGGGTGGTGAGCAATTGCACTGTGCATCACTTGCTTTGTATATTATTATTATATTGTATTTCAATTATTAAACCGTTTTTATCTCAACCCATGAGTTTTTTCACTTTTACTCTTCTGATTCTCTCTCCCATCCCATGGC
>NW_008794854.1:4237250-4303263 GCF_000699145.1 Aptenodytes forsteri | reverse complement strand
GGGGGGGGGGAGTGAGCAAGCAGCTGTGTGGTGCTCAGTTGCCAACTGAGGTTAAACCACGACATTTCCTAACATATATAAATGAGTTAGTTATGTTGTACACACATGAATTCATACATTTTTATAATTTACTATCCTAGCTAAATACCACAGTTTGTATTCTCCAGCCATATTAATATCTTTTCCTGATTTTACTTTATCAAGGCCTAACCTGACACCTAGCAGCATTGATTTCCACATCTTAATTATATGACCCCATAGTAAGCTTTTACACTTCTAACCAATTTTAACAGAATGTATTTTATTACATCAATATTAGCTCCTTATGTTTTGGTTCCTGAACAAATAATGTTCTTCCACTTAAGTAACGTACATGGTATACTCTGTATGATGATTTTTGCATATTTGAAGGTGTTACTCAGGTCAACAAATCACAATGACAGCAGATAATAAAAACGATCTACTGGACTTAACAAATACTTCTTCACTGACACCTTAATATTTTCAAATTAAATAAATAGTATGTTCGTTCTGCTGCAACGTTAGGATGAAGGACTTTTAAGGATCATCTACACTAACAGCAATTCTGATTTTCTTCTTCAGGCCAGATCTGGAGGCAGAGTGGTTCCTTCTGGCACTGGGAAACACGCTGCGGGCAGCTAAGTTCCACACAGGTTATTTCACACTGGGTATCCAATCTTCCAAAAAAGAAAGAAAAAACTTAAGACTGCTTAAACCCTGTAAGTTATGCACATCTTTCAGTCTGAGACCTCAAAGCTTTCAAATAGCTAGGTAGACATTGTATTTTTGATCAGATAGTCTACTGATTTTGCCCATGCTGTCTCCAAATTAGGACATGTGCCAAGGTCAAGTCCGTTGAGAGACAGCCACTCTTGGCAGCAATAACTTCTCCACTCAAACCAATAACTGCAATCAAATTCAGCACATCAGTGAAGCGCTCACACAAGCAGACACTGGTCTCGCAGAGACTTCCAGTCACTGGTGTTTATCATCATCAGGTGAGGCAAGCGTTTGCCCAAGATCTGCTCTGCCATCATGCTTTATTCCCTGTGATTTGACTAAAAGCAACAGGAGAGATCTGAGCTGTGCACTCATGCAGTGAGGGGGAAAAAAAAAAAAAAATCTTGGCTGGGAGGTGGCAAAGGCAGTTTTACCTTCTAGCTGAGTCCGGGACCTCTCTCCTCTCCTTGGTTGCCAGGGAGCCGCAAGCAGCACTGCTCTCAGCTGAGAGAAGGCAAAAGTTTCCTTTGCTGCCCAGTAAAAGGGCAGGAGACAAGGAAGTCATGCAGCCTGGCTTTGATTACGTCAGGACAAGATCAGGTACAGGACTGGCAGGTAGCCCCTGCCCACAGCTGTGATTCACCGTTCTGTCTGTACTGCACATTAAAATTGATGCCAGTCTTTGGCCTGGGATTTCAAACCACACACCAGCAGCTCACAGCTTTAGCTCAAAGGTGTAAGGACAGCTAAGGTAAGCAAGCTGGGGCCCAAGCTGAGACTACAAATTAAGTCAAAATGCAGCTTAGACTTCCCCCCTGCCCCAGGGTAAAAAAAGAGTTCATTGCTAAATGAAATTTTTCACTTGTGTTAAGAGCATAAGAAATGCCTTACTGGGCCAGGCCCATGGTGCACCTTGCCCAGTGGCAGTAGGACACCCAATACTCAACACTACCTACGGCCCATTACTCTTGTGCTCCCCTAGCACCTACGAGAACTGGATTATGGATGCTAAAAGGCATATCCCTGTGTATCCCCTATCTGCTTATGGACCAGTCATCCATCACAGTTTCTTCATCCTCTTTTGCATCTGCTCATATTGTGTCTGCCTCCACAACCTCCAGAAGTCCACTATGCAAAGTACTTTATCTCTTTCAAATCCATTTAAAACCATTTCCTAGCTCTTCTGTGGTGAGATTTAGTGAGTAACAGTTCATGTCTTGCCTTCACCAATTTTATAAGCCTCAGTCATTACCCTACCAGAGACATTTCTGCTTCAAACTAAAGAGCCCCAACCTTTTCAGTCTCCTTGATAACGCGACTGCTCCATTCCCTTGGTCATTTTGACAGGGTACAAGAGCAGCAATTAAATCCCCTGTGCCTGTCTTGAAATGTGGAAGCCAGGACAGCACATTGTCTGTAACTGCTGTTAGTATTCAGCTGTAACTGCCTCTAGTATTCAGCACAGTTATAGAGCGCGGGGGAAAGAGTGCTTTGAAAATAGGATTGTTATTCATGCCAGCACAGCATTAAGTGAGTCCCTGATACGGTTCTGAACTATTTACTTTAAATAGACCCAAACTACACCTAAGTCCTCATTGTTGAAAAAAAGTATGCCTCAAACCCTACGCATTTAAGGCATCTTACCCTAACAGGGTATAATTTCTGTATTTGCAGAAAAGCCCTTTTGTATACTTCAGAAATTTCACAAAATACATGATTCCCTTTTCACAATGCAATCATTCTCCCTGTTTTTCAGGCAAACCATATCTCCAACTGTTGTCTTTTATACAGTTGACCAAACAAAAAACAATTAAGAATCCTATAATCAATGTAACTCTACTGACTGAACTAACATAACTATAGCTATCTATATAAAATGGCTGTAAGAAAAAGCCTTGCTTGATCCAGGCTGGAATAAAAGAATCCTCTAAAGTAATGCTTCACCATTTGGTGAATTATCAGAACTGCTTTATTGTTGTTACTAAGCCTGAAAGACAGGAAAAGACAGGCTTGAGTCTTAGAGCATTAGTTGCATGCAATAGAGACTCCAGAACAAACAAAAAAAGTTACCAAACCAACATTTCCCCTGCGCCCATACACCACACACAAATTAAGCCAACCTTTTATTTTCTTGAAAGAGTTACACTCAGCCTTTGGCACAAAAATCAGGAATCTTATCTCCCTTCCTTGCTGAACCAGGAAACCACACAACTTTTTTTTTAAACAGCTATTACAGAAGTGTGTTTTCTTAAATGAATTAATCTTCCCTGTTGCGGGCACAGTTCTTATGTCCATTTTAGCCCTGACTAAAAACTTTGGCTACAAAAGATGTTAGAGCAATTGGAACCCTGACCTATTACAGAGAGGAAGAGAAAAGGGAATCAGAGTTAAATGTTACTGGACTGCACGATGCGCAGCACTGTGCCTCGCCAGGTTGTGGTGGAGGTGAAAAGGGGACAAGAGAGAGATGTTGCATGGAGATTGAGTAGGAAGTAAAAAGAAGGGCAGAGGCTCACAGCCTTCTTTACAGCTTGCCTGTCAGCTGGAAACCTATCTGGAATAAGAGAATATTCATTCATTTCAACATAGAATTCTCCATTCTCTTTCCTATGTGGGTCTAGTAAAAAAAAAATAATAAATTTTAACATTGCAATGACTTCTAGTTACATCCTTTTTTAAAACTGTTTAAATGTCAGTGAGTTACACTGACAGTCATATGCAGCTGTTGGAGCTGAACTCCAGAATCATGAATATTGGGTTGCCTGCTAACTGTTCAAGGTTTACTCTTCTTTCATCAGCTCACACAGCACGCTTTTCCTCCTTCCGCAGAAAGTAAGTTTGAGTGTTCAATACCCTGTAAGACATCTTCCTTGTTCTCTTGAATAATATGTGGAAGAACACATCCAGATAAGAGAAGCCTTTATCCCATTATAAAGAAAAACTCATGAATATTCAATCACTTCTGAAATTACTTCCATGGAGGAGCAGCATTTACTTTAAAAAGAAAATAGTTATCATTAGTTTTCACAGCTGACAGTAGTAAACAGATCCTACTCCATTAACCTCATCATGCCTGGGAGTAAAAGTAGAAGAGCACTGAACCTTCCTTCCTTCCTCCCTGCCAAATCTCTCCCTTTTCAGTGTGAGATGTGCCTGACCTAGAAATATGTTTTATTCAAACAGAGAACGGAGAATAAAAGTCTTTGTGTGGCACAGGTGGAGAGGCAGGGGAGAACGTCAGACAGGAAAGCTTCATTTGGCCACTCACTTGGCAAAAAGCACAGCCACTTGAATTCCTATCAGTCAGAAATGGCCTGTGGGTATGTTGCTTCTTTTTGAATCTTTTATTTTCTTTGTTAGCTTTCAGCATCCTTTTCCCTTTCAGATAGTCTGCTTAAAACAAAACAAAAAAAACCCCAAAAACCACCCTCAGAGTGATGGCGATCCCTTCAGACACACAGATATTTGACATATGTGACAGAGAAGCAAAGCCTTGAAAATAGACCTGAATGAATGAAGCAGTCTATAGTCAACAACACAAAAAACCCAAACCCTCATATCTGAGCTGAATTCTAAAAGCCAGCATTAGAGAAAGCAACGTTAACCTTCTTGTAACAAAGTAAACTAAACCTTCCGTAAAACCCTACTGCAAAGAAGAAGGGTGAATTTAAACAATGTACTCATGGAAGAACTGAATTAGACCACATTTATGTCTTTGGTTAAGCCACTGATTCATTCAGCACCATCTTTTTATTTGACTTTTGTGAACCCATTAAATCCTCAGAATTTGAAGATCTCACTTCATTCTAAAATATCAGCTAAATCAGGATGCTTTATTTCCTAAATGGATGAAAGTTCAATTATTTGTGCATCTCTTTAAGTAACTGTTCATTCAATTTTCAGAGAATCTACATTTGTACTTTTGCCAGTAGATTTCAACCATAACCTATCAACAGACTAGCGCACACAGAAGTTTACAATTTCACACACATTTGCACAGCACCATAGTTACTGCATTTTTGGTTTGATATAAACCCTAGCAGAAGGTTAATGTAGGATGGACTCCCAAAAAGTGAAGCTTAAAGACAGATTTGAAGTAGGAGGAGCTGTTGATCACATATGCCTGTTGTTAACAGATTTTATTCTTTTAAGCAGCGGCAGAGGGGTAAGAAAAGAATGAATGTGTTGAAAACTATCATGAGGAAACTTAGAAACAGGATATTGTCTCTCTAGGTCTTTCATTTCCAGTCATGGCGTTACAAACATTAAGAATATGGAATACAGCTTCCTTGCTCCACAAATATAGGCATGTGGAAACAAGAAGCAAATGTAATTTACACTACTATATAAATATCCTAATGTCTAATTTCTTCTTTCAGCTAAAAGAGGGAAACAAGTATATAGGATATTCTGAGTTGGAAGGGACCCACAGGGATCATCGAGTCCAACATCTGGCTACACACAGGGCAATTTAAAAGTTAAACCATATATTTAAGAGCATTGTCCAAACACTTCTTGAACAATGACAGACTTGGGGCTTTGATCACTTCCCTGGGGAGCTTGACCCAGGGCTTGACCACTCTCTAAGTGAAGAACTTTTTTCTAATAACCCACCTGAACTTCCCCTGATGCAGCTTTAAGCCATTCTCTCGTGTCCTATTGCCAGACACCAGAGAGAGGAGATGAGCACCTCCCCCTCCGCTCCCCCTCATGAGGAAGTTGTAGATAGCAACAAGGTCACCCCTCAGTCTGCTCTACACTGAGCAAACCTAGTATCCTCAGCCACTCCTCGTAAGTCATGCCCTCCAGTTCTTTCACCATCTTTGTTGCCCTCCTTTGGACACAGTCTAATATTTTTATCTCTCTCATATTGTGGAGCCCAAAACTGCACACAGTACTCAAGGTGAAGCCGCACCAGTGCTGAGTGTAGTGGGACGATCACTTCTTTCAACCGGTTAGCTATACTGTGCCTAATGCACCACAGAGTAGGGTTGGCCCTTTTGGCCACAAGGGCACACTGTTGACTCATATTGAGCTTACCATCAGCCAAAACCCCCAGATCCCTTTCTGCAGGGCTGCATTCCAGCCTCTTGTCCCCCAGTCTATATGCACATCCAGGATTACACCACCCCAGGTGCACAATCCGGCTTTGTCCTTGTTAAATTTCATACGGTTGGTGGTTGCCCAATACTCCAATCTACTAAGATCTCTCTGTAAGGCCTCTCTACCCCTGAGGGAATCAACAGCTCCTCATAATTTAGTATCATTGGCAAACTTACTTAGTGTGCACTCAACTCCTGTGTCCAGGTCATTGATAAAAACACTGAAGAGAACTGGCCCTAAAATTGAGCCCTGGGGGACACCACTAGTGACTGGCCAGATGTTACCCCATTTACTACAATGCTTTGAGCCCAACCTTTCAGCCCATTGTTCACCCATCGTATTGTATACATGTCTAGCTGTACGCTTGTCCAGAAGGATACTCAGAGACAGTATAAAAAGCTTCCTTAAAATAAAAAAAAACCCCTATATCCACTACCTTCCCTTCATCCACTAGGTGGGTAACTTTCTCATTAGAGGGTATTTAGTTAGTAATGCATGACTTTCCCTTCATGAACCCATGTTGGCTTTGACCAATGACTGCATTGTCTTTCAGGTGTTTTTCAGTAACTCACAGAAAAATCTTCTCCATAATTTTACCAGGCACCGAAGTGACACTGACAGGCCTATAATTACCAGGGTCTTCTTTCTTGCCCTTCTTGAAAATTGGAATAATTTGCCAGCTTCCAGTCGACTGGGACCTCTGCAGATTCCCAAGACTGTTGATAAATAACAGAGAGAGGTCTCGCAATAACATCGGCCAACTCTTTCAGTACCCTGCCATGAATACCATTGGGGCCCATAGACTTATGTGCATTCAGTTGTAGCAGCAAATCCCGTACAAATTCAAAGTCAACTGGGAGCTTATCATGCCCCCACAGTTGCGGTCCTCCAACTCAGGGTTCCAAGAGGTCCAGGATCCATCACTGGTGTTAAAGACAGGGACAAAGAAGGCATTAAATGTCTCTGCTTTATCTTCATCCCTATTTGTGAGGTGACCGATCTCATCAAGTAACAGACCAATGTTTTCTTTAGTCCTCCTTTTGCTTAAAGTCAACATGCTTAAAGCCTTTTTTCTGATCCACAACAGTACTGGCCAGCTTCAACTCCAACTGAGCTTTAGCAGTACGAATTTTCTCCCTACAGTGGCAAACTGTGTCTGTAGTCCTCCTGTGTAACCTGACCTACTTCCAAAGTCCATACACTTTGACGCACTGGAATTATCTGCTCCTGGGGTCTTAAATATTGACCAGCATTTATGGACCACAATTCCTTCAAAAGCAGATTCCCAGGAGACCCTACTAACCAGGCTCCTTGAGCAGCCTAAAGTCTGCTCTCCCCAAATCCAGGGTATTAGCTCTGCTGATAGTCTTTTTCATATCACCAAAGATTTTAAACTCAACCACTTCATGATCACTGTGCCCAAGACAGTCACCAATCATCACTTCACCCACAAGACCATCTCAGACCTACAACAGATCCAGGAGGGCACCTTTCCTAGTCAGCTCCCTTAGCACCTGTATCAAAAAAGTTACCTCCAAAGTGCTTCAGGATTTTCCTGGACCTGTTAGTGTCTGCTGTGTGATAGTCCCAGTTAGGTGATGAAGGTGCCCATAAGGACAAGGGCAACTGATCTAGTGATTTCCCTTAATTCCTTATAGAATAATACTTCGGTGTCACCATGCTAGCTGAGTGATCTACAGTAGACTCCCACAACATCTGCTTTATTAGTTTTTCCACTAGTCCTTACCCAGAGGCTCTCGACCACATGATCCCTAACTGCAAGTGTTGTACAGTCCAACCCCTCCTTCACATACAGTGCTACCCCTCCACCTTGCCTGTCCTGCCTATCTCTCACGAAGAGCCTATAACCCGTACATCACAGCACTCCAGTCACTGGACTCTTCTCACCAAGTCTCACTTATGACAGTGATGTTGTATCTCTAGGACTTAGCCAAAGCTATTAATTCCTCTTATTTATTCCTCATACTGTGTACGTTAGTGTACAAACATTTCAGATACGCTCCAGTGTACTCAGTACATCATGGTACAGCATGAAAGCCCTCATTAGCACACCATCCCTCAGGAGTCAGGCATTGATAAGCTGGGTCTGCCTGTTTCTTTCAATGTCATTCCCTACAACCGGGAGGAAAGAGGAAAATATGCTATCTGCGCTCCCGATCTCTTTTCCAATCTCCCAAGGTCCTGAAGTCTCTTTAGATCACCCTTGGACTTCTCATTGCAACTTCATTGGTACCCACATGAAAAAGCAATAGCGGATAATAATCTGAGGGCTGTACCAGGCTAGGAAGTCTCCTGGTAACATCTTTAACCCAAGCCCCAGGGAGGCAGCAAACTTCCCTAAAAGGCGGGTCTGGTCAGATCAGGCCCACTGTTCCCCTCAGAAGGGAGTCACCTATAATAGTAACTTGCCATTTTTCTTCATAGAGGTGGTCATGATGGGGGGGATAGGTTGACCTGACCTTAGTGACTCCTCAAGCATGGATGGACCATCTTCAGCTTTATCATGTCCCTGTCCATCCAACTCCAGAGCCTCGTATCTGCTGTGTAAGGGCACCTGGGAAGGCAAGGTAGACAAGGAGGATCTTGAGCTTCTCCCGCTGTCCCGAGCAGAGACTTATTTCCACTCACGTCTGTCCCTCAAGTCACTGCCTTCTGCCTGGTGGGGAGAGGATGGAGGATCCCCCTTGTCATAGGTTATGCCTAGTTGACATTTCTGTTCCAGAGAGGACAGTATGGTTCCACCAGTCAACCCCCTTCTTGAACTCCCAGATGCTCCTCAACCTGTCCACTTCATCCCAAAGCTCAGCCACCAAGTAGAGCAGCTGTTCTACCCGAGCGCACCTCCCACAGGCGTTCTCCCTGCTGCCCTCAGACACCAGTCGAAACCTCAGGCCCACCCTGCAACCAGAGACCTAGAGAGCTGCATGTTCCCTTGGGAGCTCTGTCTGGGTAGCGGCATCAGTCCCAGTGGGTGCTAACACCACAGGGGATGCAGAGGATATGGCTGTCTGCCAGGTGGTCGCCATCGCTTCAGCTCCCTGTGGGGGGATTACGACCAGTGGCGGGCGGTTGGTGAAGCCGCAGTCCCCCAAGTGTCTTGGTGCCCTCCAGCAGCTCGCCCTTGCTGCCGCCTGGTCCCTCCACACACACAGCCTGAGGGAGTCGGGGACCCAGAAACCCCCTAAGGCACCCCACGGGTACCTCACGAGCCTCGCGCTCCTCTCAGCACACGGCAACTGCTACTGCTGCTGCCAGCGCCCCCGGGGTTTGGGGGGGCCGCCCGCCCTTCTGGGGGGCCCTGCCGCGCTCTCCACACACAGCCCCGGGGTGCCGGGACCCGGAACTCCCCCGGGCAGCCCGGGGCCCTCGCACTCCTCTCGGCGCGCAGCAGCCGCTGCCCCCGCTGCTGCCGTCGGCTTCCCGCGGATTGATCCGGCCGCGTACGGTAAGCAGATTAGAAAGCCCTGCAGGGGACCGAAATGTAGTGGGGCGAGGACAAGAAGTTCCGAGTCAAGAAGTGCCCAAGAACCAGGATTTTACTTGGACTCGCGCCTCCTCCGCAGGGCGAGCAGTGGGGAGCGGGCAGGGGCAGCAGCGCTGCGCCCGGGCAGCGGGGAGTGACCCGGCGGTGGCGGCGGCCGGCTGCTCCTCGTACCGGCCAGCGGCCTCAAAGCGGGGAAAAGTTTTCTTACAGGCTACGCCTGGTGTCTCTGTCATGACTGTATCACGATAATCAGATAGTCTTGAAAAGCGAGGAAGGCAAACAAGAAAGGAGAAGGCTGAAATCAGGGCCGTGACACAGGCAGCCCAAAGACCTGAGCCAAAATTTGCCCAAAACCTGAGCCAAAATGAATATTCTGTTGCAAAAGTAATGATATATATTATTTTTTTAACACAAAGTGACAATTGCAGAGCCATTTGTTCTCTTCATCCCTTGGAAGTTACCTGCTGGATGTATTGAGGGTTTGCAAATGTCATGGCTACATGTAGACAAATCCAGTTAATAAAATAAAATCCAAGCCTGTTATCTTGGGGGTATGCACACCACAAGTTAAGACATTAAAAAAACCAACTCAAAACAACTCATGTTTTGCAAGTGTTTCAGAACATGAAGTTTAACTATTAAGTGATACCTAGAGAGGTATTAAAAATATAAACCTAGTAACTTACACTGTTTGAATTAAGGTTTTTTAATCTATGAACATAAGTAACACTGAGTAACTAGAAAGCTTCAAATCGGCCGCAGCAGCCAGCCATTTGAAACCTCTCCCATGTAAGGACATATACCTTAAATCAGTAGAAAAACATCTACCTCAAAGTGAAAAAAATCACAGAAGCCAGTGCTTGCAGTATATTGCCCTTTGAAAAAATCCAGTTTTATATATATAATTTAAAACAAAACAAAACACATCCCCTCTGCTCCTCACCTTCCAAAATCAACTCAAAAGGAAAAAAGTGAGGAGCAACATTTGCTCTTCATATAACAATGCAGTCATCCATCCTCAGCCAAGAACTAGTGCCTCTAAATTAAAAATATTCTCAGACAGAGGGGCTGGGTGTTTAACACCCCCTGCCCCACATCTTGCAATCCTTTCCCTGCAGCAAACACCAGCAGCAGCGTGCCCCATCCCAACCAGGCTACAGCTTGGGATGACTGCACTTTGCTGGAAGCCATCAGAAAAGGGTCTGTGTTTTGAACTCTTCAACAGCAGGCAGAGAAAAGCAGGTTAGGCTGCTGTGCAAAGGTAAGCACAGGCACCACAGCAGGCATACTTTTACAGCGAGGGGAAAACCAGGCTTCCTTTGGGAATGGTATGCGTGTAAATGTTTACCAACAGGATGAGGTCAGGTGCAATCCTGAGCTCAAGCAAAGGGAGCAGAGTGCCCAAATCAAAGTATTTCCAAGTCAAACAGCTGAGCCCCGAGAAAGAGAGGCAGGGTGACTGCCTCCCTGGGTGGCGGGTGCGTCCCTGCGCCATGCACATGCGCTCAGTGTCACATGCTCGGGGTTACAGCCACAGAGTCACTCTAGCTCAGACACCTGTTTTACCAGGTGACAGTCTGCAAGAACACAGCTTTTCATAGAAAATGATTGCACTAAGAAAAGTAAACGCCTCGATGGGCCAGGAGTCAGGTAATTAATATTTGGAATAAATACTAGAAGTTATCAGGGCGTCTCAGGCAAATACCATGAGCTGTGTTCAGACTTATTTCTGGATAATTCAAGCTGCTGATGGGCGAGGTTGCATGCAGTCCTGACGAGCTTAAAAACTCTTGCCCAGCTCTCGCACCGTGCCCATGTGTTTTCTTTTTCCACTGAGAAAACAGCAAGAGCCTGCTCAGCCTCTGCTACCCATTTCAATCCCCGGAGAAAGCAAGAATGAGACAGACAGGTGGATTGAAGCCGCAGGATCTTAAAAACGCTCATCTCCACTCAAACCCTTGGGTGTAAAACTTTCCGCCTCGGCCCGCTAACCCCGAGGACACCAAGTCCTCTGGGATGCGTGACGTGGCAGCCATCTCCCACTGAGCCCTGCTTCCCGGCGGTTGCCATAGCAGTGAAAGGCAAACCTAGCAACAGGCACACAAGCCTCCCAAGTACACGATTCCAAACCACATTTTTTAAATAAATAAAATTATCCAGCCTTGCCTGTTGCCCAAAAAAAAAAGGTATCATGTGTTTCAAGAAGCTGTTAAGATTGTGCTGTTTTTGTTCAAATGCACAAGAGAAGGGATTTAATTACTGCTAAAATTAAAAGGCGCGCACCGTGCCCATGTGTTTTCTTTTTCCACTGAGAAAACAGCAAGAGCCTGCTCAGCCTGCTACCCATTTCAATCCCCGGAGAAAGCAAGAATGAGACAGACAGGTGGATTGAAGCCACAGGATCTTAAAAACGCTCATCTCCACTCAAACCCTTGGGTGTAAAACTTTCCGCCTCGGCCCGCTAACCCCGAGGACACCAAGTCCTCTGGGATGCGTGACGTGGCAGCCATCTCCCACTGAGCCCTGCTTCCCGGCGGTTGCCATAGCAGTGAAAGGCAAACCTAGCAACAGGCACACAAGCCTCCCAAGTACACGATTCCAAACCACATTTTTTAAATAAATAAAATTATCCAGCCTTGCCTGTTGCCCAAAAAAAAAAGGTATCATGTGTTTCAAGAAGCTGTTAAGATTGTGCTGTTTTTGTTCAAATGCACAAGAGAAGGGATTTAATTACTGCTAAAATTAAAAGGTAAGTGCTGTGCTGTGGCAAAATAAAGTAGTTTGCAGTAAGATTTGCCTTTTGATATGCCTTTTGTAAAACCTATTCTTCTGGCAGTTATTGACTACGTAAGTAGTTTTGTTAGGCAACGGAAAGCAAAATAAGAGTTTAGCTTTTATTTTAGACTGGCTTTGTCTTGTAACCCAGATTCCCTTCTCTGAAAAAATGTGGTTGTACAGTGGTTTGTTAGTTTCTGTTAATATCGTAAACAGAGATTATTTGTGCCTGTTAAAAATTAATCCCACTACAGCGCAGGATCCTTACCTTCCATTTTCATGTGCTTATCAACATGATTATGCAATACATATCTTAACTGTCTGCAGTGTCTTCAGAGGTGTATTAACTTCGCTTCCAAAATTATTTATCTAGCTCTTCAGCTTCAAAAGCTTGCATACTAATATTTTATCTCTGTGACACGTAGTTGAAGAAACAGCCTACAGAGGAATGCCAGGAGCATAAAGCATTGGATTTCTGCAAATTTCACACAGTTCAGTATATTCTATGTAATGTGAATACAGCCTTTTCATAAAAAGGGTATAAAGCTCCGTAGGCCAAATGGACATGAAGGAGGCTAGACGAATGTTCCACTGTTACTGCCTTCTCTCCACTAAAGGGTTTTTCCCTGTCTCCAATTATCTTTTTCTGAACAAAATGTACTTAACAGAAGGAACCCTTTGGGTAATCATTCTTTTCCTCTGAAATCACAGCCTCTAAATTGCATGAAGATCACTGGAGGGATAATTCCAACAGAAGTGCCCCACCAGGTTTTGCAAGTCGCCTCTTCAGTTAAATTCAGGCTGGATGAAGTGGTTCCACTCGCTGCCCTGCGAAATTTTGGTGGGATTGATTTGACTTGTTTACCTGTTATGACAAATTATCTAGATAAATAAAACACTTCTCATCCAAGAGTCGGGAGGGAACTCAGGATGTTCTACCGAGTCCCTAAGGAAAGCAATCTAACATTCATCCCCACTAAAGTTACGCACACATCAACTCAGGGAGAGGGGGTGGGCAGGAGGGGGCAAATTTCCCAAGTGCTGGTCTTTGGCTAAGGAGCAATGCTCCTTAGGCGAGAGGGAAAAAATAGGGTGGAGTATAATACCTTTGTGTGAACACAAAATAAAATGCAATTATGTATTTTAGAGGTTTATCATTAAAGTGAACTCATATTGGAATATTAATTCATGCTCCTGTAAGCCATCAAAACACGATTGTGAACCTCCCTACGACTGCAAGCTAGCATGCTCAAAGGCTGATTAGAAGCTTTCTGAAGGTTGTTGTTTTATTCGGTAGTTCCCCTGATGAATGCTGACTGTTCACATTCCTGGTGATATATCTAGAATCACAACTCATTAAATTGTTTCCATCTGCAATTGGTCTTTTCGAGGAAGGCGCCTGTGAATTAGAAACTCTTTCCCCCACTTACTGCAGATAAATATCAGAATCAAGATAGTAACACTCATGGCAAGTCAAGTATACACAGAAATTATACCATCTGGCACAATTAGTCAGCCTGAGGGCTAGTTAATGAACTGTAATATACACAATTGAGCATGCATGCTGCAGTTGCAATTCTTTATGATACCAGAGGATGTGTAAATTTAGCAGGGAACATAAGAAGTGTTTCTAGTATATACAATTATTTTTTTTTTTTGGTACGCACAAGTACTAGAACTGAAAGCTTTTTCTCTAAGACAATTCTGTAACAGCAAACAAATGAAGAATTTTGTTTTTATATACAGTAGAAGCAGTAAAAGACATCTAGTTCAGACTGTCGTTTTGATAGCTTACATCATTACACAAACACACAGAAAATAATTTTGGGGATTCCACCATCGAACTGTGATTTAAACGTTGTCTGCTGTGCATCAAGAATGACAAACACCACCATACTATGCACCTCATTCTTCTCCATACGCTAATTAGCAGCGCCTGAGGAATCAGCTCTAATATGGTCCTCTACCAAGAGAAGACAGCAGCTGTTAACTCCCCTCCACAGATACCATTACAGGCCTCCTACCATCCGACTGCCACTGAGAAAATTAACATCTTAAATGTGTCACTTGTTAGCTGCTCCTGCTAGCTCCACTGTGGCAACATTTCTGTTTAAATCTTCCCCTTTTTTCAGGGCTTCAGTACTCATTTACACAGTATGTGCCACTGAGAGAGCCTGACTCTTCACCAAAAATAAAATAAGAGTTAAAAAACCCACACAGGTTTTATCAGATTAAGCATGTGCACAACTGTCCTACATGATGGCACTAAATTAACTTTTATAGTTTTTCATAGCCTCTGACACGTAGTGTATGTACATGTATAGGCAAACATACATGTATGTTAGAAAATAATATTTCTTAAGCTTAATTAGATATATATGCCTTGTCCTGGCACAGGATTTAAAAATACAGCTTGCTTATTTCTAGTAGCATACTTCCTCAAAAGGGACCCAAATATTATGCAGGTATTTCTGGGCATAATTAAACACCTGCTTTCCTGCCATTAAAGTGTAGTTATCTGAATATAAGGCCAAAAAGTCTATCAAAGTTTCATTTGCTATTTCAATACAGTCTTTCCTCCCTCCTGAACTAGTGGCGGGGATGACCACCTCTTTTGGAAACATGCTGCTGCTGAAAGGCATGGTGCGACAACACTGAGGCTTTACAAGTGCAGACATACTTGATTTCCTGCTCTCCTGTGAAGTGCCAAATATTCAACAACTTGGTGGCCAACATTAAAAAGGAAGAGAATTCTCCTCATGCCCTGTCTAGTGCTTTGGACAACACTGTACTGTGTTATTTTCCTCTCAGCATTATGTAGCAAAAGGAGGAGCTGTGAAAAAGGAGTGAAAACCAAAGCAAAAAACATAAGAAGGTCTATGAAAATTCAGGCCGGCACGTCTAGAGGACTGTGTCAGCACATTTTACCTACTGGTACAGTCAACACTTCTGCACGTATAAGTTGACATAATACATTAAAAGCTCTGCAGAGCAGCTATAGCTAGACGTCTCCCCCACTTCTGCCCCCTTCCACATTATACCTCATTTAATACAAAGCCTGTCTTAAACAGAAGGTTTAACCTCCCCTCGGCAGATACTGAACTCCCCCATTTGGTAACCTTGGGGAGCAGCGACACATCATCATGATTAAAAGTTTAGATTTATCTCCTGAAGAAGCAACAAGAACTCAGTATCAAACACTTCTTCAGCAGTCAGAATCCTTCTTCCATATGTTGAGTACCCAGCAGCTTTTTCCTTGGAGGTAACATTGCTTCCTAGCACTCGTGTTTAAAATGACGGTGTACAGAAGCAGCTCTCTGCCCATATTGTTAACCACTGCATTTATTTGCAGAAGCAGCACAGGTGAGTTAGCCAGGCTCACCTCCATACATCACCCACCAGGAAGCTTCTTCGGTCTAAGGAGTACAGACCACTTCCAGTCCCGCACCCCCGGAGGTAAACTATATCATCTCGCAGCCACAGCAGTTCAGACCGACTGCATGGGGAGTGCTCCTGCTGGCTTACTGTAAAACTTCACTCTGCACTTAGAGCTCTGGAAATACATGATCAGTGCTTCTGCTGTTCTCTGTGTGTCCCCTGATACCGCCAAGGAAAATGTAAGTCTACTTCATAAACCAAAAGTCCTTTACTAATGCGCAGGTTATTTGTGTTGATGAATTTAGCGCAATTATTTATGTTAATACCCATAAAGAGATGAAAGATGAGAAAGAAGAGCTTGCCATAGATAAAATTCAGGGCTAGCAGAGGGGTTCTGAGAAGGGTTTAAAGGTATATTTTGTATGAAAAACAGAAGCTGCTTCGTGAAGTCCTTCACATATTGAAGGTGGTGATAAACAGTCCTAAAATTTTCATTTTGAAAAGGAATCTTTACCTTCAGCCAAGAATAGAAAACAATTTTGAAACATTGCACAAAGATAGGGTTAAGTCATTCCAGTGCTTTTGATGATAGTACATCGTTCAGAATTTGCACTCTTCACACAACTGCATGTATGCTTAATTTTTTGGACTAGCCTAAATCTCAAGGATTTTATTTCCGAGTGCCTGACTTCACCATGCTTAGCTTTTTTTATGTCAGCGTGCTTTACTTTTGAATACAAAAAGATTGAAGAGATTTTGAAACTAAAACTTTGAAAATGTATCTGTCCAAGAGAAGGTTTAAGACTGGCATGCAAAGGATGAAAAGCAAAGATTAAATCTTTGTGAAATATAATTTTTCTAAACAGAGGTACAAGTCTCTCATTCGACTGATTTTGTTAGCTTCTATCCAATATTTCTGCTGGCCTGGTAACACTGCAACGTGATTAAAGTCTTATACTTTATACTGCGATTCTCTCAAGGGACCAGGAAATTTGAAGTGGACTGGGCACGGTTATCAAGGATGAACAAGACTGAATGCTCCTTAGTTGCCTTGCTTCTTCAGATGCACAACGGCACTCATGTTTGATTGAATGGCATTTACAGGGTGAGACCTGAGTCTTGGTCCGGGGCCTTGTCACCTGATAATCGGGTGCATTTACAGGCTATCATGGTTATGAACTGGCATTGCTGAACACTTCAGCAAAGGGATTTGAAAAATAGACATTCACTAAAGCTTAAAAGAAATTGATCAGTTCTATGAGAAAAGTTAATTGAGTGTAGTTCTATCTGGTATCAATGGATTTGTGGTAATATAAAATTATATCGACAGACCTCAAAGCCTTCCCTGACACAGTTCACTTTGCCCCTCCGCTTTCTTCACTTCCCTTGTCCTAGTGCCAGTTCCCAAATTTCCAGCTATTCATAATTCCTCATTTTATTAAAAGCTATGGACTAACAAAATGTAGTTCTTTCTGCTTTACAAACAGTCTTTCTGTTACACGTGCATACTGTTGTAAGAATGGCTGCATGAGGTCAGGAAAATATCCCCCGAATTTAGTATCTTATCTCAGGCAGAGATGTAGAGTTGGTGCTGAGGAAAACCAGCTTAGGAAGTAAGGTATGCACAGAATGATCCTTCTTCGGGTGTACTCTCTAGGCTTTGGCAAACTAGCAGCTGCTGAACTGAAGGTTGCCTTCAAATCTTGTACGTTACCGCCACTAACGGATTTCTTCATGAAGCTGCTGTATTCCTCCTTAATCCATTTGCTGTTCTAGTTTTTACAGCTTCTTAGGAGAATATGTTCCACTATTTATTAATTGTATAAATATATATTCACCAATGGTACATTATAAAAGAAAACAAAATCTTTTCAGCCACCTTTCTTTTTGAAGAGGTTAGGGTTTTTTTATTTCCCCAGCTTGTGTTGTTGCCCATCCGAAGTACCAGATATTTAGATGCCCTGTCACTGAATTATGCTAGACCTTCCAGACTCAACCTGTATGTTGTTCTGCTCTCTAAGTGCGACTGATCTATTTGGACACCAACCCAGAAGACTGCATAAACTATTGTAAGTATCTTTCAGGCTATATTGTATCACTGAGTCAAAGGGCAAGCACCACTTACGGATGCACTAAAGAGTACTTCCTACTACACTTTTATTTTTCCTGGAAGCATCCATTCAAGCCCTGACCCACAGTGACCCTCATTAGCTCATAAGAGACGGCTAGATCACAGCTCAGGATTTAGTTGCATAGATGATACACATTTGATCTGCTTTCTATGGATTTTTAGAAAGCAAACCTTTTTCTACAGTCAGAGATGTGCACTCACAGAAATGGCCTTCTGATACATGAGCCTCCAACGTACAGCTGATGGGAAAATGCGTCCCTCTTTCAATTACTGAGATGAGCAAAAACGAATTGGAAAAGTCAGCTTGCCATGAAACTATTTGAAGAGTGAAGATAGCTCAGCTAAATACTGAACTAGTTTGTTAGGTTTTTTCCAAAGAAATCTCCTTTATCTCCTACTTAGTATATCATAATTTCTCTTCTTGCTCTCCCTTTGCCAATTATCTCACGTTTAAAATATATCATCATCTGTAATAGTGTGGTAAATCTACAGACAAAAAAGGGGAGGGAGCGGGAGGATCCTCATATTTGAATAGGGCTGCACTGGGAGAAGGGGCTTAATTTTTGTCAGAGCTATTTCCACGTGATATCCTTCTCTCCCCTCCTTAAAGCTTCTGTCAAAAACATGCATCTGCAAATAACACAGGTAATTATGTTTCCAAGCTACTTGTTCCAGACAGATTGTCCTACTTATTTGTAACAGTTTGTGAGGCACTAAGACAAAGTTAATTGATAGCTAAATTGTAGGTAGTTGCATTTAGAGGGTTAATTGCTTACTGCTTGCAACTACACTTAAAAAAAGCTAGAATTTGCATACCTACATTAAGATTTTAAACGACTGGAGAAAAGAACCAAAAAAGTGTTTTTTCTCTCTCAATTTCAAGTCTTCAGAAGCAAATGCTACATCGATCTTTTTCACAAGAATCAGAACAAATCTCTCCTGCTGCTTGCCAGTCTTTATGAGACACTGGAAAATATTCAGCCTCATCTCTGAGGCTTGCTCTAAGATAGTAAGATAGAGAGGCACTTGGCAGCAGCTGTTAACCCACCTGCAGAGACAACTTCTGTCTCATTTCATCTCCTGAATTGCTCAAGCCACCAGACTAACATTTACTTGCTCACAATTAAAGGCACCACATGGCCCTCTGGGACCGTGCAAGAAAGGAATGTCAGAGCTTTTGGGGCCTGAAATCCAAGCTGTTCTCCCTGTTTAAATATTGGGCAGCTATTAAGACCGAGCATATCCTGGAACGCCGAAATGGCTCACCCAAGGCAGTGATAAACCCTCACTGACAAAGTACACACAACCACTCAATGCTAACAGCTGTTTCTGTACTGGAAGCCCTAAATTGCACATTCACCGGCATTCCAATTTATGATCATCTTCATAGGAAATAACCATTGAAACAGCTATGTTCAATACAAAAAGCTGTATTTTTAAAGGATTAATTTGCCTGAGAAGTAGATAATGTTAAAAAAATAGCATATATTGAAATGTGTTAGGACAAACTGACACTCACCTCCTCTTACCTATTATATCCTTGAAAATTACTTCCACTAACAGTTATTTTTTTTCCTTCTGGACAGCTAAATGTGACAATAATTCTAAAAAGTAGACACACTTGGGACTGACAGCCAGCATGTTAGCACAAAGCTTTGCAATGTATTTGTCTGTTGGTGCCTCTTCATAGCAATTATGACTACTGAATATCAACTATTTTTTACTCCTGTCATAAGCAAGCTAACAATAGAACTATAAAAACAGACGAGCCTTTTTTACATTAATAATATTGACTACCTAGGAAAAAAACCCCACCACATGAAAAGGGATTCTACCTGGATTGCAGTGAAATGAAAATAAGGTAATAAAGCTAAAAAAGTGGGCTTCAAAAGCTGAGAGTAGTTAGCAACTTTAATTACATTATTTTGTTTACCAGAAAGCATTAATTGCCATGCATTTAATTTACTCATGAAACTCCAGAAAGCCAAAAACCATTTTCACTCTAGCTCCTAAGGAAACTGAACTTGAGGGAGCCACCAGGAACCATTGCTCTTATTGGGCTGTTTCAGCCCAAAGTAGAAGAGGGGAAGGAGTTTCCAAGGCATGAAGGTCCCCCCCACTTCATGATAACAAGCAGCCTCAAAAACAAGAGAGGTCCAAACTACTGTCTTAATGGATGAAAAACCACAATCCTCAGCAATTTCTCGGTTAATTTTTTCTGAGCATCCCCAGAGTCAACACACAGCATACGTAGAAGTCCAAAGCAGCCAAATCCAGGGCTGTTTTCTGTCCAGCCGAACAAAGGACAGAGGAATGGGCTGGAAGAGTCCCTGGGAGGGAGGCAGCTGAGAAGGCAATAAAAAAGGATCTAAGGTAACAGCTGTAGGGATGAGGAGCACAAACCTGCAGGAGCCCTGAGTTCATCAGTTAGCCTGCTCACAGAGCAGCCTCTTCTCCCTCCTTGATAGACGACGCCTCCTAAACACTAGGAGTTTCAGCTTCCTAAAGCAAAGGATCTTTTTGCTTTTAACTGCAGCCAATTCAGTCAGCACGGGCTGGAGAATTTTGATAACTGCTCCCATCCTATTTTATTTAGCTCTGCTATTCCCTAATTTATAGTTAAACACAAATCCAGTCCGCTAAAAAACCCAGCCATTTCACCTATTGTGTTTGGGAGATTTTCTGCGAGTAGGACATGCAGAACTGATCTATTTTGGGATCCTAAGTACAAATGAACTTCCCAAAACAAAACATACAATTATGGTACAAGCAACATATTCTTTTGGAGTACATGAAATTGAATAGTGAAAGCTGCACTGAGGAGCTGAGGACCAGCCTCTATTTTGAGCAAGAACCAAGTCGTAAATCTTTTGTCTGATCTTAAGCCAGCTCAGCATCATGTAAAAGATAAATATTGACAAAGGCCGCAAAGTACTATTTCTAGGTATGCTATTTACTGTTTGATATCTAAATACTAAGCTGTTGGAGAACAACAAATCAGCCACTCAGAGAGGGTAATCCTAAACCTAGCAAGACAACCCAACACCTACGTTTATTGGTATCTTTTCCCATACTTGGTGCACGTTGTCTCACAGAACACACTGTTTACCAGTTTTTGTTAGTTTGTTCTACATAGGAGAGGTTTATCTGACTGTTGTATGAGAATGTCCTTTACGAGGCAAAGGCAACCATCAACTCTTGGCTTTCTGCTGAGTGACACAGGCTATTGGGGAGAAATTTTTGTTGCACAGTGAAGTGACTAACAAGCCTTTTGAGTTTCTACTGCTCCCTAACTCAGTCAGTTCTCTACCATGATATAGCTTGTGTCTTAATTGACATTTAGATAATTTCTGAATTGGGCTGTGGAAAGGAAAGGAACATGGTAAGTAGGAATCAGATTACACAGAGACATACATTAAAGCATTTTGTGCCTTTAAATGTATACTAACATTTCAAGTCAATCAAATCGCGGCTATTGAGTAGTTCATGTTTTGAAAGTCTGCTTATCAGCTCAAGCTTGCCAGCTTTTGTTCATGATTTCTAGTGTGGCTAATAAGCCTTTTCTCAGAAGCAAAGTCTTCCTTCTGTTTTGTAAATATCAACTGCTACTTTGTACATTTGATTCCCATAATAGCAAGTGATTGGATATGCTCAGACATACTGGTCAATAGAAAAAAAAAAAGGCAAACAAAACAGCATTTCTCTTTTTAAACAACTATTTGTTAATCTCTAAATTATTCAATGTGTTGTCCATCTCAGAGAATCATAGATTCTGTCTGATCTCCTGTCATTCTACCCTGGTTGCTATTCCAAGAACACTTTCGGCTGCTCACCCTGCACGCCCTGAAATACAGACCAAAGGAAATCCGACCTTCCTCCTGCTGCCCTCTTTGCCACTGGCCATATCTGCCTGTCTCCATCAAGGTGCCATGCTCACTGCTCCCCACCCCTGAAGCCCCATCTTCAGTCTCAATCTGAGAAAGGTACAAAAGCAGTGAGCTCCACCCATGGACATTCTTCTACACAGCATATGGTTTTTTTTTCCCCAAGAAAATTTTGTTTTGTTTTACAATAGAAGAGTGACATGATATTTTCTTAATTTCTCCTTGGTTGTCTTTCTGCAAACTATGAAATCCCATGTGTGTGGGTTGGGTTTTTTGGGTTGTTTTTTTTTTTTTCCCCAGTTCTAGCTTTTAAGTGCAGATTTCCAAAATACTTCACGTTCAAATTCCTAAAATTATTTCCTGGCACGTAAATAACTATTTTCCCCATCTTTCACCCAGGAAACAGAGGCAATCAGTGCCAGAAACAAAAAAATGATCACTCCTGACTTCCAGTTCTTTCATGCAAACCACAGTTCCCTTGTCCTGCAGCTAGGGCAAGTAAAAGTCAGCATTTGTAAATGTGTTTGTGAATGTGCATGCAGTAAATTTGACAATAAGCATTTCCCAGAGAACTGAAGGACAGTAAAATACATACTAGTTGATGCCATAATGAGAAAGCTCCCTTGTGATTTCTATATTGAAGTAATAGAGAAGCACTGTTTTTGTGAGAGAAATGGTTCATTTATAAAATGAATACAGTGTTATTAAGTTTTTTATTTCATTTTTCAAATGCAACTTACATAGCTCTTATGCGAGAGATGATGCAATTTTTGTACTTATTAAGTATATCTTAGTGTGTATATATATATATTCAGCCTTTTGGGAAAAGTTTTTATTGCAGAGACTATGTATTCACTAAATTGCATTGGGAGTAGCTGAGGAAATGAATCACCTAAGATTGATGCTCTCTATCTTTGGAGTAGCTTACACTGGATCTTATCTGGAAACACTGATGTATAAGGTCATTTAGCTTTATAAGAAATTATTTTTTTAATCTATTTATGAAGAAGTTCTGTGGGCTTTAGTCTGAGATTATAAAAATGCTGAGCAGTAACATTAGATTCTCTTAATGAGCAAGGCAAATGGGTGTTTATTAACTCACCTATAATCATAACAGGCAGACACTTCAGTGTTGATTTTGTAGAGACTTTTAATTAAAAGCAATAATAGAATTTAAGGAATAATGAAGTTATCTGTACAATTCTATACATGAGTACAAGATAAAGATGTCCAAGTCAGATAAAAGGGTATCTGAGGATTCATAGTTGGTGAGAAGTGAACAGAGGTCCAAGAAATGACCTACAACAGAAATAAACAAAAAACACAGCCAGGGATTATAAAAAAAAATATAATGTGGACATTTCTTATTAATGAGTTAGCTGTGTTTGGGGTTGGTTTATGCTTACAATTTTGTTTCGTGCTGTTGTGTACATCCTGTCATTGATAAGGAATTGAGGCGGCATCCCCACTATTAGCTCTTTTCTTAATAGTTTACAACCCTATAATTTTATTGTTTTGAAATCTATATTTTGTATTTAGCTACTCTCTCACAGATGCTCTTACCTTTAGTTAGATAGTAGATTGATAATTAAGCAAGAGGAACATTACACATTAATGAAAAGTGAAAGCAGAACATCTATGATAAACTAATTTTCAATTAAATAGGATTTTTTTAAGCCTATGATTATACTTCCAGGGAGATTTACCTTAAAAATAGTGACTAGGAAGGATTTTTCAGCTGGATTGATATTTTTAATAGAAACTTATACTGACACTGTGAAACTGATTGAAACCATTCCTCACTCATCATTGCCCAATTTAGTTGGGCTTTGTTGCTGCAGGTTTTAGAAAAAGATCACCTTCCGTTAAAGCTGGCATTAAAAAGCAACAGAATGGGCAAAAATAGGAATGGCAGAAGGATTCCGATGCAAGATGCCAGGCAGCCATAGGAGCTGAGCCACTCTGTCTTCCACTAAGCAGAGAGATCATTTCCTACAGCAGTCATCCACAGAGCTAAGTACTTCCACATGCACTCAACATTATTACAAAACTCCTCAGTCGTCTTCAGCAATAGTTCATCTTTATGTATGTTTCAATGTTCTCTAGTCTCCTAACAACAGACATCTCAGCAAGAAACAATGTGGGCTTTTCTTCATTTACCGCCCTTGTGAAATCCCCACTCTGACCCTCAGATACGTCTACACAAGCATCACAAATAGAGCTTCATATTTTGTCACTAAATGAAACTCTCTTCCTCCCTCCCTCCCAATATTTATCTATTGATCTGCAAAACACAACATAGTTCAGTGCAGATTTTTAGGGAAAAATGGAGCTATGCTGAATGCATGCCGTCAGCTACATTCTCCTGGCCATCTAAATGCTTAGGAAACTGGCATATTTCTATCCACAGCATTTAAGAACTGACTTTCTGATGCAACTTCTTTGGAAGGTAAGATGACACTGCCAAATCCTGAAATTCAAGGCGTTGGTGGCCAGACTAGCTGTTGTTTCCTTTTTCCTCCCATACAGCCTTGACACAACTGTCACCTTTTTGTGTTGCAACTGAAAAAGGCTTTCAAGAGTAACTTTCAGAAGTTAAGACAGGAGAGTTGCAAATGTACCAGGGTCTGTAGTAGGCAGCTTTACCGGGTAAGAACAGAGCCCAGGAATTAGACAGCAAAGTGCCTCTCTGAAGGTGCTGGTCCTTGTGCAGGCTGTTGTCAGCCACAATTCCAGCATGACGCACCATCACAAAGCACCCTTCTTCCAAAAAGACAAACCATCTGTCCGAGTCTCAGACCCGAGCCTCCTTTGCCTTGCTCTATTACAATGAAATCAAAGTCCCAACATGATTTAGAAAAACAATTCCCAGTGCAGGATTAGCAAGCGCTTTTGCAGTAGCAGTAAGCATTAAAGGGCTGGCTGGCATCCCATAGAGAATACCATTATTCAGCCTGGTTCAGCACAATTCTGCTTGTATAACACATACTCACTGTATTTTTGTTCGCACATTTCTTCATTATTGGCAACATTAGCATGAGAACAGGATCTCTGTCTGTTAGAACTGTACGAAAGTTTACAGATTTTCCTCACAGGGCATCATGCAAGTATTGTCTTTGATTTTATTCTAATTTATTCTGAGTCTGCTCAAGTTTTGTTTTGAATTCCCAGTCAACTTCATTGAAACTAACAATGTCTACCAATATGGCAAAAATCCCACAACACTGCATTCCTTTTCATCTATTTTGCTTGAAAACAATGTCACGAAATTCCTGAAAGATCCTCCTGTCTTTCGGGATAGGCCCATCAAATCAGTTAGTGCCCATTGCAAACATCACCTGCCCACGTAACAGGTGGAGCCTGATTTCTATCCCAAGAGCCTTGAAGGGAAAAAACAGAGCTCAGGCTGTGAGCTTTGGCTATCTATAAAGACCGCAATAAAAACTCAGAAGCACTCAGCTGACATTTTAGTTCACTCAAACACAAAGCTTATCATTCTTGCCTGTTCATAAATATTTAGAAACAAGAACCACCAGGTAACATGGCAATCTCCATGTGCTAAGTACCATCTAATTCCTAGTTTTCTGACACAGTTATTGATATATCTCACTGCTTTATTGTTGTATTTTCAAATAGACATTATAATTCAGATGAATATAAACAGCTGTATTAAGGCCACCTTTCAAGGTTCAGGCATGTATCTGGGAATGCAGAAAACAAAAGCAAAGTCCTAGTAATCAAAAATGTGTTGGAATGGAAGGCCTATCCGCCCTAAACAAGGACTATCAATAGGACATAGCTTGCTCTGCTCATTGTGCTTTCTATTCCTTTCTGACCTAAAAAGGATTTTTTTTTTAAAAAAAAAAAATGTATTTTGCTTGCCAGTATCGGAACTTGTTTTCTGGTCTATGATAGAGCTGAAATAATTGCCTAAACAGTGTAATTGGGGGTCACGACAGCAAAAGAGGAAAAGAAAATGAAAAACCAAAAGGCTCTAAATGCACTGAACATGCAGGTTTTGGTTTTTTTTAAAGAGACATTTATTGGTTAGTCTGACATTAAGGCACTGCAATGGAAAAGATAGCCCTGCAGTGAAACTACATTCAAACCAGGTGTGAATTTAGCACCTCGCAAGAGAACTCCCTGCAGCCTCTGACTTGTGCCCTGCACCCTGGGGATGCTGGCATGGCCACCAGAACCATGGATTCGAATCGACAAATCATGGAACATCGATTTGTCTCCTTTTTCAGACTGCTGTCTGGGACTAGTCTGAAGATGAGAAAGCTCACTCCAATTCATACAGAGGAATTAACATAGCAATTACAAATGCTGCTTTTAGTTCTGCTCTACATTTAAGGCCAGCTGACAAGTACAAGATGTATGAATTAAAAGAGAAGGAACAAATGTTTCCTTGGGATATTGTGCTGTGCATGTTTTCCTAAAAAACTTGAAAACTTGAAAATTGTTTTCCTAAAAACATGCAGACCTCATCTGCTCAAACAAGTGAACACCTCTCTTGTAAAGAAAACATTCATTCTCTACTTAGCACCTCATACTGTCACAGTAGTGCATTATATAAATATTTGGATTTAAGTAAATAGTTATAATCGGAACATAGTTAAGTAACACACAGGGCACTCCAATGAGTTCATATAAGTAGGCAAAGTTCTGATTATTCTTTTTATGTTTTGTATTAAACCCCTCAGGCTAGTTGCTTGAAAAGCTGCCATTTTTGAAGTTCACCAGATTTAATAAAAAAATGCGTACATGAAAAAGAAAAAAAAAAAGACTAAAATCCTGGAGAAAAATCTCTCAATCATCTAAAAAGAAATCCTAAGAAAATAGTTTTTACTAACCAACCTATCCATAACAACTTCGAAACATATAAAACTACATCCCAATATTTGAGGTTTCTGAAGAGTTTGCTCAGAGAGAAATATTATAACCTTGACTACTGATTTCATATTTATCCACAGCTGTGATACTCTTAATAAAGAAGAGTGTACCAAAGAAGGTGCCACTCATAAGCAGTTATAACAAAATTTTAATATATTGGATGTCTTATTTAGCATTCCTTAGAAACTAGAATTTCATCTTGTTTTTGTAGCAGGAATTACTCACAATAAAAGGGCTGCAATGCATCTTTTGAAAAAGAAAATATAAAAAGCACAATGAGAAATTCAGCTTCTATTTCAAATGGATGAAGTCTGGGAAATCGATAAACAGAGAGGTCCTGTTTCTAAGATCCAGACTTGGATGTCTTATTTAGCATTCCTTAGAAACTAGAATTTCATCTTGTTTTTGTAGCAGGAATTACTCACAATAAAAGGGCTGCAATGCATCTTTTGAAAAAGAAAATATAAAAAGCACAATGAGAAATTCAGCTTCTATTTCAAATGGATGAAGTCTGGGAAATCGATAAACAGAGAGGTCCTGTTTCTAAGGTCCAGATAGAGGCACATCACAGAACCACAGCGTTTTATACATAGCATTTCGGATTCTCAGTAATAGCAAGGACAAAATATTACAAGGATTTTTTATACCAAACTGGCAGAGTTGGATATGAGAGAATTTTTTTTCCAAAGGCCAGCACTGCACGTATGCTTATTTAAAAACACTACCTCCATCTGAATTTCTGAATAAGCATGTCCACCTTGGTCAAATTCAGCAGAGATGCATTGGACAGAAAAGGCAATGTTATATAAGGAAGGAATACCATACTTCCTAAGACAAGGGAAGGAAGAAAAAAAAAATATCTATCCCTAAAGTGAAGAAGTAAGACAACAGGTGAGAGTCTGAAGTAAGAGATAAGCTTACTTTATCTATTAGTGTACAGGATAGATTTGGAGCAGCCCACTTATGAGACCACTACACAAATGATACAAGAGTCAAGTGCTATCTCTTTGCTGAGTTTAATGAAAACCACATCATTTTTGGATAAATATCACTTGGAGAAACACTTAGGGAATACTCAGCTGTCTGCAATGCTTTTTGGGCATCGCCTGCCTCCCCCTCCCTCTCTGTGCATCCACTGATGCACTGCATTAAGCAAATGTCTTTTCTAAGAAGTTTTTCTGATTTTTTTTTCTTTAACAGGTTCAACTTTACAAACTAATGTGATTTTTACCTTTGTGCAGCATACTCGTAAGTTTAAATCCAAGATACAAAACCATCACCCCTCCAGCACCCTAAGGAGATTGTGTTGTGAAGAGGGGCAGGATGTTGACCCCCTCACTACATTATCACCCTCGAGTGGCAAGATGCCTTCATGCCACCAGCAGCCACAGCAGGGAAGCTGAGGCAGAAAAGGCCAACTGTGTCATAAAGAAGACAATGATTTAGTGAGGCCTTGGCTGTTTTCCTGGAGGTCAAGCAACTCCCAAATTATATGCAGGGTCAAAATAACTGTCTTTCTGGCACTTTTCTGGGTTCAAAAAGCATGTGTTACCCATGTTCATGTTGTCCATGACACCCTCACTCATTTACAAGATCTTCAGCTTTGTGAGTATCACAATGTCAAATATTAAAATTTGTCATAATGGCAGTTCTTTCAAGAGCAACTCAAGAAAAAACAGAAATTCTTCAACTGCGTGACACTGGCCACCTTTTGGGACTTTCAGGGGTAAGACTATTTCTACCTGCATAAGACTGTTGATTTTTTTTCTGTGAAAGACAGGATCTGTAGATAGGGGAGATATATTTGTTTAAATCAGGTAATATAACCAGACAAAGTAGATAAGGCTTTCAGCAAGCAAACCTGTTCTTCAAGTCTGAAATAGTAGCAGTAGCTAACTAAAACATAAATACCAGCTGAGAACAAACTCATACAGTTTAATTAAAGAAAAACATGGTCCAAACAATAGCAGTACAAAAGCTTTCAAACTATGGTGGGAAACACTTTCACAGGGACTGTAACCCACCTTCAGTACAGGGGCGCTACAAGTCTTTGCCATGAGCACATTGACTTATTTACACAGTACAAACACATTTAGAGCATGACACGTAATTGGCTGAATAATTTAATCACAAAATAAGCATATTCCTATCAAAATATCAATAAATTTATTTCGTTACATAGTTATCTTGTCTGTATCATGCAATTGTCTAGAAAAAACAAGGTTTTAACCAAGCAGCATAAACACCGCTAGGTGGGTTAATTATAGCTTGATTCAGGATTGGCTTTTTTAATTGGATAACACAGATCTGATTACAGTTGCAAGTTAAAATACACTTAATCAACAACACACAATTAAGTCACCTTCAAAACGTCTTTAGTAATTCTATCAGCAGACCCTTACCAAATCTCATATATGACTGTAGTGAAGGATAGCCTGCTGGTTGGTATATGTGACATACCAGCTTTGCAAGTGAAAACAATTGGGTCATTTCTGAATTTGGAGATGGACAGATAACAGGTTAATAAAAAAAAAAACATAAGAAAAAGAATAGAACGCCTACACAAAGGAATGCATTTATGCACTCCCTCTAAACCGCCACAAGTTTCAGAAACTGAGAGAGAAACAAAATATTAGAAAATGTCACAAACAAAAGGAGGGAAAAAGAAAGTATTCTCAGTGGAAGTGTGTCTTTCAGTCCAAAGCTGCTTTTAGTTGCTGATTACTATTTTCACAAAGCTAATCCAAAAATTAAATGAAAATCACCTCTTGACCCTCCCCTTTAGATGAGGAGAAAGCCATAATTCTCTGCTTAGCCATGCATGATTAGACAGCATGCGTGCCTTCAGACTATCAAGCAGCTCTTCATTTTTCAAAAGACCTATTGACCGTGGATATACCAGCGGCCTCATCTGACCTTCCAAGTATCCACCCATGTTTTCCAACCAACACTTTCTGAAATCAAGATCCAACAGAGCAGGGGTGGTTCCTACAATGCCACACTACAGGAATTCTAGAATCTCCAAAGTCAAAAAAGAGACTAACAGCACACTTATTTCTACAAGATTTTGAAAGCAGAGTAAATCTTAAGCTAGGTAAAAAATAATTTCAGAGCCAAAGATTCATCTTTTTCTAGTTTCTGGTCATATCATCTCAAGTTTCCTCAAGAATCAGTTATTTTCTGCACTTCAGTGTAGTAGAAGAACACGCATGCTACATGCTCAGAAGTAAGACTAGAGAAGACACACAACCCTACAGGGACTGCGCAGTCCTCAGGCCAAGATTTTTTCTGTCACAGCTGACAGGAAAGTTTTACATACCCATCATCCAACTTGTCAAAGAGATAAGTTTAATCTCTCAGCAGAGTCTCAGGTAGTCTGAAAATACTTTGACCTTTAAGTCTCTATTTTTAGTAGGGAAGGGTTAGAAATTTCACAAGAAAAGGCTCTGCCTATATTAGTAAGTCAAACATACCCAGGGACATAAATTAAACATGCCAGCTGGTATAAAAGAGCCTACAGTTATGCTGGAAAACTCCCTTTGGCTCCAAATCTCACTAAACACCTGTTGAGAATGGCCCTGCCCATGCTCAGTTCTGAGCTGTGACAGCAATTTTTTTGCAAGACAGTGCTAGTTGTTAAGTGTCAAAATCATACCAGGGAATGGTCTGTCAGTTTTCTAGTACAGACAATGAATCACAATTTACTGTAGTAGACACAGATGAAGTTTATTAACTGATTACCTGAGGATTAGTGCCATTACAGGCACTGGTTGAGCAGCAGTCACGGAGGCAGTGTCAGGCAGGGAGAACCCACCCAAGCTACAGGTCTGCGTAGTCCAGCAGGGTCTGCCTAAATGTGTGTTCCCTGGTTCTGGAATTCAGTTTCAACCACCACACAAGACTTTTTGTGTTTGAAATAACCACAAGGCAGACATCAAAGGTACCATTTAGTTAGGACTGCTGCACTTGAATGGTTCTTATTAATTATATAGATGTTGGCAAGTTTTAGGTTATGTAGCAGTCCTTACTGCCCTATCAATGGAACTACATAAGCCTGTCAAGGCTTGGTGCAATACTGATGCATCTGAAGGGAAAAGATGAATGTAGCAATAGTGGAGGGAGATGATACCGTACTATCTTGACTTATTATACAGACTACAGATCCTATACAACAAAATGAGCCCCAGCCCTTACCAGTCCTATTTCACTACTCAGTCAGCCCAGCTGCATCCAAGAGTATATGATGTATTAATTCATTCGGCTGCATTTCAGAACAATATTTCTGTTTCAAGAACATCACTACATTACAAAGATTGCATTGCATCACCTGAATGCTCAAAGGGCAGAACTGAGTGCAGCTCAACAAGCTGAATGCTCAGAGTGCTCTGCTAGAGCAGAGAATACTAATTGTCCAGGTGGACAATTACACTCTGAATTTATTAGAGCTTAACTCCAAGTTATTCCAAGTCCTACATCCATCCAGCATAGTACATACACCGTTTCCCACAGCATTCTCCTGGAGAAACTGGCTGCTCATGGCTTGGATGGGCGTACTCTTTGCTGGGTAAAAAACTGGCTTGATGGCCAGGCCCAGAGTTGTGGTGAACGGAGTTAAATCCAGTTGGCGGCTGGTCACAAGTGGTGCTCCCCAGGGCTCAGTATTGGGGCCAGTTCTGTTTAATATCTTTATCAATGATCTGGACGAGGGGATCGAGTGCAACCTCAGTAAGGTTGCAGCCGACACCAAGCTGGGCGGGAGCGTTGATCTGCTGGCGGGCAGGAAGGCTCTACAGAGGGCTCTGAACAGGCTGGATCGATGGGCCGAGGCCAGCTGTGTGAGGTTCAAGCAGGCCAAGTGCCGGGTCCTGCACCCGGGTCCCAACAACCAAGACCTGCCGATGCGGCGCTTAGGGACATGGTTTAGCAGTGGACTTGGCAGAGCTAGGTTTACGGTTGGACTTGATGATCTTAAGGGTCTTTTCCCACCTAAAGGATTCTATTCTCTAACCTAATCCCTAAACCCTCATCAGTATCTTTTTTCTGCTCCAAGATGTTAGCATCGCACAAAAGTATGTTGCTTCAAACTACAAAGCGCTAGACTTGTTACCAAACTCTGTCTCTGTTTTGATTACATCCAGACTGATACAGCATCCCTTTTAGATCCCCTTGCAAACGTCTGTATTTGTATTTTTGTTATGCAGCAATTACATCAGAGATAGTATCTCAAGCATTAGCCTCCAGTGTCACTACGAATCAGCAAGACTATGGATAACACTATGTTTGGCCTAACCTGGGTCTTTGACCTTACCTCTACCATTTTTTCCAGTGGGGTACAGATCTCAGCTGGTAGCACACACCTCAGAGAGGACAAGCAGCAGCAGCAAATCCCTGCCATTGAAAACTGGTGCCTGCTGTAAAGAGAATTTAACTAGAACCGCAGATAAAGCACAGCAAGGCTTTTTCAGCAGGCAAGAGCAGATGCATTGGTGTGCTGTTTACAAGACCTCCCAGCAGAAAATCATACCTCTATTCTTATGTGTAAGATAATTCATATGTGTAAGATAAACTGCAGGTGGTACAACAAGACTCAAAAAAAAGAGAACTTTATAACAAACGTTTTATTCAAATCCAGATGATCTCTTCCCATGTTGATTTGCCAGGTCAGCTCTACAGGAATACTCCATGAGTACTGCTTTATATCATCATTCAAAAGGGGAGGCCTGCCCTTATTCAGTAGCCAACAACACTGCTCCAGGCCGCCTCTGGAGTCTTGCTAGTACCAAGGAGAGGAAGAGATCCTCTACAGCCAAGTTAACATCTTAGGAAAATTTCTACCAATGCCACCAAAAAAAAAAGGTGGCAGCTAACAGTGCTTCCTGTAGATGAATTTACTGCCTGCCACCTTCCGGCACCAATAACAAGATGACTCAAGCATCTGGGCTCCTCAACTCTCTTCTGAAATAGCAGCTACCTGGTGGCAGCTTCTCTGGGACAGCTTCAGAAAGTGCATCTCAGCTTAGGACCTATGGCCTTATCCTCACTGTGTATTGGGAGTTTGGCCTGGCAAGGTCTTTAAGAGAAAGCAAGGGACATTATAGCCAACATGTTGGCATTTAATAATGCGGATGTGAAGAAGGTTACAGCACAGAGAAAAGCTTTGACTTTTGACATGAAACTGACATAGCCTTAGAAAGTGTGCCCTGCTGGGGCTTCTTTTCTTAAAAGGTGCCCAGGGTACTTAAACCCCCTTACTTCAAGGTAACATTAGGATCAAGAACATATGACCAGGCATTGCCGTGAGGGAGTCTTAACTGTCATGAAATATTGCCAGTGAGCTTGTCAAGCAGGAAAATCTTTCAGCTTTCACAGAAAATGAGAGAACCTTGAGCTGGGCTCTGTGTCCAGTTATTGCAAGAAGCAAGGTTACCAGTAATCGCATATAGTGTAATGGCCAATGTTTTTAATATTTCTCACTCGATTCCCAAGACAACCACTTTTCACTGACTGTAGACAGAACAACATTCAGCATTTTTCCTTCAGAAGGAATGAATTTACGTGTTTTCATGAATACCTTTAGGATTAAGTGTAGAAAAATTTCAAGTGACAAGCTAGTTCTGCCTTAAAACTAAGTATCTCCTTCCTTGGGACTTCAAGTAAGGATGATGTAGCTAAACAGAGAAAACTGTACAGGAAACTGTAAGAAACAGTTTGAGTTTCCGAGCATAAAGGTCAGCTTAAGAAATGATGCAGCATTTGACTTAACAATGGCATTACCCAGTGATGGGGTGGTTAATTTATGATTAATTTCACAACAATTTGTCAACAAGGCTAGGAGGTGGGGTTTGGGATTAGTCGGGTATTTTTAGTGTTTTTTTTTTTTTTTTCTTTTTCCTTCTGTTTTTGACTAAGAAGGGAGTATTTTATTGACTTGATTTATGCATCTAAAATAGTAGCCACCAGGTGCACTTTAATCTCATGACAACAGATGCCCACTAACAATCATTACTAAAAGAAAACACAATCAAAGTTAAGCTTTACAAAATTTTAAAACATTGGAATTAATCTGTGATGCGTTTCACTTCAGACATCAGTTTTATGTAAAGCAAAGTATTTAATAAGGTTAGCAAGACTGCATATCAGAGCCAAGAAACACATACCACATCTCCACCGTCAAGAAAGATGCAAAGGCCATAGGGTGTTTTTGGTTTACTGTTAACAGAAAAACAGCACGTGATTATTAGCTGTCCATGCTTGCATATATGTAGTCATGACAGTTAGAAGAAACACTTCAGCTTCCCCCAGATAGTATATATTTCAATGTGGGAAGTCCCCCCAAAAAACAACTGTTATTTTTAATTCTGCATTTTCCAGTAAAATTAAGTTGACACACGTACAGCTACATAATAGAGAAGGAAGCAGAAGAATATGGGGATTATGGGGGATTTTTTTTTTAAATGAAAACAAACATTAGAACCAGTTTTGTAACAGACCTATCATACTTTACTTTTCCACATGATATAGACAAAAAGGAAAGAATAACCAAGATAACAGGGTTGATTGGACTTTACTTGTTTGAAGTGTTGTGTAGCAGAGATTACCACAGTCCATTTTAGTAAAAGGCACTACTAAATGAAACAGCTGCTTAAAAATAAAAAATTGTAAAAAAAACATTACACATGGTTCTATATGAACCCTTGTCCTTCAACTACTGGAAAACATGTTCCTGTCACCTGAAGAAATATTACTCCATAACTGTTTTGTGATTCAAACAGAAAGCTTAAATGGTTGTGAAAGTGAGCTTGTACCCTTGTAAAGCTAGAAAAAACCTTTAACTTTCAACAGACCTGTAAGAAGCAGATTGGGCACTGTGAGCAAATTATTACACATTTGGATGCTGCAAAATGTAACATTACTGCTAACAACATGGACTTTCTGGCAGGACTTGTAGAGGACACAGATATTCACAAAAGCAAAAAAGTGAAAATTGAGAAAGAAACAGAGGAAGCATCTGCCATAAGAGAATAGAATACTTGAGCTTGAAAATATCACAGTCTTGACATTAGATTTAGTGAACTCCCCACAGGGCAGCAATGGAAATAATGATGCTTCCTGTCATGTCACTTGTACAAACACTAATTCATCCAAACCCTGCATGAAAAGGCATAATAAATAACCAAGTAAAACTTGAAGTTTAGAACAATGATGACTATTTTTCCTTATCAGGAATATATGAAATTGACAACAAATGTAAAATCTTTTGCCTATCAAACCATGGCAGGGGGAAGTAATTCACAGGGATGGAAATAATAGTTACCAATGTAATGTCCTAGGGAAACATGAAGATATCTTAGGATTAGAGTGAAAGGGGTGGGGGTCAAAGCCAAGACCAAACATTTTTGATGTTCAGAAATGAAAGGCATGTGCCAAAAGTCTTCATCAAGTAAAACAAAAGAAACGAGGCTGATTATGTGAATAAATGTACCCTTTTCAGCATCCCGGTGCTGTCTCTACCAGACAGTATACATTTGTCTTTCCAGCTAACAGGGAAGAGAAAAAAAAAAAAAAAAGCATGATTTTATAACCAAGGAAGACCTTACAACAATGCAAAACACCACACTAAGTGATCAGTCTTAGGGAGTATGGTGATTGCAGGTATTTAAAAGCAGTCACTTAATATTAATTACTAAATTTGGCTGGAAAGGACAACGACATGGGAAACTACCTTTAATTTAGCTATGAATTTCAGCTTGATAAAAGGAAAGTAAGAAAAATAATTTCAGGTCAGATCTGTACCGGTCTAGAAAACAGGTGAGATAATTCCATTTGCTCTCTCCTTAATTGTACACATACTTGAAAGAAACAAAAGCATGAATACGTACAATTTTCAAGCTTCTAGCTTTCCTGAGTTTAGGTTTATGTTTTTAAACCCTCCTTAACACTTGCTATTTCAAGATAAAATAGTTATTTTAGAAGGAAAGAACTTTCAACAGTTCATCAAAAGGAATAAATGCAACTTGGAAGTGCTGGCTTACTGTGACAACAAGTTGTATGAATATTCAGCAGGAGAAAGCGACATCACTAATAGCCAAGTATCAGCTGCAGTGGTTCATCTGAGAGGGAGGAAGGGATACTGGAACCTCCTACTCAATGTGCCTTCCAGAATGTGTTCCTCTGCAGCACACAGTGATGTTATTGGGAGATTTAATCACTGCTGGCATGGCTGTTGTGCACCCAAGAGTCCACTGTAGTGCATGGTGCACATCTCCCTTTAGCCTGCTGACATAAGGCTTGCCTAAAAATAACTCATGTAGTCTGGATGGTTCAAGCACATTGACTTTCAACTCAAATTCTAGCGACCCAGATGCCCTTACAAGAAAATGACAAATTACTAGTGACCAAGACAAACAGAAATTCACATTTTAGCAGCAATTTTTTTTTTTTATTTTTCAAGATACAACTTAACTGGCAAAGGGAAAATTCATAATTTGATATAAATAGAAAGAAAATGGGGAATTGAGTATGAGGATTTTCTTCCTATCTCCATCACTTCAGTTTTCAAGCTTTTTGGAGTGTACGAGAGATCCAAGTGCCCCAAATTTAAAAGATTATAGAAGATAAAGCCTATATACAGTTAACAATGACAGAGTGTTCTGATCAGCAAGTCTTAAAAAAAAAAACCCAACCACAAAACAACACAGGAAAGGGTCACTTAAGAACATAGGCTGTTCCCTGCTGGATTTTTTGGCTGTTCCTTTGTTCAAATAACATGTTACCATTAAATGTTTTTCAAATGTTTCTTTCATTGAAAGTCTTTTTCTGTAGTTGATATCTATTTTCCTGTACCCTCACACACTCATTCAATTTTTAATTTGATGAGCAGGATCAATTACAGCATGTAACGCACTCACCTGTTGGAGATACAAAGTTGCTCTTCGTTTTTGGTTATTTTCTACTCTCTCTGGCCTTTTATCTCTTTCCCCTGCGGAGATCATGTCTTTCTTATTAAGAGAGGTCAGTAGACATGTGCTTGCAATCTGAGTAGCAAGCTATTCTAGATTTCCTCATCCCTAGCCTATCTAGCCAGAGAAACATGACTGATGTTTTACCCTTACAAACTGCGGAAACTAAGTTAGCCTTTGTCTTTTTAAGCTTATGTAAAATATTTACATCTAGATAGAAGGTGTTTGTGACAGCACAACAGCAGTCGGGTCCTATCATTAACTACATGCATTCAACTCATTCCCCTGGTAAAAACACCCATGTGACAAAATTAAATCTCCCAGCAGATGTCTTGTGGGTAGTGATATCAGACTGAGTGCAAACATAGTTGAAACCAATGACATTTTGTTCTGTATCACAGCTGATAAAAGCCAATAATGAGTTGAGATCCTTTTGTTACTTTATTCCATTTCTAAGCCCTATGGTATTGCCACGCCCGCCAGCTGAAGTGATTCAACACTATCCATGTTGAAATTATTAAAGAAAAAAACACTAAGATAAGACAGGAAATGCATTTGGTAGGTCTGGGTCTGAAAAGATTTTACAACAGTTCTTGTTTCAATGGAAAATTACTGGCAGCTTGAAAAGTGAAGACAGATCTCGTACAACTCTACTAAGACTGTGGTCACTTTGCTTTCTGTTGGGATTCCAGAATATTTACTATTTATATTTTTAGACTACTCTCTTCCATGCTTTTCTATTTCTACCTAGAAAAGAACAAAAAAATTCCCCAGATTCCTTGCTAGCTTTTAATCAAAAGTTGAGCTATCTTACCATCAACAGAAAAAATAACTTTTTTTTCCACAATCCAGAGCTCTCACTTGTCCCAACTAGCACATGTATCATCCTGTCATTGGATTTGCATCTAGAAGAGAATATCCATTACTGCTGAGAAGAAAAAACTGACAGTGTATTAAATTCAATAACCCATTTCTTTCATAAACTGTGTGGTGAAAATGGAGCTAGAATTTGACACAGACTTTATATACTGTATAGACTATATTTTTCATAATGGTTTCTTCTGCTCCCTTTCACACATGGAGTGAGCAGCAGGAAAGAAAAACTGTAGCAGTTTTATGCTTTTGTCACAGCCCTAGTTGCTATCTTTCCAACTTGAAAGATGCATGACTACATTTTAAATGACAGAAAGTGTCTTCAAAGAGTAGTCCTTCATGTTCAACAACATAGGGCCAGTCCTGGATTTTCAATCCTGACTAAGAGCAGAAGCCTGGGAGACAACCACCCTGCTGGGGTGCTGCTGCCTACGTCTGCCTGTATCCACACGACCACATCCTCCAGCCCGGCTCATGAGTCCTTTGCTTGCAGTGCCACCCTACAGTGTTTTCTTGGAGCTCACCTCTGTCCTCAAAAATGCAACAGATCTCATGCTATCACTGTTGTGGCTATCATTGGCTCCCTGTTCCCAGCTGTTATGACCCTTGATGTAAAGTGATCCTATAAAGACATGGCAACATTTGCACTGAATATTGCCTATGCAGCTATTGATTTTTTTTTTTTTAATGTTAACCTTCATGGTCTGAAAAAAGCCTGAGAATTTTGCTAAGTATCTTCGTAATAAACTTCTTTCAAGTTCTTTCTTAAGAAAGCTTCAACATTACGGGCCAAATTTCTGTTATCACTCTGGCAATCTAGCATACACTTGTACTCACTTTGAAGCACTCTAACAGTTTAAAGGTTTTCACGTAACTTGAGAAAAAACGAGAAGCTTATCTAATTCCTTTGAGGGTTAAACGTGAGGAAGAACAATGAGAGAATTGCTCCATAGTGACATATTAGTTACCATATTGGTTATAATAGCTCATACCAAAACTGTATTCCAGGTAGTTTAAAGATGCCTTGTATAAATTCATATTGAACAGACAAAAGATGCACACCCTATAAACTGCAGAAGAATAAGCATATAGGCACAGAAATCCAGTGTTGTACTAGCAATTGTCTTTTCTCTTAATAACAGCCACAAAGACTTTCATGGTCATGTTTCCATGACATAAGAAAGAACTAATAATATATTTGAACCAGAAATATAACTTTTCCCACCCCAAGAAAAATAAATAATTACCACCCTCTAAAACATGACTAGACCCTTCTTCCTAAAGAAAAACTAAAATTTCCACCTCATATACCTTTAGAAATACCATGATGCAATTTTGACACTATTTATCCTTTCTGCTTTATATACACTAGACCATTGCTATTGGCATTCCTAGTGAGGATGCTGTGTAGTTCTTCATCATCCGTTTGCTGGTTGATACCTTTTCTTATAAGGCAGGCACTAGCTAATAGCTTCTGCCTTTATGTAATTACTAGCTAAACAGGAAAATATTCTGAAGTGCTCCAACCACATTTTCAAAGATTATTTAGGCTCTTTAGAAGTTAGACAGTTGTATAAAAAAAAAGTCATTTTTTAAAATTACATTTCAGCACTTATGAATATTTAGCAGTCACTTTAAAAACAAGTTATTTGGCTTAATTATTTTGGCTTGCAGTATGTTTTAGATTAAGATTTAGCTTTGCTTTTCTACGTACACAAGAGATGGCCAAAATTAGACTGAAGAGAGAAGAAACATGCTAATTTTCACAGTAATTGACTACATATATCAACAATAATTTCTGACAGCTCTCAAGAGCTTCTCATTCAATTTAGAGTCTGTGCCTTCACTTTTAAGCCCAGCTTCCTCAGCTGCACCTGCTTATGCAGTTCTGCTCTGTCCTTCTGCCTCTCTCCCAGTGTTCATCCCACCTTGTCTTCATTAGCTGGCCACAACCCAGCACATGAGCCAGCAGGTAATGGTCTTACAAGATAGGCAAATATCTTCCAGCAACTTGCATCACCAGTCGAGAGATGGGAGACAGCTCGCCAAAAATCCCACCCTTTAATGGTGAGGTTTCACCTGCACACCACTATGTAATCCCTACTTGAGTACTTGAGTGGGTGTGCTTAATGTAGGTGCAGATAAGTCTAAGCAACCTGAATTCCAGCTAACTACTTTAACAGACACTATTAAACATATTTAGAGGTGTGGTTCAGTTTTATCTGCCTTATTTAGCAGATTGTGCCAGTGGACAGAAGCTCAGTCACTCAGCACATAACAAACAGCCCACCATGAAAGAGTGCTTCACCTTTAGTTACTGAGTGCAGTCTGAGTAAGGCAGCTAAAAGCAGTCACTGGGTAGCTACCAAATTAGAGTGGTTTCTGTCTCTAAAGTACTAACACAACTTTTGCCTGTAGTTTAATAAACACTTTGAGACTGCAGAGTTATTTAAAGAGGCAGTCACATATTCAACTTAAATATTTCTGCTCATTTCAGAACAAGCTTCTGCTGTACCCTCCCCTCGATGCCAGAAGAACTATTTTGTGGATGCACAATAAGTCTGGATCAGGGCCCCGATCCTGCTTGATCAGTTTTGGCATGGATGAATTTCACCAGATGTTTTCACAAAGGCACAGGGAGGTGGAAAAGACAGCCACGTAGAAGCAGAAACAAGAAACTAGGCAAGGGCAAGAAGGGTGACAAGGCGGTTGTAAAGTGTTATTTACTATTCTAGGATATATTCCAAGTACAACCTAAAGGAAACTACTCTTAGTGATCCAGCGCTCAGCCTATCACAGAATACAGTAGAGCACCTCACAAAGTTAAAGAGCCTCACTCCAGGCTTTAAGCAAGACACTGGAGGAATCTAAAGCTTTGACACTGGCCTCATAAGAGCCACACAATGGAAATCTGAAGTCTTGCACTAAAATAAGAGTACAATTTCCTTCTAAGCTTACTTGCAAAGAGTTCAAAAGTATGCTTATACTATGAAACTGGGTAATTCAGTTATGGATGTTCGCTGATTTCAACAAACAACTGTGAAGTCCAAGCGCAACAAGACTAAATCTAGGAAGTTTGACTGTTGGTGGGCAGGGGTAGGGTTGAGGTTCAATATTCTTACATCCTCTGAAACAGAGCTAGAGCACTCTAAATCTTGCCAGCTGACAGTAGAGAGAAGGGAAGGAAAGAATAATGAACTAGTTTATTTTTTCTTAAATACAGCACTAGTACTGCACACTGTACAGGTAAATATCAAGCCACGCCTTGACCAAACTACAACAAATAACACAGCAAAGAAATCTGGAACCATTAAATTTTACTCTTAAAGAAAAAACTGAAAAAAATCCTGCTGCTTTAAAGTCATTATATTCTGACTTTGGGTTTAGATTAGTCCTTTTCATGAAGTGAGAGCGCAGCAAGAGATGGCTAAGCCACAGGACATTTTGCTTGCCCATTTCACCTGTAATAAGTGTAACAGACATGCCTGGTTAACTTGTGAAGCCAAGTACCTTTTTGAACTAACCTTGACTAACAGGTTGATGAACATGCTGTAAGAAGTAAAACCCAGGATCCTGCTTTGACTAATACAGTCTCTTTCGATGTTTAGGTAATAGTCTTCTCTATAAAGATCCAATTTTCAAGGTAGAAACTGAGAAACACTTTAGGGCATAAATGAAAACCACCCTTTTGCGAGATTTTTATTTACACCACTCTACAAAGCAGCAACTATAATGCTCTGCTATTCTGTCCACATGGCTCCTCACAGTTTGCAGGAACACAGTTGTTGGTAGTCTGTTGTAGTAAACAAGTTAGAGTCCTCTGCACTCTGGAACAGACAGTTCTGTCCCTGAGACTTCCTTCAGGTCCACAGAGCAGAAGGTGGCTGAGTATAAATATGAGGAGACATTGGAGCAAGGAGCCACCCTTGCACAGTCTTAGTATAGCCTAAGTTAGCAATAGGATAAATCAATTTTACGCTACAAATATACATAAGATCCCATTTACATTTTTTCACTTGTGTTGTCATTATTCATTAATAATTGTCAGCATATTAAGGCAGTGTATGGTAGAAGCCAGAAATTCAAATGAGCACATTCAGTACTGACAGAATGGTACTATATTATGGAAAGCCCTTCTCTTTAAGCTTCTTATTAGGCATGTCAACTTCCCTTCTAAGAGCTTTCCATTAAGATTCAAATTTCTACCACTATCATCTTTAGCCTTCTTTGGAACAATTTTATAATGGCAATTACATAATGTATACATAATTTAGATCATATAATAGTTGACCTAAAAAATTAAACTTGTTCATCAGAAATCTTTACTGAACCAGGGCTAACAGTATTAATCACCAGTCAAAAAGCTCATAATTTTTTCTTTACCAAGCTGCTTTAGTTATTCAGCTGAAGTTGGGTTCAGTATTTTCAGTGAGAAACCAAGTTGAGTTTAGTAATAAAAAAATTGCCATCAGAAAACATCTATCAAGAACTGAAGCATATGAGATTAAGATTAACCAATGTCCGTGTCATTGCTTTAAAGCTTATATTCTAGCAAACTTTAAGAAACAGACCAAAATTTTAGAAACTTTAAGGAATGAATATTTTAGGCCTGACTTGATATACTTGTGTTTTGGGGTTCTTTGGTGTTTTGTTTGGTTTTTTTTTCTTCTTCAAATCCCTTCTCCCCAGATCTCCTGGGAAGTGTTCAGTAGTGACGAACTTTCCACCTTATAATGCTTTTAAGGCTGCAAGGGAGATACAAACTAATTTGAATGATTACAGGTCCTAGAGAAGGACTTCATCACACATTTTAAGAACTTAACTGAGTTTGAAACCCAGTCTTGGTTGACCAAGACATAGCACACTTTCCTTTTAGGAAGAAAAAAATGAAAACTTTTTAAATCTTTTTCCATACACTGATTCTGTCAACACTGAATCTTACTTACCATCATTCTGCAGAAAACCAGCTGTTCAGATTCCACACAACTTATCAAGAGGTAACCATTTACAGTCCATGTTAAATATCCCATTTCATCTAGCATTAAGATTTTTTCACTGTGTCTCACATTACATCTTTTGAATGAGGGCCATTCGTTACTCTGCTTGCCATGAGATGTACAGCTTTCTTGCCTAACCTGAAAAATATTAAACTGATTTTAAGTCAGCCTCATGGACATGCATATTGTTAGGCTAGTATCAAAGTTGAAGCTACACTAGATTGATTATTATTATGGATTTTCTCCACACCTAAACAGCAACTATTGCCTGATTAAAAAAAATACTCTCAAGGAAAGGAAACAAAAGCTGAAGATTTAAATTGTCTGCATACCTAGTTTTCATAGGTTTGTGTTATCACTTATTTTCATGTAATTTTAATGGTCAGTTCCAAGTTACAGACTAAGAATCAGTCTTTTATATCAGTTTTAGTCTTAATTACAGAAGTAAAAATAAACAGCTTGAGTATTCAAGTTTCTGTAAAGCTTTTTATGGAAAATGCAAGCCAGTGGGTATGAAAGTTTTGCAAAATGTATAGGCATAACAGACTGCCATAGGTTAGCAATGTTGCAGACAAGGTATTTTATGAGGCCAAAAGCAGACTTACTAAACCTAATTTTACCTTGTGTCAGTAACATTTTTCACGTGCAGTCCTCAAAATACCATTTTTTGTTCATGCCATACATCAAAGAAGTGTGACAATATGAAATTCTGTGATCAACATGCCAGTTTCCAGCACTACTTGCTCTATAGTTATTTAAATATAGTGACATGAAGTATCTTTAGTCATAATAGAATTTTGCTTTACCTAAAGAATTTTGCTTTACCTAAAGAGGTTTAAACAAACATTTAGCAGACTCATTTAATGTTCCACATATTTCATTGCATAATGGTACTAATTGCAATACTTTAAGCACTTTAATTTGAATAACTTAACATTCTTTGCAGTTCTCTGAATCATAACAATCTCAAAAGCCTTGAACTGGACTGGAAAGAAGATTAACACACTTGTAAGGTGAGCAGCAGAAGAAGTCAATTTTTCTCATCTGAATGATGAGTATGGAAAAAAATAATTGGGATGCATACAAGCTGTGAGCTGGGTCAAGCAATCTAACCATATATTGTAACTCAGATTCCTGTATTCTAAAAGCCATAACATTGCAAAACTGAGTCTGACTTCTTTGATACAACAAACCAAGTGACTTCAATATTTCTGCCTGAAGTCTGTAAGTCAACCTTGCAGCTCAAAGAGATGTTCGAGATAAACAATTTTTCAAAGGTTAAACAAGGTTAAAGAGAGCATATCCATAGCTAAGACATTTCAATGGTTAGCTACTTTCACTGTTAAATACATTTCTCATTTCTAGACTCAATTTGTCTATGTTCACCTTTCAACTGCATAATCTCATCACTTTCTGCTATATTAAAAAAGCAGTCTACCGTCAGAAGACTCTTCCCCTCAAAAATATTTAGATTAGAACAAGGTCATCTTTTAATCCTTTCAAATAATAGATCTTAGCTTCAGTAAGAGGCATGCCATGCTTTTATTCTTTTTTTTGAATGCCTTGCAGGTTTTTTTTCCAGGCTCCTGAAGTCATCGTACTTGTACAGCTAACACAATTGACTGTTTCATATTCCCAAGGTTCTAAAACTGACAGTTGCCCTTTCCTTTCAGCAGTGGCACAAAATGGAGAGCTAGCCCTTTCAGAAGTCTGAGACAACTGGTGCAGGTTTGGGTGGTGCCGCTTCCAGTTAGTGTCTAGTTTTTAGTTATAAGCGGAGCTGCTATAAGAAACCAAAACCACATTCACATGGATGCCCTGCAGCAACTTCTCTGGATGGGTCCCACACCATTATTTATTGCTCTCCCCGCTCTGCCTAGTGTTTACAAGCTTCTCTAACATGAAATAATCCAAGAGCAAACATGTTCAGCAGAAGCGTTCAAGAGCCCAAGACTGCAGGATCTACTATAAATCCGCATACTGGATGAGCCCATCCTTAAAAATCATTTATGTATTCCATCATGCAAGCATCTTTAATTACTTAGCTTGGACTGTTTCAATAGCATGTTCCACCTTTTATTGAAAAGTCAGATGAGCTAAGTCTTGTCTTATGAGCACTAACAACTACATAACAATGATCTAATTGACAAGATTTACTTTCCATGAAGACTAGAATCATTCTATTTCTTGAAAGAGTTACTTACAGATTTTTCCTATATCATTTTGTATCCAATGCCTTCCTAATGTTTTAAGAAACGAAATGAAACTTTTTTCTCTAGTTCACAGAAATTTCCCCTAGTATTAAAAAGTATGCTAAATGCACACTTTATTGGTCCTTGTCCAGTTTCTTGGTGCATGTAAATCTGGCTCAGGCCAATGAATAGAAACTATTCTAACATCCCTCCAGATTATTACTAAGGATAAAGACTTTGTGATTAAAAATTATAAAATAAAAAATAGCACACCACTCATCTTCGTAATCCTTCTCCTGACTTCTCTTAAAGGTGGTGCAGGACTGGAAAGTTTAGGCAACATCACTGTTCCTTGAGGCTTGATAAGCAATACAGGCACTTTAAGTGAGCTGTTTATGTGAACGGCTATGTTTTTCTTCACACATCAGTCAGACTGGCCAGTGAGGAATGGCTGGGGTACTACCCCTCTCCTCCAGCTGTCATAAGGCAGAAACCAGCATCTGCACCCCAAACACACTATTAAGTCTTTCCCTGGCCCATCACCAGGTGTTGCAAAGTGCTTTCAAGAGTTCTTACACCATGACTTACTGGACACTGCATCTGAAACCTGCAAGGACTTAATTTAGAGAAGGAATCATACAACAAATTTAATGATTTCATTTTTATAGAGCTTTATGCAATTGTTTTGTCAGGTGACTGATATCTTAGTCTGTTTTCTCCTAGCATTTATTGTTACGCGAAATCCAATACTATACGGTAACTTCCTCATTCTGACACGCAGAAGGCTTAGAAGGCTTGAAAATCCCTATTAAGCAATAAAGAAAAGAAGTCACAGTGGATCAGTTCAGTGATGAGGAGCACACAGCCACCAGAACAAGCTTGAAATAGACAAATAAAAGGATGTTAATTGAATACTGAATGTAAAAGGATTACTTACATGCTATATCTGAAAATATCAAAAAGAAATAGAAGAAAGCATCCACTTTCAGAAGCATATGTGCTTTTACCAAGGCAAAATATCTATGCAGTAGAAAACAAAACAAAAGTTCATGCTGCAGCTCTTTACAGGATATTTCTTAGATGTCTGAAGATCTTACAGTTGAACTCTTTAAGCTTCTGAAGAAGCTGAAATTCTATTATTCAGAATACTATATTGGCAGCACTAACTAAATACAGGCTACATAAATTAATAGGCAGTGTTTTAAAGGAAGGAAAAAAGCTCTTTCTAAAGGAGAAAAAGCTTACTGTGTGCTTCTTTCATGACTTTAAAAAAATGGATCAAAAACTTTACTAAATCTGTTTTATAATATTTCAAAACACTAATCATATTGCTTTATCCAAAAAAGCTTAAAAATATCTTTTTTAATACTGAAATACAGATGCTTGATATAACTTAGAGCTATATAAATAGCCATTATCCAGTAAATACTTTCATCATTATCCCTAGTTCGTATCGAGACAATCCTGAGGGTATGGGACTACTTTGCTCTAGATATTTCGCAAGTGTATTGCGTAAGTATTTTTGATCCAACTACTTACACAGCTTAGAAAAAATGACTACACGAAATTAAGAACTACCCCTATAATACAGGGTAGGAATCGAGGCAAGACAAGATTTCTTAATTCAGACCGACCCTTTGAAAGGGCCTGCCAATCAAGTCCTTATTTTCCTTGGACACATCAAACCTGATACGTTTCATTTCTTCCCTTGTGATTTTCTTGGTATCCAAAACAGTCCAACAGCACTCAGAAATGAAGGATGTTTATACATCAAAACTACATCTGCATGGTTTCTAGTGCAATTGAGAGAGAGTTTAGATTTTTGAAGGACTTGTCATTATCAGGGGACTGTTTCAGAGAAGAGTGACAGACTGGACTGAACTGTAACCACTTGAACTTGAGAAAGGTCCTGGATGAAATTGTCTTTATTGAAATGACAAATCTCAAAATAGCCAGTGTGGTCATTCTCCTTGTGTCTCTGGCTAACTCCTTACCCTAATGTCATCTTGTTTCCTAGAAACTGTACCACATACGGACGGGAAACATTAAAAGCCAGACCTCTCGGGGTTCTCATGGGCAAGTCCTCTGCCCCCGTCACACACGTCTTGACTGTTATTGTAAATTCTTCCCTGGCCTCACTGTTCCAAAGTTGCTCTGAGGAGGAGCTGCTAAAAATGTCTTCCCAGCCTTTCAACATCATTCCACCTCCCAAACCTTACACTGTTTTTTAATAATTTCTTTCCTCGCTACTTCCATCTTTTTGCCATTATGACAACAGTGGCACAAACACCTCTTCCTACTGCATTAAAGTCACATCAAGAAAGGTTGGTTGTTTTTGTTTTAAGTTGCATGTTAACCCCCAAATTGTTAGCCATTTTGTCTGTAAATAAGTCCTGCAAGATGTTACAAGAGAATATGTTACTGCTTGCTGATCAGCAAGTAGATAACTATTTGTTAAGTAGAAAATTGTTTTCCAAGTTTTTTCATGCTATTATACTCATCAGGTACTTTGCTTACCTCCCTGACTCAGAGCTTTTGCTCTGCTCTTGCTATTCAGCCCTTCTCTGATGAGGCACTTCAGCTTGATACTGTATTTTATTCAGCTACAATTTACAGGATTTAAGCTGCTGAAATCCCATTCCAATTGCTCTGGCTTAAGAGGTGCGTTACTCATAATTCTTGAGAATAATATACAAACAGACCAGTCAGACCTTGAAATGAAAACTTATATAACTTAATCTTCCAGCTTCCTGCCTGTACATGTGGCACAAAAGTCCCATCAACATGCAAGACATTATTTAGATGAATGCTACTTGTGATTATTTTCTTTAGCATTAGATGCTTTCTGAAACTTCGGAAAGACTGACAACACTCCTGGACTAAAAAAAAAAAAAATAAGCAGCCTCCTGACTTCTGACTACAAAGCAATACTGTATTTCAAGTCTTTATGTTATGTTACTTCAGACACTCGTTAATGGCAAAACAGCCCAGGCATTAAGCTCTGAACCCGACTGTGCACACACTTTACCATATCATTTATTTACGTAACTACATGAATCTCAATGCTTTCTGCATCTGAGATCTTAAATCACTTTTCCAGCCTCAACAGGCACTAAAAGTTAAAAAAAAAAAAAAAAAAAAGCAGAATGCTGAGATCTTCTTTTCTGTGAAACAGTATGTACCTAGCTAGACTCTCATAAGAAAATCAACAAAGGAGTGCTGTTAGATCAATTACAGTCTTCTGCATGAGGTATGGTAATGGGTAACATTACCCAAAACTGAAGAGAGTTTTTATAAAAATCTTAAGGATGAAATAAAACAAGCTCAAGTTATTTTTCAGTATCGTTTTTACTGAAAGTTTTTACTCCAGTTATACCCAGTTGATTGACATTTTCAGCCTGCCTAATGTCAGCTCACACCCTTTTAAAATTAAGTAACTAAGAAATATATGAAGGAGAAAGTAACTGGAAAGGTGTTAAATTCTACTAAAAAATAGGGAAAGCAGTGAATGCAGTGAAATATCTGGGATTTAAGCATCGTCTCATCCATCTGCTTACTTAAGAACACTACATGCTCTCAGTTAAAGCACATACTAACACTGAAGCATCCTCTGATATCCAAAAGATTTCTGCATCAACTTCTACAATTAAGACTGTAGTATCCAAAATCAATCTTTCTTGAAGGGCATCCATTCACAGTTTAGAAAAAGTTCAACTTAACAGATTTATTCTAGCAAGCCTGAACATAGGCAGCCTTCTGTTCACAGCATCATGATTTTTAAATTGTTTCAGTTAAGGCTAGTCTAGAAAGATAGTTTCAAAAGCACTGCAGTTTGTTATTTGCATGCTTTGAAGCCTGAACTGAGTTTCCATACAGCTGAGTGAATGTTTTTTTTTAGCCAAACAAGTTTCTGGGAAATTTGAGATTCCCTTATTTACAGTACAAACCTCTCTCATTTTCACATTAAGCTACATGTGCTCACATTATCATAGAAATCCACCTGGATTGAAAATATGCAGCATGTTGATTTTAAGAGGCTACTTGAAGATATTTAAATACTCCTGTATCTCTGGTCATTAGTAACAGATGTGATTCTTTGTGAACTATAACATAAAAAAGACTGTTCTGAGATAAACAGCAACTACTCTGCATCAGCTTAAGGAATATATTCAAAAGTTAGGCAGAGAGCATACCAAACCTGCAACAATAGAAAAGGAATAACCGACAATCTGGAAGATTAAACTGGCAAACAGAATTTCATAGTAGAAGTGTAAAACTAATGCTGAATGTTATAATTGTCATGCATACAGTATCCCAAAGCAGTGAGTTAAGATGTGACTATAGCAACCACTGTTGCTGTAAGTGCAAGCAAGCACTTACATTCTTTTTTCTGCAGTATGATACAATGGTCTTGAAAAAGGCTTTTACTGAATCTGGGAATATTTATGATATTAGGACATCGGAAAGCATTATATATAATATGAATGCTTCAAACTAGGAGTTATAAACCTAAATTGGATCAAAGCTTGGGGTAGTTCTGTCCTGTTCCTCACCAAAATGTCCATACATTCTTTGTTACCTTTCCAGAACACCTACCAGTTTTTTGAGCTATAGGCTTGTGTTTGCTGAATCCAGCTCAGTCTTTCACATTATACCAGCCCCTTCAAAAAGTGAACGGCTTGAATTTCTCGAAAAGATGGATGTGGTCAGGAGCAAAATTGCTTTAAGTCACACCTAATGCTCAAATATAGTAATATAAATTAATTCAGATGGGTCTCTATACAAGATAGTAATAGCATGGACAGCAGGCTCTTGCCCTGATTTCTCCTCTGCTCAGGATAGACCAGGAGAGGAGCTGCATCTTGAAGCATCATCACATCAGACATGAGAATATTTGTGCAACTCCTTCAGCTATCATTACCTTTCAATAGCACTCAATAACCCCACAGAGGGCTGCTCATACTATGGGCAGAGGAGGGCTGGTCAGTACCTTTAGCTAACACCTATTGTCACCACACTCAGGTGAGGGTGGCATGCACCCGGTTCCCTCCCTCCCTCCAGTAATTAAGGTTCAACATAACACAGAACATGCTGACAAATCCAGAAGTCTAAAGCAGGAGCGGGTCAGTAAATTTTAAATGCCCTTGAAAGGGCTTTGCAGTCTGCAATAACAATATCTGCCTGACAGAGAAAGAAGATAGCAGGAAGGTAGCTTTGTCAGGGCATCAGGAGAAAAAGCCTTGAATCACAGCTCTCTCATTTGTCTCTTAAAAGGTTGTTTCACTTGGGTAACTGAGGCTTTATATTTTCCAAGCCGGATCTCATGTACTCCCACTCAATGCCCATAATTTCAAAGCGTAAAATTAGTATGAATAACTACATTTAAAGAAATTCTGAGCAGACAGCAACTTCTTAATCGACATTATTGACATATCTGGTTCTAGGAAGCCAAAATCTCATTTGTCTCTTAAAAGGTTGTTTCACTTGGGTAACTGAGGCTTTATATTTTCCAAGCCGGATCTCATGTACTCCCACTCAATGCCCATAATTTCAAAGCGTAAAATTAGTATGAATAACTACATTTAAAGAAATTCTGAGCAGACAGCAACTTCTTAATCGACATTATTGACATATCTGGTTCTAGGAAGCCAAAACCATAATATAACATGAAAACTAAAATTAAGTGCTCTTGGTCAGATTCTGTCCTCAGAAAGACAGGTATTAATCAAGATAAATTCCAATGAATAATGAGGTTATTTGTACTTCATGGTTTAATTCCACCTGTGGTCTATTTTAAGACTGGCTGTATGCTTATCAATGTGTTTCATTCTTAATTAGTTCTTTAGTGTTGCTTTTATTTTTTTCTTTCTATTGGATTTTGTATGGTATTTACAAGAAGGAAGTCAACTAAAAAGTCCTCTCAAAAACTAGAATTCCATGGACTTATCACCTTTGTGCAAAAATCCTTAAACTTGGATTACCAATAACTGCCAGACTGTCAAAAAGGGAAATACTTGATAAAGTTTTATTTGTTGTAACTGTGAAAAAATTGTATTCCCATGATACAAGAGATCCCCAATATTGAAAATATGGTCCCAGACTCTCAAAAGAATATTGAAATCATAAAAGCCATGCAATTTTTCTTGTAAGAAAAAAATTGCAACGATCAACCTGAATTTAAATTACATATAAAATTGAGAAATCCAACAAATATTTGATATAGATGTCTGTTTCAACCAGAACAAGCAACAGTTTTATTATCTATGAAAACAACAGTGCAAAACATTAAGAGCAGAGACACATTTTTTCTTATGTCACATAAGATACTCTGTTCTATTCAAGTTATTTTTCCTGTCTTTGTAGTAGCTCACTGACCAAAACAACATCTGTTATTCTTACAGGACAGTCATCATTAAAAGAACATGAGAAATAGTGAAGTTCAGTTTCTTATCACTTTTTTTTTTTCCAATTTTAAGTATTATCTGTATCATTTCTACATATTACTAACTGCTTTCAGAGATTGGCTACCACATGTTTCAGATACTCTTTCTTCCACTACTGTTGACTAGATGAGTTCCCCTCACTGTTCCTCTTCTGGAAAATATAGAAATTTATGCTCTTTTCCAGTGCTCCTTAATTTGAACACAAGCCTGAGATAGGTAATAAGTGAGCTAAACATTGGAAGCAGTATGCATTTTACAATGGTCTTCTGATTCTAAATTTTTTGTTAGCTCCTGTTAGAACTTCAAAATTTTTTTTAATCCTATGGAAGTGGCAATTTTAAAAATTATTCGGTTCTGCTTAGTTCTTTTTAATATGCCTACATGTTTTACGATATAAACTGTAATGAAGTTCTTTGATTTATTTGAGAATAAGTTTTTGTCACCATGCTCAACATCCAAGAATAACAAAAAAATAATGAAGTAAATTATATTCATACACACAAAATAGTAAGTTCCAAATAAGCAGACATCCATCTAAATGTTGATTTTGGCTAACTTTCTGTAGGCACACTTTCAGCTAGAAGGGCGATAGTGCCAAACCACTAGATTATATTGGGTGAAAGCTAAACAATCTTAAAAATATATATATTTGTATGAAGTTCATAGAAATTCATTCCCTCACTGGTGAGCAACTAGAAAAACACCACAGGGGCATGTGAAAAAGTAGTCTTAAACCATGCCAGGATGAAACCACACTTTGGGTCAGAATCAGATTTAAAAAAAAAAAAAAAAAAAAAGCAGCTTAAACTCTCAAAGTTGATTTGGCTAGCATTTAAAGCAGTGCATTTGTTCCTACTAACAAATTCACTTATACAGAAGTAACTGATTTCCATGTTTCACTTCATATTAGGGTTCCACTGCAAGCCTCTAATGAAGGAGAGGGAAGTTCAGTTTATGCAGTCATTTTGATCTACTTTCTGCTTGTAAGCTTTAATGGTTTCCAAACACCCAATCTAGTTTACACTCCTCATGATTTACTTGAATCTTTTATTATATGTTATTTCAACATACATTATCTATTACTGTTACAGAGAGAAGCATTCTAAAATAGACATTTTACTCATCCTCTGATAGAAGCATGTACTGCAGGAAGCCGTCAACTGTGTTTTCTGTCCTGTTAAACTAATAGCCTGTGTAGACCCCAAAAAGCAGAATTGCTATTGAGGAAGTCCAGTAGAAGGTAAACCAATCAAAAAAACAACTAAAAGAAAACAAAACACATGTCTTATCCCATCTGTTCTCCTGCAAAAAAAGATTAAGGAAAAAGTGTATATGCAAGTTTTAATTTGATATTAAATCTTCTAGGTTACCACCTTGAAACATAAGATGTTAAAAATGTCTTTAAAAGTCAAATTTAGGTGAGTCTACTGGTCTTCAAACGACGTGAAGCATGATAAGAATCTTTGCAAGTTTTAATTTGATATTAAATCTTCTAGGTTACCACCTTGAAACATAAGATGTTAAAAATGTCTTTAAAAGTCAAATTTAGGTGAGTCTACTGGTCTTCAAACGACGTGAAGCATGATGAAGAATCTTTCTACTTTGTCTCACTGGTCTCTATAAAAAATATTTTTATGATTCCTTCAATCATTATTGATATTGGATTTGTTTGAGGTAGTCATAGCAGCTTAGGCCAGTACCTAAAAAGAAAGGACCTTTGTCACCATGAAAAATTATTAGACATAAGCCTGGAAATATAGTCATTTTCTTCTCTTGCTTATTGTTCCTACCATAATGGAAAGTACTAACTTGAAAAGTCAATATACAAAGAGATCAGATAGTATGTTCATGTTGATCTCCACAAGCATTTTGCAGAAAAGCCTTATCACCATAAATGTATCAGATTTGTTATACTAGGGGACAACTAGCTTTACACATGTTTGGAAGAGTTAATAGAATATAATTTTTCAATCACCATACCTAAGGAACTATCCATTTACATGTATGAAAAGATTCTCTTAATAATCTGATGATAGGGACAACATATGCATGATTTTTCTGCTGTACATGGACACTGTAAGCTTATGATAATGGAAAATACAAATTAGATATTTTCCAATTCTGTCAATAACAGTTAAACGTTTCATTCAAACAGTTTAGATTACAGCAGTCTTAAGTCACAGAAGAGCTGGTTTTCTCTTTATTTTTCACATTTCAATTCCATTGCACGGAATAAATATAAAAAGCATAGACTTTCTTAGTAGTCACTTAGATTCCACCCAGTCATCCATAAATATGCTTTTCCACTTAAAACCCATCAGCGGCCTCAACAGCCTATTGCATTAAATGAGGATAAAATTCTTCAGGACAGGACATAATGAAGTAATCTCTGTAAGTGACAGGAGAGCAATGCATTCCTTTTTTCCTTCCCTCCAAATAAAGGCCTTTCAGATATTTTTCCTGAATGCTTCCCCTTCTGTGACCAGAACAGTCCCCTCTGCTTTCTTTTAGACATACTTATGCTTCTGCTCTCTAATGGAAAATCTTCTGTAAAGGAACAGTCTCCATCTATGATATAGCCCAAAATATGATATAAAATTTTAAGTAAGTTCTTAAAGACCTGTTCAGTAATTAAGTGGTTTCATAGGAAGATACAACAGATAAAGCTCAGCTTTATCTTTTTCTTATTCTGGCTGCTAGCTATGTAACAGAAGATCTTGGTGAGCGACATCCACGTACTCATTCAAGGTGAGTATAATGCAGTCTGCCTTAATGTGCACTAAAAGTCTTGTACCTACTCCAGGAAGCATGCTGTGCTACTTTTTAGTATCAACATCATCCATCCATACATTTCTTTGTCCTCCTGTACCGCCTCACAAGCTTTAATTGTATCCAGTGGTCTCACTTGCCTCAAGCAAACACAGTCAGAAGCATGTGTTTTCACATTATTCCCTTGGACTTGCTGACAATGATGCTCTTGTCTGTGCTACTATTAAAAACAACATTGTTATGTTACTAAAATTTTGCCTGATACACATTGTCAAACCTAACCAATATATGAAATTTGAACTCATACAGTTAGCATTTGAAGAAATATGTACAACGTGAAACAGCCACGTTCAGCAAACCGAGTCAAAGCAAACAAAGCCCAAATCTTTTTCTCAAACAGTTTAAACGGAGCATAGGGACTGCTTTCATGTTCGTGGGAAAAAAAAAAATGCAGAAACTTCGGTTAGAAAGACATGACAAATGTCACAGCAAAGCGATCTGGTTTGACTTGTGGCCTTAAAGCCAGTCTCTTTGCCTCTTCCTTGTTGAAGATTTAAGGCAGCAAATAAGTTTATTCACTATGAAATAAATTATGCTGAATAGTTGATTCACATAGAAATACTGTCACTACCAATGCATATTTCAGTTTTTTTCTAAACCTAAGGATTTCAAGTGACTCAAACAGCAGTGTAGAGATACTCAGGCAACTAAAGGGGTTTTTTTATTTCACTGGATTCCTGTATTTAACCTTTCAGCACAATTCAGCTATCCCTGAAAAGTTTATGTTAGAATTTGGAGTAAAGTTACATCAAATTTAATTCGGAAAGACTAAAAGCTAATATTACATAAAACAATGCTATTGTCTTTTTTCTTCAGTGCTAAAAAGTGGATTTCTTTGATTGGCCTAGAGCCACAGACATTTCATGCATGATCAAAACTGGTACAGGAAAATAAGTTACTAGAACAACCAAGAAAGTGTCCTTAGAAGAGAAAAATCGACAGCTTTTACCTCAGTTTCCCACTTACCATCTTTACAAAATAAAACCTTTTACATTTGATAAAACTTAAGTTTTGGTCAAATTTTTATACCGCAAGTTCCTAAAAACTATATAGAGAAAAAGATATGTTGGAGTTTTGTCCGAAGGTATTAACAAGTGAGGGATGGATGTTACTTTTCTGGCTAAACTTCTTGCTTTTGAGACCTTGATTTTATTGGTTAAGTTAGGACCGCTGCAACGCGAAGACAGTGCTATCAGGAAACCAGAAAGCCTCTGCACACTGCGAGGACTGCTGTTCACACCCTAGCGCAGGTAGCTAATTCTGCAGCCATCTACTTTCAGACAAAGCATACTCAAGCCTTCTTTGTCTAGACCGAATCATGGGACCCAATTTTCCAATTCTGACACACTGAATTAAGAGCAGCTACTGAGCTCCCAAATACACCATGATTCAGGCTGAGTAGTCTCACTCTGAGCCATTGAAGTTTGAAACACCGGTTCATTTACTTGATATTGAGGCTCTGACTAGGTCCTGAGGTGCCTTGTCACAATAAGAAAATTTAGTTAGCTGTTGAACGTGAAGGTTTTCCCAAATTTGCATAGTCATAACAGGCTGATAAATGCAGCTCAGTAGCAAAATTTACTAACAGTAACAGGAAAAAAACGTGTTGTCACAAGAAGTGTGAAAATAAAAATTCAATTAGCTCAAAATATTTTTCTAGATGACGACTCTGTTTAAATTTCAGGGAAACAAGTAAACAGACCCTCCTCATGTTCTAAGGCACCACAATACCGCAATTTTTTTCCCTTCAGCTCCACTTATCTTTCTTAATATAAAGTGTCCTTTATGAAACTTGTCAAGTTATTTCAATCATTCACAAACACTTGCCAGAGATTTTGCTTAACTTGGCATGTAACTCAGGTCAACAGGAACAAAGGTTTGAACAAGGGAACACCTTGGGGCGGGGGGGGAGCACCAAACATCTCATACATGGGAATGTTTTGTTCAACACAAGATAAAAAAAGGTAATGCTTTTTTCTGCTTGTAGTTGTTATAGTTACCATAAACATCCTTTAAGCTTGGCCAAAGACAGAGGCCGTGATCTTGCTGAGGATACTGAAAGTTGCAAGAGGAATGACACACAGCCTTGGAAGATGTCCCAGTGCAGCTCTCGCCCTGGGGCAGGCCATATGCATCCAAATCACTCCCACAGGTGGGACTGTAACCTCTTCTCTCACTGATTTTACTGGAAATTGTACCAGATCTGTAGAAAACCTAACTCCATGTTTAATTAGCCTAATCCTTGGAAAGTTTAATTTAATCCTAGCCTAGACATCCTTTGCCGCAGTTCTAGCTCATGGCTTCTTTACCCCATACATATAGGGCAAGAATAGGTCATTGCTTTGATTTCCAACAACAACATTTTACATTTATTTGAAGGCTTACACCTTCCCTCAGTCAACAAAATCTAGCTTTTTCAGTATTTCCTCATAGCTTGTATTTTCTTGACATCTAATCAGTCTTTTTGCTGCCGTCTGGGCAGTAACTGGCCCACTTCCCTCAAAGTGGGGGAATCAGAATTGATGATGAAATTGAAGTGTTACCAATGTCTGGCAAAATACATACTGATGGTATTTATGCAAGATCGTCCATTTTTCTTTAACATACCCCAGCATAACATTTTCTTTTGTTGAAATGCCAAGATACTGTGTACTTGTGTAGTGTGTAATTTTGGACCAATTTATGTGGCAAATACTGCTGATTCATCTTCAGAAACCTTTGCTATAAAATCACAGACATCTGTCCATCTCTTCCCAGATGGGAAGACTCCAACAAAATTCTCAAATACTACCTGTGTACTACCCATGGACAGGATTACACTACACAGAAAACTCACAGCAGATAAATGTGAGCAGCTGGTTAACACTGCAAATTGAAGACTTGTTAATAAACCAAATTGCTCCCCACAGAATCTAAGCTATCAAGAATAGCCTGCTTCTGGTTTCACTTGAAGCTTGTGTGGATCTCGTCACTGCACAACACTTTACTGCTCAGACAGACTTTCCGCTAGCTTATTGGCAAACTCGTTTTCTGAGGAACTTTTTAGACCTTATGTGATCTTAATTTATACTAGCAAGCATCTGTGAGATGCTCATCAGTATTCACTCTCTAAAAAAAACAACATTAAAAAAAAATTTGTGAAGGAGTTGATAATAGTTGAGATTTTCTATTACTTGACTTGTGCTGCTCTTCAATGCAACTTACAGAGGATGACTGAGCAATGCAAAACTTTTTGTAGGAGGACGTCCTTCCTGGCTAAATTATTCCTAACTTAGAGAAGGGTTGTTCAGATAGATATGTCACTGAAGTTATTGTGAAAATCTTCAGAGTGACTTAAGTAGAAAAAACACCCTGCAGTATTAACAGTCTTGACCTCCTCTTTCCTTCCCTACCCCCAGTGTTGATCTTGCATTCCAAAACCAAGAAAATCTCCTCCCCCTTCAGCTGTGGCCATCCTAAAGAAATGCCATGTCAGCCTAAAGAATGCAACACACTCAGTAGGTTTCTGAACATGTTGCCCAGATCTGTCCTGCCATATCAATTCTGTTTTATTGCATGGCATTCCTCTTCTCTACCAAGAATGTTTTTAGTAAACACCCAAGGCAGAATTTTCTACTATCTTTCTCTTTCTAATCAATTAAGACTACTGATATTTTAGAAAAGGAGCTTGAAAGTTTCTATGTGAACACCACAGTCTATGTATTTATTCTCTGAACACCTATTTCAAAACCAGAATGCTCTGTCAGAAAGAGGAATACCTTGCCAAAACCACACAGTATATCTGTGCCTGTGAGACAGGCCAGCTTCATCAGCCTACTCCACTTAATGAGTGAAGTAGGGCCTGGTGGCAGGACCACCTGCCTTGTGCTGCTGATTGGAATTAGGGCTGGAGGCTGTACATCCACAAGACAATTATTTCTTTCACATATAAGAGCCTGGCTCATTAGAAAAAGTTCTCATTTCAGGCTGCCCAATGACAACCTTTGCAACTATTTATTTCACTTGACAAAACTATACGGTTGGTCTCTTCTGTTCATATGTTGTACTGCATACTGAATTTGCCCATTTTTTAAATTAAGAGCCCTTGTACCGGAGGTCAGAAGGGAACATGGTCATCAACTCAAACAGAAACCATGAATTCTGGCCTCTTGTGAGGCTCCTGTTTAATTGTGCTTTACTACTATTACTCTGGGAGTGAACATTGTGTTTTCCATAAGTTATAGAAGTATTGTGAACATGAGGAAAATTTAGATACTAGTCCCTTGGCATTTTTGAGCAGAAGGTGAGCTCCTTCAAGTAATTTCTCCACAAAGCTCGTGCTTTTTCCTTGCTGGTCAGATTACCTTATGTATGAATAACTTCTTCCCTTATAATTTACATTAATTCACAGCAGTCAGGAAACTTATTTCCCTTTTATTCCTCATTCATTACTGTTTTGTCTTCCAGTCATACAACTGCCCGCAGAGATTAAATACAAATTTTGGTTTTCAGAAACTAAAGCTTCAGGTCTAGCTGAACAGACAACTCGTACCTTGCACAAGTGATATAAAGTAAGGATGGGGGCGTAAGAAATTCTCATTCAGCCACAAGTGATAAAAAGTAAGGATGGGAGCGTAAGAAATTCTCATTCAGCAATGAGCTGGCTGACTGGATTGGGAATTTAAGGAGCCTGCTATTCATATGTTCCAATGTGATGACTGCACAAACCAAACTAGTAGATATCACTTATGTGGAAGTTAAGGAGAGTTGGAAAAAAGTGAAGTGTTCAGACTGTAAAAGCCTCATTCACTTCAATAAACATCCTCACAGGGGTTGTTTAGGGAAAGAAGGTGAACTATTTGAATAACTGTTCTCTCAGGTTTTCATCTGAGTTTGTCTTTAATCACCCTTAACTTGTTACTGATGGATTTTAGCAGTATAATTCAAACCTTTGATAGGAACCTCTCTGACACTATTTCTCTTTTACGGGAGAACTGACACCAATACAAAACTGACATTGTCTGCTTTCTTGCTTTGAATGAGATTCTGCTTCCTTTATAGCCTAATTTCCAGGATGACTTCAAGAGGTGACAAGTGGCATTAGAGCTGTTTTGCATCAATGTTAATATATGCTGTTCTCTTCACCTCAAGTCAATGTGACTCCACAAGTGTAGCTCACTGTACTGCAAACTTACCCTGACCTTCAGACAACAAGCCCAGCAGTCATGTGTTTCAGGCTGAATATGACTACAGGTCTTGAGTCTCAATTTCTCTTCTCAGCAAGCATTTTAGAAGTAGTTGAAAGGAATGGTTTCTGTGTTAAGATTAGAGAGACAATTAAGAGGAAGAAACCAGCAAAACCAAGACATTCCCATTTTTATGAGACCTGTTTTGTCTCTTTCTGAGGTTTGTTTTACAGTTACAATTACCTTTTAAACATCATTCATCCTTTAAAATGTCTTTCTTTGATCAGCACAAAAAGTTTTTAGCTTTAGGTTATCAATATCTGTTCACACAATAGTTAAGAACTATTTAGACTTGACAGCCAGGAGACAGTACCACAGAAGAACCATAAGCCTTTGTAGTGCTATTTTCCAGGCAGTCTTTCTTGTGTCAGATAAACCACTGGGTTTATTTTTCTAATTTTTTTTTCCTTTTATAGCACATAAAATGTCCTTACAATATTTGAGGACATAGTTGTTCAAGGAAAACTGGCCAAACACAAAAATGCCAACAGAAGAACAGTATGAATACTTCTGTAGTAAGTATAAATTGCCCTTCTTCACTTGCTCCCCTTCTTCAGAATACTTACTGTTCTATCAGTTACTATATTGTAACAAGTTTGGAGGGAATTGTATTTTTTCTTGCACATGTCTACATGCTGCTGAGACACTACTATCATTTGCTTAAGATGGTACATTAACCATACCCCAGTGAGCTTCTTTTGCTATGTTAGAGTGACTTTTTTTTTTGTCTTGGACTACTTCTAGCACTTATCAGTTGGGATTATTTTACTTTCCAGAGCCCAGTTTACCCTTTATCAGCTCTATGCATATATCAGCTGCTTATCTTCACCTTGTCCTTCTCCAGCTGCCACAGCAGCAGATGTCTCTCACTTAATTTGAGGCCAAAAGAAACCTCAAAAGAAATCAAGTTTTCTTGGTAGTAGTATTTAAAAAAATTGACTTAATTTTTTTTTTTCCTAGCGTTAACACACTTGCATATAAGAGAAACTACAAAATCTGCTCACTGAATGCATTTTCCATAGTAGTAGCAGCTTAACTTTGAGTATCTTCTTCAGCTAGCAGGCTTGGAAAGTGAACCAACTCAAATGGACTTCCCTAGGTTAACAACATACCCCCCCCCCCCAAAAAAAAAAAGTTCCTGTTTTTCCTGTTTTCTAAATATAGAGTCAAGAGGCACCATAAGTTCCAGCCCTTCCTTCAATCTTGATATATTAAGTTGTCTAAAGTAAGGAGAGAACCCCAAGTGGGGCAAGGAATTTTGCGGTGATTACTGCCATATGCTTCTCAGACTTAAGTTGCAAGCAATAGAAGACAACTTTGCAGCTGGCAGGTCTTCCTTCCCATTACTCAAAACCATAATGTTGATATAGTTAAGTCTTTTCCAATTAAGATGGAGAAGAACATATAAAAAGGCAATACATCAAACAAGCTAATATAGTCAACTACAAGGATTACCTTAATCAAGTCTTGAAATGAACTATTTTCAAACAATACTATTAAGGTTTGGCTGTGTCAGAGGGACCTATTCATCATTTAATGAACACTTAGAAACTACAACCATTAAGAGTGTGTGTTGCATTATGCATGCCATAATTTACAGGTCGGGTCAACAAGTGATAATGTTACTGCAATAAAAAAAACCCCTTCCACTTCAGGCTTTACATTTAATTGTAGAACTTCAGTTTCATATTAACACAATGGCTAGTGTGATTTCATAGCACAAATTCATCTGTTCTCTGAAGTGTGTTGTAGTTTGTGTTCTTTTTTCATAAATCACATGTCAGTGGAAATACAGACACCATGATAGAAAGTGCAACTTACCATCATACTTTGTTCATCCTACAAAAAAAACAGTGTAATAGTTAAGAAATCCCACTTCCTGCAACCTATTCTGAGACACATTCTTAAGAAAAGACGTTATGAAAAAGTATGTAAACATTGCACAGACTTATTCTTCATACTTGAACTCCTATATGCAGGTAGGAAGGAGGGAGGGAACAAAAAAAAAAAAACCCGTGCTTTCAGAGATGTACAGAGTACTGCAAAACTATTACAAGATCTTGAACACTGGATTTTAAAAAAATGGATGATTTAATTGTATGTTACATTTTATGTGGAAACTAGTAATAGTGTCAAGCTATTTCCTGCCTTGCTTTAAAATATACTATTTTTTTTTAATATGCAACAAAAAAAAAGCACAAAGATTGTTCTACATACTTTTCAACAGTTTTCATTATGGGCTTGTAGGTGCATATGAGAAACTGGACCAGCACAGGAAACTTCACATGAACAGAGGAAAAGGCAGAAATACAACTTTTTTTAATCACTAGTGCTTTTTTTAGTCTTACAGCATGTTGGTAGGTAACAATTACTAGCTACATACTAATGAGTTTGTATATAGAAACAATTTACCTGGACTATTAACATAATAATAAAGGGGTCATAAAGTAGTCATTCAAGATCTATCTATGCATTTAGTTTATCACTAAATTTTCTTAATGTGGTTTAAGCAGGCAGGCATTCCAGGTAAGCACTACATGTACAATTCCTCTCAAACTTTTTTACATCTACATTGTAGATGTAATAGGTGGTAATTTTGGATGGTCATTTAAATTCCTTTAATAGCCAAAGAAGAAAAGTCTAAGGAATTGATGATTTTATTCTAAGGTAAGCGTGCCTGTACGGATCAAACAAATCCCATTATTTAATTGTTTTTTTTTCTACTAGTGACTATAAAGGGATTATAGACAGCTGCCTCAGTGACATGAAGTCCATGCTTCAGGAATAAGTTTGCCTTAACAGCAACTCTTCTATACCCATACAAGCTGTTGCAGTGGCAACCCATGTCAGAAAAGCTTCTAATTACAATTAGAGGTACTTGACCTTAATATCATGGTCACATACTTGCACTATAGTCTACTTAAGCTCAAGCAGCCCATCTTTTATTGAACGAGTGCAAACTTCCTCATAATCTTTAAGGAAATGAAGCACTGTTTAAGAGATTTAAAGAAATACACCATGATCTTCAAGACATCCACACAGCTTTCCTTTCAGCCAAAACCCCATATGCCGTTCAATTAGTGCAACCCTCTGCTGAAGCAAGGCTTCACTCTTGTCCAGGATCTTGTTTTGATGGGCAGTTCACTGAGATACCAGATCTAACCAGAAACCCTGTTGTTTGAGAATGCAGCTTTGAGACCCTTGTCTGGAGCCCTTAGCATTCAGCACAATACAGAAAGGTAGTGCTGAATTCAATCAACACTTTGTCATGAAAGTAACAGAACAGAGCCTGGTAAATGCCTCCCTCTTCTAAGTCACTTCTAATCCCATTAAATTACATGAAGATGTCTCACCCAGTGTTTCACTACTAGTTTAGAAGCATTCATAATGAGTGAAGTTTAATGCCAAAAGTCTTGCAAGAATTCCTAGCAACTCGCAAAAAGAGTCCTTGTTCAAGTGCCCACACTTCAGCTGGCGACAGCTATTTCACTTCTAGCTGCTGTCTTTACTGCACAGTGATACAAGGCAGCTTGCCTGTTCAGCCACCTGCAGCACAACTGTTCAAAGTTGATTCTTTTTATTTATGCCTCTAACAGTCATTTAATTAGGATAGTTTCACTGTGTCAGTAAATAGCTAAAGGAAACATTTTACAGTATCTTTCACTGTAATTCCTACAGTTAATGCTCTATTGGCATTTTCATTGTAGCCATCATTTTTCAAATGCACACAATTTAATAGTAAAAATTTACCTTTTGCACACAAGGGTTTGGCCAAATAGCAGCATTAGTTGTTTTGGTTTTAAAACCAGTTATTTTACATCTGCATCCATATGACTTTTCAAAAGCAACTGAAGGACAAGAGAAAAGAAAAAAAGATGGTTTTATCATCACACAACACTTATGCTATTCCTTTTTCTATAGGCATATATGAAAGTCAGAGAGCTTAGGAAACCTCAAAAACCTTTTCAGCTACCACAGAGGAAAACTGCCACCAGTCCCTACTTGACTGAAAGCAAAAGCTCACAAGGGTGAGATAGAACTGAAAAGATTAATATAGCAAAGCTGCCCAGTGAGAACAGCAACTGATAATGTCAGTGTTTAATTCTAATTTATTTATGGATAAATGCAATTCCACAGTTCCAGTGGACTATCAATTTTCTTGACATCTTGTCACATTTATCACAGAAAAAGTGAGCATTTACAGTTGTTAAACGAGAGAGAGAGAAAAAAGTCTTCTTTGTTACTTTTAAGTCAAGATTGAATCCCTGTTATATACAGTGTGCCTAAAGATATGGGTACAACACCAAACACCTTTTATTCCTCATCCATCATAGATGAGTGTGATGATACTCAGCATTCATGATGAGATTTGAAAAGCCCCATGTAACTCACACTTCTAACTTTAGATAAACTATGGAGAAAGTCAGATGTATGCATCCAAGAGTATAATTGCTATACCAACACTTAGTTATCTTCAAATGGCATGATTTTTTTCATTATAATGAAAATTGAATCACAGCAGTATCATATCAGTGTGTATTTTTAAACACACATTCTGCATGAGACAAATGGCAACACATTATTTGCGTTGTCCATCAGAAGACACACTTTGTTTTCAGCAGAGGGAGGACAGTTCCTCTCCTGCCCTTCCTCCCTCCTCTTAAGGTACAAAGATTTTTACTATGGCTGTTTATGCCAGAAACCTGTTGGGCAAAAAAAGTCTTATTTATGGCCAGTTATAAAGCTGTAGTTTTCTTCTCAATACAATGTTAAGCAGTAGAGACACCTGAAGGTAATAAGAATTTTTAGTACAAAATGAAATAGGAAAGTATCTAGGACACCATTTTGGTGATTGGAGGAATTCTAGACAGACAAGCCAGAAGTCGTTTATCCATCAGGTTTCACGAAGAGGTCAGACTGCCAGAATAAAGTGTAATTTGGAGCAATTTATTTCTTGCCTTTCCATTGGCCCTGTGGTAAGTAGCAGTGTACTTGTAGCGCTAGGGTACTGGGAGAGACCATGATGTGCCCTGAAAGAACAAAGAGATAACACAACTTGAACTTTGCCTTTCCTTATGTGCTATCATTATCCTCACTTTTCACTGGATTTTCCTAAATCTTTTCCACTCTGATCAAACCCAGTATTCTCTCCCATCACATATCAATTAAAAAACAGTGGTGCCTTACTTCTAATTCTTAAACATTAGAAATACTTCTCATTTCAAACTTTTAAAATTGTTCAAGCTGTGCAAGAATAATACAGGTGAACAACTGTCATTGTTCTAAGACCTCAAAAGGTTTAAGACAAAGCTAGGTACCTTCAAATTTTGTCAGTGAGTAATCTCAAGAGATTTGGCAAGTCTTCCTGCTTCAGCACAACCTAAAGTTAAAATAGCAATAGGGATATGGAAATAAACAGAATTCAGTCCTTAGCAATAATAGACAAACTCCGCTTCAAAAGGCATTAGTAATTTTTTGACTGACCAAACTTTTTCATTTTAGGTTTCTACCAAATATCATTAAGAAAAGTCTTGCTACTCCCTTGAGGCCTTAGTTGTTCTTTCCTGCTCATCTGTTTTATTGATGTCGTGGTTTAACCCCAGTCCGCAACTAAGCATCACACACAGCTGCTCGCTCACCCTCCCCACCCCCGCCCCCCCAGTGGGATGGGGGAGAGAATCAGAAAAGCAAAGTAAGAAAACTCGTGGGTTGAGATAAGAACAGCTTAATACTTGAAATAATTTAATAATAATAAGAATTGTAATGGAAAGTAAGACAAGAGAAACAAAAACCCAGGGAAAGAAAAAAAACCCAAAACCAAGAGGTGATGCAACCGCTCCCCACGCACCAACCGATGCCCAGTCAGTCCCCAAGCAGCGATTGCTGCCCCCCTGGCCAACTCCCCCCCCATTTATGTACTGAGCATGACGTCATATGGTATGGAATACCCCTTTGGCCAGTTGGGGTCAGCTGTCCTGGCTGTGCCCCCTCCCAGCTTCTTGTGCATCTCCTCGCTGGCAGAGTATGGGAAGCTGAAAAGTCCTTGACTTTCTACAAGCACTGCTCAGCAACAACTAAAACATCAGTGTGTTATCACATTATTCTCATCCTAAATCCAAAACACAGCCCTATGCCAGCTACTAGGAAGAAAATTAACTCTATCCCAGCCGGAACCAGGACAACTGAGCACAAGAAATTAAATCTATATTGCAACATTCACTTACTACTGGTATTTTACTCAGCAGGTCTCTCCCTGATGAGCTGCTGTACTGTGAATTATCTGTTAACCGATTCTAACACTGAGCAAAGGCAGTAAGAGATCACCAAAACCCAGCACCTGTACTACTTTCCAGGAATAAGAAGGACAACTAATATTGTACTGCTTATAACCCAATCTGTAGGTGTTCATCTGCACGTCATAGCTTTTGCCTGAAAGGGGTGCCAAATAAACTCCATCATCTTGTCAGTATGCCTTCTGGGAAACCAGGTCAATACTCTACACTGAGCTGCAGCATTCAGTACCTTGTAAAGCCTACTGCAGGCACAGAGCAGGTTTATTGGTTCATTTCTGCTTGAAGTGTTCCCCACGAAGATGCTTTAGTAACCAGCAGAGGCTGGTTCAGTTTTCATGAAGCTTCTGTAACCTAAATGAACATGCATTAAGTGACAAGAAGGTATGTTTCTAAGTTTCTAAGCTCTAGAGACAAAGCAGGGGGACACTGCCACAACATTCAGGCAATTCCTTTTTTTTTTTTTTTTTTTTTTAAGTAAATGGTTTGTATTGTTCACTTGCCATCCACTGAACCACCCACCATCCTCCTACTCCATCACACACAGAGCATCCCAGGAAGCTGGTAAGCTTGTGGCAGTGAGCATCTTCAGTATATGCAGCATGACCTTCATTGGGCCTGTTATGCAACATTCTGATTTTCCAGTCATAGTAATGCAATTTTTTCCCTATAATCTGATATTTTTGTCATATTGTCTTCTCCCCATCCTTCATGTCCAAACTGCCAAGCAACAATGGGATACAAGATAGTTTGTGAAAGTTTTCACAACAGGTCAGGTGGCACTTCCCCCCC
>NW_008794854.1:4215062-4236974 GCF_000699145.1 Aptenodytes forsteri | reverse complement strand
CCACCCCCCCCCCCCCCCAGGATGGCCAAAAGCCATTGCTTTGTAGGGTCAGGACCATGATCCTGCAGCACTTTTTGGTTCACATTACTTGTGGAATGACTGTACTTATCTAGTCTGTGTCTTACCACCTCAGTAATTTATTTGATAGTATTGATGACATTACAGGAAGTAATGAGAGAAGCAATGAAACCTTTTGGTTAGAAATTTTCAAGAGGACAAATGTGTACTTAAACATTTTATATCTTAAAGAATATTTAAAAAAAAAAAAAAAAATCAGCTGGGATTCAGTTCTTGTGTATCTTTAAAGTGGCAAATTTAAAAAAGTCTAGACATTTCAGCAACACTTTAACTTTCTATGGCACTTTTTTTTTTTTTTACTTTGTTTCTCTCACATAAATTTACCCATTGTTCTTACAAAGTTGACATTTGCATAGTGTTATTGCCAGTTCAGTATTTGAACTGATATCATGGCTAGTTAAAAGGGAAGAGGATAACTGGACAATTTGTTTCCTTAATTACAAAATATGGTTTGGTAAAAAAAATCAGGACAGCTCAGCTGAGTTAATTAAGACTTAACTGAATAATATGTTTCCTTAATTACAAAATATGGTTTGGTAAAAAAAATCAGGACAGCTCAGCTGAGTTACATTAAGACTTTAGCATACTCACCTCATCCCTTTTCTTAATCCTGTTCCTGCAGGGTACACACATGTAGAAGTAATGACAATCCTGTCATTGTTCTGTTTGACAATGGGTTAGCCTACGTCAGACTTAACAGTTCCAATAAATTCTTATTTTAAATACACCTGATTATCTAAGCAAATACATTTTTGTCATTAATATCGTATTATTCTAAGCCACATTAAAAGGTTTGACCTTTCCCCACTGCTTTTCTTATGAAAGCTATAATAAGTTGCTCTAAAAATTTACAATAATATTGATTTGTTAATGTGACAATTTAAGTACTAACCTCTATATTCCCCCCCCCTGAAGTTCGGTACATGCTCAAACCTGCTCAAGATATCTAATCCTGTAATCCCTCTTTCCTTTATGTTCTGTATTAACCGATTTCAAGGCTGTTTTTTCTTAGTTCTGGTCATTTCTTTCCTCTCTTCTCTTGCATTATAGTTAATATTTTACTTTCTCTTTCCCAAATATCTCATGTGTGATGGCTAGTTTCTTTTCCATATTTTAACAGAAACTTAGCTAAAGGTATATCTTCCAGAGGTTTGCCATCTCACTAGAAAAATGTCTCACTGTCTCAGAAAGGAAGAGAATTTATGGAGAAAGCAGTACAGCTCATGGCAATACACATGGCAAAAGATCCCTTAAATACAACGGCCTGAACAGGCAATAGCCGGAGAGGTATTTTTGGACTGGGTCATTAAACAGCAGAAACATCATCCTGATTAAAAGGTTTGATATTCAGGGACTTTAAGAACACAAACAGCCACCAAAAAGTGCCACTGAGTACTCTTGCTTGTACTCAAGAGCTATAAAGCTGTGAATGAGGACTTAACAGGAGAAGCTGAGAAAGATGACTTCCTTCTCTACACAGAGAAGGGATCACTTAAAAGAAAAGCTTATTATCAGGCTCTGTAAATCACCTGTGTAGCTAGCCCACAAGGATTTTCTTTACCTAAATTTAGGAGCATAGCTTAACACATTTGATCAGCTAACTGCTTTGTGCTTTGTTTTCATTTTTATTTAGTTTTATTAACTGTTAATTTACTACAATGTCACATTGCGTAGGCAATTCCCTGCTGGGCTCCTAGTGAGGAGGAACAGCTTTTGGTTTCCTCTTGTGAAGCACTGCTGAGTAAAGCACTTCTAGAATTCTGCTCCCCATTATTCTTCTCATACAGCCATCAGGTGAACACAAAATGAGGTACCACAAAGCCAAGGAAGGTGCTAGTTTTAAGTGTTTAAAGCACCAAAATAAGGTTTGTATTTGGGGTTCAAATCCTTATCTGCTGCAAACATGACCTTGGCAGAGGCCATTGCACTGTCTCAGATCACCAAGCAAGATGAAATCCTTTTTCCTGTTTGGCCATTCGGATTCTGATCTCTGACTTAGAGGCTGTCTACAGTGATTCACATAATGGAGGTCTCATATTGGCTCAAAAGTGGAAGTAATACTGCAGAAGTTTTATGTTGAGGTTTCCACATCTAGCTGCAACCTTCTCACAAGCCATTCGTTCAGATATAACATACCACTAGAAAAATGTTTTGACCTTCTGAATTCTCCAGGTTCACTATTGATTTAAAAATCCAAAATTTACACAGTATTTTTTCCATTGTCTAACATGCTGCTTAACACACTACAGCCATATGTTGGCCACTGCTTTTACTTTCTCATCTGTTCAGTCTGTCTTTCTCATTGTAAAGCAGCCTGCTGGTTCCTGAGGATATCAGTCTAGATCGATTTGAATTTCACCTTCATTTTACTGGTAGGTATTTAAGTACATCCTGCTTTGAATACATGAAGTCACAGTTCATTTCATGCTTCCTTAACAGAACAGGTAAGCTTGTGGATTTACAAGATACATACAGGTATTGGAGGGCTATTCTAGCTAATGCTTTTAGTTACAGCTCCAATATTATTTAGGTTCCTATTCCCTCTCTCCTTTCTCCCCACAAAAAGTGTTGCAAATAGAAATTACAGTAAGTAATTAGGCATGCTCACATGCAGCTACTCCTATGTGACACTTGTGTTGTACACCATGATCATGTGGTGTACACCGTTTGAACAACATTAATATGACTGGTCACAATTAACCTGCTGACTTGCTTTTCTGCTGCTCTTTAATGCAGTATGCAAAGGTACATATTTCAATACATCTTACGTCACACTGACTATTAGCCCACCTAAGTCTCCATAAACTTCCTTTTGACTCGCCACATGTTACAAAATTACTTTAATGACAGAATATGCACCCTACATCCTAAAAACTTGGGCATACAAAGTAAGTTGATAGGTAGGGGCCTCTACCACCAAGTTATTCCAGTTTTCCCTCTGTGCAGCTTGGCATGCAACAGGACTGTCCCAGCATAATATAGAACCAGGTGCTACGTACACAGTCCTGGTCAAAAGAAAGCACATGACAGAATACTCCCCTTGAAGATATATCTTTATTTTCTTGATTACAAGGATCTTCACTGGAGCTAACAACATCAAGTCATACCATTAAAATAGATAAAAACATTGTTATCTTTTACTTTCCCTTTTAGTCTTTTCTTTCCAAAGCCTCCTGCTCACTAGAGTTAGAAATACTGATTAGACTGCTGCTATATTTCTTATGAATACTTTCCATTACAGACTTTTTTTGCCAGCTGAGTATCAATATAGCATTACCTTTTTGTTAGGTTCCTGCAGCCTGAAACACAGCATTTGGCTTCTGTCTCTAATGTTCAAGCTATGCAAATGTTAATAGCTTATGGCATTCCAGTAAACACTGTAATGGATTAAACTGTCTGTCTTACTTTTTTTTACTGGCCCTGTGATATTTTGTGACCTTGCTGCTGAGATCTGAGTAGCTGTCTAACCAAGACAAAGATAACCATATCCTCGTCTTCCAGCTTTACCTCTAGTACAATGCTTGCAGCTGAATGCCTGTTGGATCCATGCTGAGTTTGGCACTGGTATTACAACATGCTGATATTCCCTGACAGGACAAACAGCTTCCAGGCTGCATCTTTTACAGTGACATAACGACTCATGCAAGAATCAGGTAACTAATGAAGAAACTTTGCATGAAGTATGCCTGCTCTGCACTATGACAATTTATCCAATTCTAAGATTACATCTAAAAGCACGCGTATCTCATTCTGACTGTTTCTAGATAGCGCTTCTGCCTCTGAGTTCATTGTGCATTTATGATGAGACTCTGTTTCACTGGTAAGAAAAAGACATGTTCTTCCTTCATATATTTTTCCTCAAAAGGAAATAAATGACTATCACACACTGAATAGTATTAGGGAGAATTTTGTACTCTAGCTTTTAAAAAGTATCTCAACTGTTCAAGTTACATTCGCTTTAATCCTAGAAATCTAACAGAGATAAATATTCTTTTAGCAGATGATTAAAAATCACAAATAAAAGCCATTCAAATAAGTTTCCACTGCTTCATAATTCCCCACTTTCTTATTGCAGATGCCAGCACTGTGGAAGATTTCATCCTTTATTTTGTAAGATTTGTAGGTACTTCTATATTAAACGTCCAAAGCTAATGCCAGAAAAGCAACCTAACGGCATTAAAAATCTTTGACTTGTCACAGTTCCTACTTGTGCCCTAGTACCTAAAGCAGAGCAATAGCAAGGTCAGTGTTCTTTGTTGCAAGTGTAAGTCACCCAGGCTATAAATCATAATATATTCCGAGACATTTACAAGGCTATTTAATGCTGTTCTTTTTACATCACTGATGTTTCAAGTACTGTATATGGCTGTACTTTTCTTAATATCACTTGTTTATTTTTAATTTTGCTGCTGTAGAGTTAACGCAAGGTGAACTTAATGAGTCCATAATGTAATTTCACCACCATAAGCTGAAAGTCATTTACATATCTTCAAGGTCTCCCATTTTATCTTAATCTAGTATTCATCAATATGTAATATACCTTCGCAAGATCTTCATTACTACTTAACTGTACAAACTTTCTTCATTAGGCTTGAAATAAGAGCCAAGTCTCTCAGCCATCTTAAAATTATGCATGTGATAGATGGGATACTTAGTCTTACTCTTTTTCCCTTCTGATAAATTTGAAAAGCTTGGATTCCTTTTTACACCTTAGATTAGCCTTCACTCCTAATTTCTTGCAGCATCTATCTTTTTCCTGGAAGACTTAACCGACAAAATTGCTTCCTCCCCCTTCCCATTTCTAACACCATGAGCGTTTGTCAGAAGGGTCCTGTGCATTTCAGCATAAAATTTAGGGATTCTGTGCAGGGTAAATAAAGAGCTTACTAACAGACATGGCAACCCCAAACTGTATGAGATACGTCTATGTTTTAGATCCCACTTCACTGAAGAGGTACGCTATCACCCCATACTTAAGCTTTAAGACATTGTCCTCTGTTTTTTACAGTTATTTGTACAGAGAAAATGTGGAAGTGGTTTTAAAGGTAGGAAGACAGACTAGCACAGAACCAGCTCCTTGAGCATTTTGGTTAGTAAAAGAAGAAAGCAATGACTATTCCTACTAAAGCAATTGATCATTTTTGTATAGCTTTACCTCCTGTGTTTAGGAATATCAGTTATTTCAAATAATTTCTAGACATCACACAAATGTTTTGTTATTAGCAGGAAGGTGTCTCCTGAGCTGCACAGTTATACAGTAGAGCCTTTGGTAATTCACCACAGAATTTCTCATCAGCTATCAGCAACTTGTGTTGCAAACAACTTTCGCTAATGCAGCTAATCTGAAGTTATACATGGTAGGAACAGAAGGACTGTTTCTCTTTCTACTTCTATGGTCAGGTCTTCATTTCCTCTTACAATTCACTTAATCTTTAACAAAGAGTTCTTAGGTCAAAGAGTAAACAATTCTATCTGTAGGTATGACTCTATGCAGACAGGTGCAAATCTCCTCCCAAGAATGTCAAGTACAATATATTCAGGTTTCAGAGCAAAGGTCAGAATGAATTTTTTCTTCCTGTCCTATACTGCCAGTGGTTTAATAGCGGCACACCCCCTGCTTTCAGTGAAAGGTGACAGACAGCTTATATCTTCAACTTCTGCTAGACAGATCAAGAAAGGAAAAAATTCTTACCCAAGTCATTGTCTTTCTTCAACATCATTTTGCTGCACTTAAATTTAAATTCTAGGCAAATAGGATCTAGCAAATCCTTGTTTAATACTTTCTCTGAAGGAAGTACTCAATGCATGCCAAACATTTTGAGGTGTAGAAAGGCTTTAACTTATGCTGCCCAGAATCTCCAAATGGGACATTCAATTAAAATGAAGTAGCCAGCTCGGGTGACTAACACACATGTGAGCCAGTAGCCCTTTGGATACTGTTTGTGGTCATGCCCAAAAGCACATATAGTCACTAACAATAAAAAGCTTTTCTGCAAGAAGGAAAACGGTTACATTTACAAGTTTACTCTGCAGGTCTGTCAGATCAACAATCCATGTTTTCTGCTGCTCTCCTCTCAGAATTGTGCCTTTGTACAGCAGCTTTTATTTCTTGTCTTTAAATACCAAAATCCAAAGTTAATTGAAATTTTAGAGTGTTCAGGATTTAGGGTATTTTAGCCCAGAATTAATACATTTCAGACTTACCTAATACATTTGCTTATCTTCCTACTGCTTCCCTTTCTTCTTCCCACCCCAAACACTACTATCTTAGACCCTGTTGGTACTCCTGCTATTTCTCTGCCACTTGTTTTATTTTATACCTAATTACTGACTGCCAGAAGTAGTATGTAATTGAAATGATGAAAACAGTAAATTCTTTATAGAGATCAAAATCTAGCATTTTGCATTCATGGACTCATCTGCGTATTAGTTTCACACTTGCCTTTTTGTCTTCTATCCATCTCTCTAATAATAGAAGAAACTATATATAGTATGATCTACGCTCATCAGAATTAATAATGCATTTAGAGCCTTAAGCACAGGCCCTACTTTGTCCACCAATATTTTCTGAAGCCCATGTACCACCCACTGGATATTGTATGCTTTCAGCCTCCAGTACTACGTATTTTGAGTAAAGAAATCGAAGTGCTTTGAGAATGAGTCTATTCCTGGTTTCAGGTCTTATATCTTACGAAGTGCTATTGAAGCAGAAGGGATATAATCTAATTCCACAGCTGTCAGCTCCAGCCAACAAGCAAGGTGATGGGAAGTTTAAATCTGGTTTTTGTAGGCAAGTAAGATTTTTGGGAATCTTGTAGCATTTAGTTGATCTCAGCTTGTACTCTGAAAAGCAGCTTAATTGCAGATGAGAAGTTTTGAAATAATGAAGCCACCTAAAATATTTCATGATGAAATAGGAATACCTGTGTTGGACTCTTTATGCCCAGTATTAGTGAGAGTGTAACTGTCTTACTTCAGGCTCTTGAGATGTGAAAGACATTTTATCGATAATAGTCTATCATAGACTACTTAAAAATCAAGTGGCTGAACTTTGACTGCACTTTCCTTTTGGACCTAACACATTGTATGTTTGTCATTTCTCTAATGTGTCCAGATTACCTAGTTTCACAGTTACCTACTTATGATCTATGCGCAATTCTGTCCCCCATTCCACTATTTTTCACAACACTAAAGAATGGTCTCCTCTATAATTTAACAGAGTAAATGATCTAAACCAAATAATGTAGCAGCTCATAAGAAAAACAATACAGAAAAATGGGTTAAGCACACCACTTGTTAATACTAACAATCTTGTTTTATGGCCAGAATGAATGATACATCATGAATTGCTTTTTAATCACATTTGACTCTTGCTCAAATGCGCCTTTGTTTAGAAATCTTTATCAGGCTCTTACACAAGTTCACATAGGTGTTAAAATTGTGGTTGAATGATAGCAGGAACTATGTTCTGTAAGATCAGACAGAGCTAAACCAGGAAATTACACCTTTTTGATAACGTTTCATTAAGTATTTATTTATTACTAGTATTACTTATGGGTTACTGTTTCATGAAGAGAACAAATTACTTTTAATTACATTACCATGATTGTCAGGGAATCCTCTAAAATGGGAGTGTTTAATTAAAATTGAGGAAAAAAATTTATACCATAAAAGATACTAAGCCAATTTTTATGTCAGAAGGAAAAAATACCAGCAACTAATTTGCAGAACTACTTACCCTGAACAATGTTTTCCTCTATAGATTCCCATATGTCTTTTTAGTTTTTCATATTTTTTTTTGTGCTTTGTATTAAAAGTACAACAAAAGCAAAACAGCTATAAGTTTTCAGGGTTGGTGTTTTTCTCTTGCCCTCCAAAGTATATTTAAATATGCTTTTTAAGGCTAAAGTATCACAAAGCTTTATGTAGGACTGTTACCATTGTATTTTGTTCATTAATGGTTCTCATTTCCTTAGGTCTTCCTTAAAGACTAGGGGTGCCTATATATCATAAAATGCTAATCACTAGGAGTTCAACCTGCAAGACATCAAAATACAATTTCCTTATTCCTAACATGTCAGAGGTGCATGTTTCTGAAAGGGTTTCTTTTCACTAGAGGTTTAATTTTGCAAATCAATTTATTTTTATGTTCTTTGATGATTCCTCAAATGCAGATATTTTTAGTAATTGGAAACTCTAGCAACATTGGTAGGATGATCTGATGATACTATGGTATTTTGTTAATCCAGAACAATGATAGTCTTCACAAAAATTGAAGCTGTACACTTATTTCAATCAGTTCTACCCAAGTAGAGCTAAAAGCATTTTGTTGTACCCTCTCTTGAATAAGCAGGTTCCCAGTCAATGCATAATTTTACTTTTAGAAAGCTGCAGCTTACACAGTTTGACCCAGCATTTTCAGTCATCTGAATGACAGTCAAACCAAAGTTTGCCAAAAAGCAAGGGTAACGAGGTTTTTAGCATATAAGCATGGTTTGCAGCATTCAGCAGGCCACTTGCTTTCCAATGAATTGCTGGCAGCTAACTACATGATCTTTATGTGTAATGACACAGAGTGAAGGTAATTCTGTTTCTGTCATGGCTAGATTTTTTTTTTTTTTTTTAAAGTTTAAGCTGAACATGCAGACTTGGATTGCACTGGCTGGCTATTAACAACTGAATACTGATTATCCCTAGTACTCCTTGGCTGTACCCTTTTTGTTGCAAAATGTCACAGTCCTTCAATAGGTCTGACTGCCTTTCTGCTTAATTTTACTATCCAGATGGATGGTATAGATGGAACACAGATCCTGCTGATTATTTTTAAAGATTTCAAGGAATGAGACTAATCAGTGTAAGCCATATGCCATAGCTATTTTATACCTCTGGGTGTTGAACAGATACAATTAAGAAGTTTGGAGAATTTTTGTTTTATAGACCCTTTCTTGTAATATGAGACTCTGAAATCTCAGTGTTTATATTTTAATATTCTTACTAGTCATTCTCATCTCTTCAACTCCATCTTCCAAATATTAGAGTGACAAATTTGTGCCCTTTTTCCCTTAACTAATTATTGCACTAGACATGGATAAACACAGTCTGTTGCTGTCCTGGTCTTTGATAAAGAGAGGAAGTAATTACTTTCAAGCATCAGGCTAGGGTGGGGTTTTTTTGTTTGTCATTTTGTTTTTTGTTCTTTTGGGGGCATGAGGTTGTTTTAAGCTAGGTAAGATGCAACAGGATATTAGAACTTTTACTTTTTAATGCCTGTATTTCCTGAACGTCAAACAAATTCAGTGAGAAACAAAAAGTTTTGGAAATTTCCATTAAACTATTATAAGTTTTCATCGATTTGCCTGCATTTAAATTTCGGCCAGAGCTGTCAGTGTGTAGGTTTTTGTTAGACAGAGTTACGTTAGATCATTAACATCTTCTGAAAAAGGAGCCAGTAACAAAAAAGCAAGTGTCAGGTGAGTACTGTAACATATCTGAGAGCCTAAAGACCAATGATTACCTTTGTTTTATTCATCAGGCACAGGAGCGATGAATATATTTCCTTGTGAATGCCACAAAAAGTCCTATATCTGACTTTTCATAATGGTTCATTTCCTTCAGTATAAATACGTCTGTTGGGCTATGCTCCTCTTTGGTTCAACTCTGCCAAGGCATATGTTGGGCTATGATCCTCTTTGGTTTAACTCTGCTGAGGCACAAAGGAAAATTAGAAATATACTTTGATCTTAGAGACCTTCTCAAACCCTTCATTTCAGATTGGCTTTTCTCCAGCAAGAGAGCAATTCTTTCATTTGTCTCACCTAGGGAGATCTGTCCCTCCAGGGACCCAATAATTTTCTTAATTAGGCGAGCAGACAGCAGCCTTAAAACATTTCCCAATTACATCAGCAAAGATTTGGCTGTCAGGGAGTGAGAGTAAGGAGAAACATTTAAACAAAACACTTTGTTAGAAGTATGATTAGAAGCCTCCTTTATAACATTGGATTGAGGATGAAACGCAAATGTTGAACAACATGAGGTGATTCATGAGGGAAAAATAGTACATTAAAGTTATCACTACATACTGACTTAACTACCTCTTCAGTCAAGAAATTAAGTCTGGCTTATTACTGCTGACAAATCAAGAGTCATATCAACAATCATCACTTTTGAAGGTTGTCAAACATCTTTATGCTAAACAGCTAGCCTCAAATGTCAATTTTGGGGGTCTCCCCCCCTCCTTTTCTAGCTTATTCTATTAGGGAGTTCTAGAGTGACTCTGCTTTACCCTTTCTTCATTGCAGCTCCTCCATTCTTCTACCCACAGAAGCACCATCTTTTTCACCCCTTTTCTTCATTTAGAGAAAATATTTTCCAAAACTTTGCACCTCACATATACTAGTGTTCAAAGCACCCTTGCTTGTGCAGAAAGCCAGGTATTTTTTCCAGCATTTGTCTGTTATGCTCTGACTTTCTATTGCTTTTCTACTTGAATCACACTATAGGAAAGAACTGAAGAACGCTAAATTAGGAAAGCTAACCAGTAGCAGTGAAGCTCTTCATCCAAGGTATTTTCCCCTTGGAGCAAGTGACAGTTTTGAAAAAAGCATTCAAAAGAAGATAAATATAAGAAAGTTTTAGCAATTCATCTAAAAGCTCCTATCACAGAATTTACTAGGACCAATGGCCATTTTCTTAATCTATCTAGTATAAATGAGACTACAGAGAAGGTGTGACATGTAGATGCATTTCTTGCTGTTGAGTTACTAGGTCTGACAAAGACATATAGGAATCTTTTCATATACCTGAGCTACAAGAAAACCTACCTGCCTACTAATATCTTGCATTAAGTGAGGTATAAACTTAACTAAGAAGAACCATTGTTCACTACGTGGACTTCAGGAAGTTTTTAGCAACATAACAGTAATACAGATGTGCATTTTTAAATCAATTTAATCTTAAAACTAGTGAGCTTTTCTGTTGAATTCTAGATGCATGTTTTTGCCTCCAAGACATTCCTTCCAATGAATCTAGCTGTCGAACTGACACCTTCAGTTTCTACATCAAGTACCAACTTAAAGGTCCTTGCCTGTAACCTGAACCATTAAACCAATTTTGAAGACTAAGCATGAAAGAATTAGTTATTTTTATTTGTTCTACCTATTGTAGGGTATGTACCAGCCATAGTAGCAAGGTAGTTCCCACATCTTGACAATAGCAAATCAATGTTGCATTGTTACATTTGCCTGGTAATGTCACTCTACTTATACTTTTTGCACACTTTCAAAATCAACTAAGGAGCAGTTAACTGATTCTTTTACCCCTTGCCACAACTAAAGGGCTTCACTGGTATCAAATGAAACTTGCAAGGCTCCAGCAAAACAAAACCCAAACTAATAAATTACTTCCTTCTACTTGTGAGGGTTCCTAGCACCTACCACCTTACTATCACAGGGCCTCCTGAAAGCAGAAAGAAAGCACTCTTAAAAGCTAGCTGATGTGAGGCTTTATGATTTAATCATAGCATGTCATAGCCTTGGAAGAACTGCCTAATTCTGTCTCCAGCCATATTTCCAAAGCAAAGAAGCTAATGATCAAATTCTGATACAAAACATCCCCACGTTTCCCCCCCCCAATGTATTTCCTTTGCAATAACATCAGCGCCATTATCTGTCAAAGCAAACCATAACACCTATATAGGCAAAAGCATATAAGCAATGTCTGTAAAGGCATATACAAAAGAAATTTAACACCAATGCTTTTTACCCCCTTCAGAAAACTGTAGAAAGGGAGAGAAAGTATTAGTTTCTAACTGAAAAAAAAACCCAAAACCCAAAACAAAGTCTTCCACACCCCAATTACAGTTAGACATTATAACACACCATCTGCCCATTTCAAAATAGAAAAGCATCAGTTGCTTCATTATTTGACACTTATGGAATAAAAACCTAGCAGTTATTCCTACATATGTGATAACAATTTACATCATTTAAGAGACTTCAGAAGAGAAATTTCTATGATTAAGTCTTCCAGTTGTTTATGTCCCTATGAATTCTTTCCATAACTGTATAAAACACTTAGATCAGAAAACCAAAGTCAATTATGAGCTTCTTGTCCAAAAGTCACTGAAAGGGATAATCCATCTGCTTTCAAAGATGGAAAGGAAGCACACAGATACCTAGGTACCTACGTGGCAAATGTTCAATGTATTTTTTGTTAAAAAAATGGCAACATGCCTGATTAACTGGTTTATCTTTTATGAGTAATTTGTTGTCCTCACTGTAACCATGCTGGCTCTTACCAAAAGGATGCAGAAGTTCACTTTATCCCCATCAGACTCATTCTTTTTTTGTGAAATTTCAATATCTCGAACTCCTTTTAAGAATACAATGCTGATAACTGCTGAAGAAATTCACATATGAGCAATGACAACAGCAGTTAAGTGACAATTTAACTTACAGTGGAATGAAAATTCAATAGGATGCTTGAGAGTTTTCTGCATCTATGGATACAAGCACAGAAAACTGCTTTACTGACATAACCAGTAAAGGCAACACAGGAAAAAACAAAGGGTAGCTACCACATACTCCCAACTAATCCAAAATGAAACATCATTAATATTCAGCAAACACTGAAAAGTTGGGATTCATTAAGACAGTAAGTAGGAAGGCAAAGTAGTAAAGCTATATTCTATAATACTTAGCACAAGTTCATTAAACTCAAGTTCAAACATAAATTAAGTGGATTTAAAAAGTTCAAGTACATCCCTAGCTACAAACCAAAAGAAAAGATTCTTATTTTTATATCACTATCAGGAATTTCAAGAAGTGATAGAAAGAAACAGATTTTTTTTTTTTAATTGCTAAATTTGGACAGTAATTCTGTATCGTCTTATGCATCCGATTTTGCTGAAAAAGCAAATTTGATCAGGTGAAATGCATCTCCAAGGAAAATGATGGAATGTAAAGTATGTTTACTTGACTCACTGTATGTCATAACATAACTTGATGTCAAGAACATTGTCCATTTTGTCTCATTTCAGTTTTCTAATGATTGGAAATGCCTATAACCCTCCGAGAAAATACTGTGTCAATTTATAGTGCAGTAGAAATCCAAGTGTGCATTATTAAAAGCATGATCTAACCACTTCAAAGCAGGTAGAACAATGCTTAAATGGTCACTGTTTCTAACCTAAGGTTGACTAAGAAATTTCTGGTTCAAAAACATTGACTAAAAAATTAAACAACTCAATACTGGATGATACTTTTCAGATAGGAAAAGGGTAGTCATTACCCAGCACAAACTCTGGCCCTTGAACTGTGTTTAATTCACTTGCAAGAAGTGATGGAAAAGAGGAAGGCAGCAGGTTGGAGAACAGTGCACAGACCTGCAGACAATGAAGAGGACCAAGAGGACTCAACCATCATCATAAGCCTACATGCTGGCAGCCTGTGATGGTGGGGTCAGAGCTACCAGAGGGAAGGTGTCTAGGTACATGCTCCAGCAAGGACTGCCTCAGGCTTGTGCCAGAGCAACCGGGACAGTTTTACAAGCTGACAGGACCGAGTCCCTCACAGACTTTTAGATCTTCCCTGCTCTTTTATCTAACCTGCTTCTTGGAGACAGTTCAGCAATTGGTACCCCAGATTTTGTAAGCACTTCACACAGCATTTCCAGTCACATTAACCCACTGCCTAATGGTTCTCAGCCCGACCTGAACAATAACACAGCAGCCAGCTTATCTGGTGACTTCTTTGTCTCATGGGAAGACTTGTCTGCCTCCAACATAAGTCTATGTAGATATTAACTTCATTAAGATGGAAACCTTATTCTTGGCCTCAGTCTCCCTGATGGTAAGAAGACATTAACAACTAATCTGCCTACAGTTGAGACTACTCTCTAACCTTACCTGTATTGTGGAAACATGGTGGTGGGTATAGTCTTTAATGAAAGAGAGGTGGTGGGAGGGAATAAAGAAACAAACTCCTCCCTTCATTTCTTCTACCATCATGTGACATGAGGTGATCCTTTTGCCCTCACGGAGCTCAAACATGGCAAAGAGCACAGTGCATCCTCGGTGCTGCAGCCTTATCCTCAGCAAAGGCACCTCAAAGACTATATGAATCATGGGTCATCAGCCACTGGCACAGACCTGGCAAGGACAGCAGGTAGCTGAGAGTGCAACACTGCCATCCAAGGCATCATACACACGTAAAAACACAGGAGACTCTGGCTAGTAGCTTCTTAAGTGAGATACACTCCAGTTGGATTGCCACCCCTAGAAAACTATGTGGATCCTGCCAGCTGGTTGGTGGTGGTCCTGACTATAAAATTAGTTTGGTCAAGAACTACATAGGGAATGCCAGTGTGCACATTACAAAAAGCAATCTCACACTGTTGGTGAGGTTTTTGTTCCTAACAGCTTAAGCTTTATCTGATATATTATGGCAAAGTACCAGGCAGCTACTCAAGAAAGCTTTGAATCTTGGTCTGCAGTGCTGTATTTCTTTTTAAAACAAGCTTCCCCCACACTTCTGTTCTCAAAAACCTCTCCTTACTAGCATGATTCAACATGAAGTATAGCTGATAAGAGGCTCAAAACTGGCACTTGTTTGTAGCTCTCCAGGTTGTTGGGAGGCTGCATAGAGCAATAGTTACATGTTCTTCTCATTGAAGTGAATGGCCATTTCCTGATCTCCACAGCAGTGCCTTAGATAAGCCTAAAAAGGCATCCTATATTGCTTTCCATATAAAGGTGCTGCTTTGTGTTTCGCTAAAGCTTCTCAAGCACCTAAAAAAATTGGTAAGTATGAGGACTTCTGCCTAAATGCAAATCCAAAATGGCAACACAGATATAGTCTTGTCAATCACACAGCTGGGGGCACTTAAGACATCAAGAATAGAATAAAGTCCAGTCTTTGGTATTAGCAGTTCCTCTTAAACAAGGTATTAGTTTAAATGTAGGCTGCCTAAGTTGGTAGTGATGAAGTGCTCTATACCAGAAGTTGATTAATATTTATATTGTTTTATATTTTGGTTCATATATTTTTTCTTATTAATAGTTTATCTTCAGTTCTGAAGAAAACGCAATTCCTTATGGCCATTCCTAAAGTACCAGATGATGTAACATAGTTCAAAGACTCTCATTTTCCAGCTTTCTCTAAATAATTGTTCAAACCTAGTTTTATAGAGAATTAAAGATTTTTTTGTGTAGTGCAAATTAAGAACTTGGTTTGAAGAAACATCTAGAAAAATCGAAGACTCAAGACTTAAAATATGATGTTTGACCTACTGCAAGAAATAGAGAAAGCCTGTTTATACCAATACACCATACCCAGAATGTGGTTAAATGGCAGGCTTCAATGTGTCAGTATGACCAGTGCTTCCCTGTGTTTGTGAACTAGTGTTTTATGCAAACTGATAAAGGACACAGAGAAAATAGATTTCTGTTGATTCCAATATAGCAAGTCTACAACGTAATACAAACTTCCAAAAGACTATTTTGCTGTTAATTAGTAGTTCCCAGAGGTGTTTTTCTCAGACTTCCTCTCAGTTTTTTTTCTATCCTACCCCAAGACAGTTGTCTATACACAGTTAGAAGTCTAACATTGTTAGAAGCAGGATGCCCAGATCACATTACTTCATTTTCACCCCAACATCTATATAAACCTTTTTAAACAAGGCAATGAAGATTTTCTTTTTAAACCACTGATCAGTTTCACTTCTGATGCAAGTCTACCAAAAGGATAAAGAATTTAAAAATAAGGCAAAAAATGATTTAAGTTTAGCCAATGCCTCCATGAAAACTATTTAATTCACAGTAAATAATCTTTGAACACTTTAAGTGAGAATGTTCAGAAGAATTGAATTGTTACTAAGAGTTTAAGAGCTGGAAGCAATTGGAGAAAAAATGTGAATCTAATTAGTTTCTAAGTTTAAAGACAATGCATTTGAAACATGAAATCTTGCCCAACTCAATCACCACTATCCTGTGGGATTTCCTGGAGAGACTGGCAGGGGGGAAAACATTCAATTATACTGAGCAAAAGGGGGACCTTAATATATTTTTTAACATATAATATATATTATTATAACACCCACATTTTTTATTTTTGGTTTCTTTAAAGCCTGCTAAGTGATCAACATGGGGGAGTGCAGTTCAACATTGATCTAGACATTTGCTGGTTTGGTTCTTCTCCTACTTTTTATTCTTGCAAAAGCATCTGTGACTGACTAGTCAGGCTGTCTGTAAGAGATGTGAGGCTGAAAGTCTGAACATCAGGTCATCCATTAACTGTGCAAGTCTTACTTCTATTTTGTGACAGCAAACTTATCAGAGCAACTGAGTTCTTTCAGGTTACACCTCTACACTAAAAAAAAAAATAGTGTCTTAAACCTAGCTGCTATGCTACTCAGTTTTGATAAACAGAAAGGGGGAAAGAAAACCATGCTTATTCAGTACTATGATAGAACATTAAGACTTTTAATATTATAAAGTCTCGTTGAAGTAATCCCTTATGGTTTCATACATTTTTTTAAACAAAGTTATGCATATAGAAATTTTGCCAATTCAGAGCCACATTTTTTCCCCACTATAGAATGTACTTGAAGATTGAAACAACAGCTCTTCAAATGTATTATTAATAAGGTGAACTCCATGTACCAAGACAGTGACATGACATTTAAAGAAAACTTTTGTCTAGTGTCAAGCCTTGGAATGTCTAATATCTGAAGTGTACAAGCCTGGGAACCAACCCTACAGCAGCTTTTATCATCTCCAGATTTTGTGTTCAGATAGTCATATTAGTTACTTCCTCTCAAAAGAAGAGTTTGCAGCCTGATAAAAGCTTTTTATCTTCTCCAGAAGAGCACCAAGCCAGTTCTCCCCACAAAAGAAAAAAGATCCCCTCAAGTATACAAATCCATTTCCATTCATGCACCGTGAAGACCGATGCATTCTTTCCAAGCACTGGAAGTGTAGCTTGAGTTGACAGCTCATACTTCATAGAATCATACTTCACCTAAAACTTTGAAGCATCCCATTATAATGGGATAGCTTCACCTAACTCAGCTGGAATAAAATTTGAGTCTTTCATTCTGAAACTGCTCTTGGGGAAACCGTGGTAATTTCAGTATTTTTTCAGGTAAGTAAATAGAAGTAAACATTTTTTCCAAAAACAAAAGTAACAAATATTTTTTGGAAAGACATTATTTGTTGTCAATTTCCTAATCAGTTCCACAACTAACCAGGGTAACTACAAATTACATTTTCCTTCTGTCTTTAACAATCATAGTCTATGTTGCCATTTGAAATAACAAATGGAGGTGGCTACATATGACGCTAAGGGGTTTAGGTTTGCATCACTGTTGCATTTCAAATGCTGTTTTGTTACTCTATAATGCAGATTTTTTTTTTTTTTTTAAATGAGAACCGTTGCAGAGAAAGTTTTCTGTTAAGTTTATGTTCTGTAGAATCAATTCTACGAAAAAAGAAGAGAGTACATGGGAAGCAGAAGAATGCAGTCTGTGAATCCTGGATATAAGTTTAAACACCTCTGTAGATGTGGACATGATATTTCATTAGTGCAACTAGTTAAAAAAATAAAGTTTTGAACCCACATCAGAAGTTTCTAGTGTTCCTTTCAAATGCAGACCTATAATTAGATTATTCTGCTCAGTCACAAAAGTAGTATCACACAAAAGTAGAAACTTCACTTCTTGGAAAGCTGCACTCTTGTTTGCAGTGTCACACAGGACAGGTTTCCCTATGACCTCAGCCTGGAGTATTAACCCGCTTCAAGATGTACACTAAGTTTCACAGAAATGAAAGTGTCTGGTTTGATTTCTTAATTGTGATGAAGATACCTGGTTTCTAACGAAACATTCACTTATTTGCAGATTAATTTATTTTCCTTCACTTTTCCTTCTCTTCTTCATTTAACATGTAGTTCAACAGGCACTCTGCTCATCCTCATTATATTGCTGATGGGCTTGCCGTGGAGAAAGTGCACTTTGGCGTTGATGGGCTAAAACATAGGTCCGTCCTCATCATACACTGAAACTACTTGAAATTTACTGAACCAAGCATTAATTTAAGCTTGTGCCTCTCATCTGGATCACCATTTTCTTGACTCACAGTTTGGAGAGGACAGCTGTAACCACAAGCCCAGGAGGAGCATTGGGACTCTCACCGCATGTCATTCCCATCACACACCTAGATAGTCACCTCCTCTCCCAACAGTCAATAACCTGACATTTAGTGCATTCTCAGAGAACATGGGTACTGACATACTCATCTTGGCCAATCTATTCTGGCCTAGGAAAGCATGTCTTCTATCTATCCTCTTTAAGGGCTTAGCAGTAACTGTTGTCTTGTCTCAGCTAATCCACATGAGGAATCGTAATGTTCCTCAACGTCCACCTTGGACTAGTGATGGATGTTACAAACCCACCTCAGTTACCGATAACAGCTTTGACTTTTTTTCATAATAAAAAGAAACAAGGTTTAAATGACAATCAAATTATTTGCTCTTTAGCTATTGTCAGCAGTAGTTATAAAAAAGTTACCTACTTTTTCTATTATTCTATACGTTTGAAGATTTTCATATCAATTTCAAATGCTATCTTGAAAAACTAACCATACAATTAAATTTGAAAGATCTCTTTTCAGTCTACAACATGTACTGAGTTATTTTTTCCTCTTTCCTGTAAGAATTTAATATACATCAGCTGGACAAGATCTAAATCTCTCTAATACCACATTTGCTTAAATCTTCATGATTTGAGCTGCCAGTGCTGTTTCAGTGATCAAAAATAAGTATCTGCAGCTCCTCAACAATGCATGTTATAAGCAAGATATTTTGTTACCCATGTTCCTCCAGTACTCCCAACCAATAACTCATGCAGAAATCCTTTGCTGGAAGTAAAGGGAGACCTGTCACACCAACTTATTTCAGAACCTGCCACTTCATAGACTTAATTTCTTTGCCAGGCTCTTGCCTTTAACTGTACTTTTGAATTTTGGAAACAAAAGCAAGGTAGGTAGAACTCTTAGCTCAAATCCATACAGAATAACATTTTTCAGTTCTAATTTTTTAAGTGTCTCACTCAAAAATACATACAGTATTTTTCAACCCTCCACCCTTCAGTCTAGAGTGACTATTCATCAGCTAGCTCAGGGCAAACACTCAGTATGTCCAAGTGTCAGAAAAGTATATTGCAAACAGAACAGCAGCTCCTTCCTACTTATGCAAGTCACGTGTGGAATGAAAATCAAGCAGTGAACCCCAAATTTCAAGACAAGGTACTGCTACCTTATTTTGTCTTCTATTCATTAGCACTGCTTTCTGCCAAGATTTGGCAGCTGGCATAAAAGGTGGCAACACCTGTTTAGATACTGCAGATGAAAGAATCTATTTTGTCCTTTGGGGATTTTGTATCTCAGTATTGTGACCCCAAAGCCACTCGAGCATAAATCATACGATTCCTTTCAAGGAACAGGTGTGACCCTGTAGCCTTCTCTCTTCAGGGACCACAGTGGACACAACAAGCACAGAAGCTTGACAAACTTTAAGATTTACTTGGAGGTTCCTTGAAGTTTTAAATAGGACTTTGAATAACTAACAGATGCATGCCTATTTTCTGAAGGCATACTGAGCTTCATGGTTGACTATATTGCTGAAATCCAGGAGAGTTTAATGGAAAAAACTACTTCCTATAAACCACAGCCAAAAATTGACGAGCGTTTAGATCCTTACATTATTTTGGGAATATCTTATTTAAAACACCAAAATATATTTCCTGGAGAGTCTTCTCTTGCTTATAAGCATAATACAAAGTTCTCAACTTTTCTGCAGCATTTGTTACCAAGGAGACCAGGTTTTAAAAGATAGACCTGTAATGCTAACGGTGCAAATATTAAGAACTATTTATGTCAGTGTAATACTGAGGTCACATTTTAAAAAGGTCTAGTTGGGCCACCTGGAGAATTTGCAGAGGAAAAAAAGGATCAGAATGAAAATCCAGAAGACACATTCACTTAAGTGTATTTGGAGCAGCAGTCTAGAATAAAAGATACACTTTAAAAGGTAGTTTTACAATAGACATTAGCAGATTAGGTCTGGAAGAGGACTTATGCAAATGTCCAAAATGCGTGCAAGTCTCACGTTTTTTGATGGCCCAAAATATAGTCAGTCTTTCTTTCTAGAATGCTATCAAGCAAATCCCTACCTGTCTTTCTAGCAAGATTCCGAATGGCCTTGCTATGTTTGAAATACCTGTATCTTCTGAAAGTAAGGCATATAACAAGTATACCTAAACCAGTCTATTTTTTTCAGGAAAACAAATCTTTACCAGTGTTCTCTCACTGCTTGGTCTTAATTTGGGCAAATTAAAACTTCAACTTTTTCCTGCAGAGAACAGACAATCTTAGATTTGAATGTTTATAATAATTTACATGTTTAATAAGTAGGTCAGCTATACTATTCATATTCAATACAAGATGTAAAAGATATTTCATTGCATCCACATGAGCCTTATTTCCATGAAGTCTGAGGTGCTGTGCCCTTTACTTCTGTAGAAGCAACGGGAACATGCTTCCAGTACCGAAATAATTATATATGCAAGTTGCCAAACAACTCTCAATGCCCCTTTCTAGTGAGCACCAGATGTGAATAATGTGTTTCCACCCTGAGAGAAAAAGAAGCTTTAAAATCTAGGATTAACATCTACCACACAATGATAGTATGCATTCACAACTGTGAATATAAGTAAAGATGTAACAAGTAAAATATGTTGGCTTGTTTTTTTTAAAGCTTCAATATTCACAAATGAAAGAAATTTCTCTTGGGACTGAGGGATTGTGTATAAATAGTGGCTGCAGTCCCACCATGTGTCTTGCATTTCTTCCATAGTAGTAAGGGTGCATTTTAAGAAATAGCTTAACAGCTGTTGCAGTCTCCCTATCTGGTTTCAAGATACTTTGCTCCATTTCTGCCATTAAAGCACCTATTTGTCTGTTGTAAGCAACTTCCTTAACACACAGCATGCACAAGCTACCACAGACTTCATTGCATGCATATGCTGTCACTTAAAAATATGTATGCTCGTAGTTCATTGTAACTTCTTCTACCAGAGCTTGCATTCATTGTAATGACAGCCATTCATTGACATCCATGTAAAGCATACATGTTTGTATCTTATCTTCTGGGTCTGCATGAAGAGATGCAGCTGTTAGTTACATTGAAAACACCTGAATATAAATTGTAGAATTGTTTCTTTCCAAATTCATTATTGATTGATAGAAAGAAGGAAAGGTCTTTCATTCAGGAAGACTTTTTTTGAAATGGATACTCATTATAAAAATTCTTAGAAGTAAATCTGAAAAATTTTGGTGACAAGTCAGAACTCTGCCACCTTGATTAAAGCCCCCAAAATGCTGCCTGTGAATGCTTTCAGAGAGGTTGTTTTTATGAAAAAGCCACCTATATCTGAAGGCAGAGGTTTACAGTTTTAAGTTATGCTTAGTCCCTCTGATCACTTCCAGAAAGAGCAGTAGGAAAGCAGAAGACAACTTTGAAAAGATTCTATAGGTACATCAGGGATAAAAGGAAGATGAAGGAAAATGTGGGCCCTCTCCAGAACGAAACAGGAGACCTGGTTACCCGCGATACAGAGAAGGCGGAGGTACTCAATGACTTTTTTGCCTCAGTCTTCACCAGCAAGTGCTCAAGCCTCACTGCCCAAGCCACAGAAGGCAAAGGTGGAGACTAGGAGAATGAAGAGCCATCCACTGTGGGAGAACATCAGGTTTGAGACCATCTAAGGCACCTGAAGGTGCAC
>NW_008794854.1:4187703-4213841 GCF_000699145.1 Aptenodytes forsteri | reverse complement strand
TTTATTGCTATTCATTTTAACAGCTTCGATGAGGATGGTGAAACACTGGAACAGGTTGTCCACAGAGGCAGTAGATGCCCCATCCCTGGAAACATTCAAGGTCAGGTTGGACGGGACTCTGAGCAACCTGATCTAGTTGAAGATGTCCCTGCCCACAGCAGGGGGGTTGGACTAGATGACCTTTAAAGGTCCCTTCCAACCCGAACTATTCTATGATTCTATGAAATCAGCCCTGTTTTGAGGAGCACTCTGGACTAGAATACCTCTAGAGATCCCTAAGTTACTATCTCATTTTGCATTTCTAACTTCATGTATATTTGCTCACTTCTTCAGGTATCAGTATTGTATGTATGTATCAGTACTACTGATATCAATACATACTATCAGTATGTATTCCCAATCCCATTCTGGAAGACTCAAAAGTCTTTCTCCAGCTGTAGCTTTATGCCAAAATTTAAACATCCCTTTATTTCCCCAGTAAGCTTTTTTGTTCTTTGGGAAACTGCAGAGGTTCTTTAAGTTAACCTCTTTACTAAATGAAGACCTGTGCTCTTACTGTTACTTTCTTACTGTGCAGCTCAGATAACATCAAGGGCCAAAGCCTGTTTTGCAAAACACAGCCAAAATATCCTGTCAGTCCTTTCTCCTAGATCCTTATAGAAAGGCCTCCTATTGTACAGTGAGGATAGTTAAACTGTTCAACAGACCCCATAAATGCATGAAAATGCCATTTACACCTTTTCAAACAGTTGGTATGACTTTACACCATGATTTACTGAAATGCTTCATTAGCCTAATGATCATGGAAAACATCAGTATCATGAGGTAAGGAGACAGGAGGGGAGAGAATAGGGACTTCAGCTCAGTGTAAATTGATAGCATAGACAGCAACAGCAGGTTCAAAGTAATCAGGTTGTTTTAAGACCACATACCTGCCATCTTTTGGAAGAAAACATGCACTTCAAAAACCCCATCTTACTCTTAGTAGGCTGTCTCATCATAAAGACCATGTGGCACAGTCAACACTCCCTTATCTGATTGGAGTATTGGATATTTTAATGAGAGCTATTTTCACTGAAAACCAAGGAAAATCCTGCTTGTCCTACTAACTGTCCCAGGACAGGTGGTAAGACTCAATCATATTTAATATTCCTGCAGATGACAACCTACAGACCTGAAGTATATAGAAGTGATGGGAGGAGTGAGAAGGAATGAGAGGAAAATTTATATCCTGGCCAGTCTATTAATAGTGGAAAAAACTGTGAGGCAGCAGAAAACTGACAGGACATGATATCAGTCTAAGCACCACATGGGCAATGCAAGCATTTATGGTCAGGATAAAAACAGCATGACCCCTGGGAAGAGGCCTTCCCCCCTTCCTGCCCCAGTCACTCATCCTTGTACCTCCACTGCTTCTTCCCCTGCATTAGTGCAGCCAACTCTGGAGCAGTGAAGTCAATCATACTGGGAAAGTAATCCATGTTAAACTAAGCATTCCTCATGGACATGAACATGTAAGACTGACCCTGATTACGTCTCCATTTACCATGTAGGTGATCTTCCTGATGCAATAGAGAGCAATAGGCTGAGGACTAGTGGCTGGCAGGGGAGGAGAAGAGAGGGAGACTGTTCTTGCCCATTTAAATTGCAGTTGCATTATTCTCCCACTTGCAAAGAGAAAAGGATTAAAATTACTGACCATGATTAAGGACACAGTAGCTTTTAAATCCCTAGATACCTACTGAATTTTAGACAAATACATTAATTATGGGCCAATGGATGGGGGAAATACCAGATACCAAGAATAAAAAGGAAAGCATTTGGACCCTAATGATATTGCTTCATTTCATTGTTCATTTAATTCGGCTGTTAACAACTCAAGAAAAAACATGTATATCTTAATGGTAAGAGGACACACTGCAGCGTTTGCCACACATTTATTCTTGTGCTTTGTAGCCTTGCTCTTAGTTACCTGCAACAGCACCAAACTCCTTCACCCCCTCCTCTCCCAGTACATTTCTCCGCTCTCCTGAGACACCATTTGGAGAACTACCTCCAGTTCTGGGGTCCCCAGTACAAGACAGACATGGACCCGTTAGTGTGGGTCCAGAGGAGGGCCACAAAAATGCTCAGAGGGATGGAACATCTCCTCTATGAAGAGATACAGAAAGTCGGGGTTGTTCAGCCTGGAGAAGAGGCAACTCCAGGTAGACCTTATTGCAGCGCTTCAATATATAAAGGGGGCTTATAAGAAAGATGGAGAGACTTTTTACAACGGCCTGTAATAACAGGACAAGGGGCAATGGTTTTAAACAGAAAGAGGGTAGGTTTAGTTTGGACATAAGGAAGAAGTTGTTTACAGTGAAAGTGGTGAGTTACTGGAAGAAGCTACCCAGAGAAGTTGTGGATGCCCCATCACTGAAAGTGTTTAAGGCCAGGTTGGACAGGGCTTTGAGCAACCAGATCTAGTAAAAGTTGTCCCTGCTGATGGCAGGGGGGTTGGAACTAGACAATCTTTAAAGGTCCCTTCCAGCCCAAACCATTCTATGATTCTAATACGCTTCCCAATTTCAAAAGTAAAGTTTTAATTGCCTTTGTAGGGTGAGTAGATAAATGTATACAATTTAATTTGCTTGTATGCTGTGTGTTTTGGTGACTGTCATCAGAAAAGCATCTGTTATCTACCAGTATGATCTACTTCACCTGATCATACCATTCTCATGATACATAGAAGACTTCAGAGATTGGCCCAGAACAGAAATTAGGATCATGCAGTTTAACTGCTTGATTCTAATTGCCATCCTAATTACTTGGGCTGTGTTCCTTCAGACAGAGTAATCAGAAGGTGTTTAGCTTAAGACAAGGCATAGGTTCAAATGAAAACTTGGAGTAACTTAACCACAGGCCATCCAAAGTCTGAAGTCCTCCAAAGAACTTGCTTGACCACCAACTATTAATTTCCAACAGTTGATTTCCTCTCCTATCATGAAACTGCACAGACAGTAACCAAGACCCAGAGGTGAACGTAAGCACGTTAATCACATGCTGTCCCACAGCTCAATTTGAATAGCAATGTACGAACAACTGAGCTCCCAAACCCTTCATCATGAAACAAAGATTTAGGAAATACAGAAGCACGCAAGTTATTATTAGAAACCCACTTTCAAAGATTTGGCTTGTCATAGACACCACTGGTTTATTTTAATCTAACAACTTTGACAAGTGCTACCTAATCCCACCAGCTAGAAGAACCACACAAAAACCTTCAGTAACAGCTTCCCTCCCCCCACTGTTTTTACTTCTCACATTGCCTTCAGTGGAAAGTTTCAATTAAAAGATTTATATTTTAATCAGATATACTAATTATGAAATATAATAGGCTACACATTTATGAGACAAGTGCTAGTAATATGTAGTTTTATAGCACTATAATAAGAAGCCAGTAAATTACAGGAACTTTCAGCCAAGTCAAATGATCTGGCTGTGCCTGATTAGTCAAGGACCTATGTTAAGAACAAAGAAGAATGGTATTTGAATATTAGACTTAAATTAGCAAGTTGCTGCTTTCTCTCACATAGCAACAAAACATGACAGCATTACATGGCAAATGCCAGGCTATGCATTATTAGCTCACAAGAATCATTCCAGTCAGGCCCCTAGTGCATGTGATTATTCTGTGTTTTAGAAGACATGTAGGAACATACATGGCTGGAAGGCTAGAGTAACTCCCAAGTCACTGTAATCATCTAGAACAAAACAGAGTTCACATTAATCTCCATGTTTTATATTTTTCTTACCCACCTTTTCAAATGCAATAGTTTCAATTTGGTCACTGAATAAATTCTGATAGGGGACCATAGTATAGCTTTTTTATGCCCTGTATCGATTATACTGGCTACCATGCACATAGAAGATTTAAAATCCCAGCTTTTTATGAGCCAGTATTCTGTCAAATAGTGGCAAATTTATTGCCACATACCAAGTTTGACATTTTGTAAAAGCAAAAAAAGTTATTGGTTCCAACCTCCTAAAGGAGTATCTACAAATGATGCTTTTAAGATCTTGATATATCATCAGACCTCCTATTATAATTTATTTTTCCACAATTTATAATAGACCTAATTAGGTACACATTTTAATGCCACAAAGACATGGGGGAAAAAAGCAGTAATTTGACTGTCAGATTAAGAAAGATTCAGTACTGTCTGAAAGTAAAAGTATCCAAGAGCAAAGGAAGTTTGACATCAGTGTCTGCATTTCCAGTGCAGGACTGTTGTGTATAGGCTACGCCAAATCAGCTACGATGACTCATTCAAATTAGAGCAATCTGAACACTGCTCCACTTCCTACTCATTAGTCAAGCCCAGATTAACAAGAACTTAGTATTTGAAGAGTTTCCACATTGCTATCAGACAGCTGGCACAAAGTATAAAAATACCTTTTATGAAATTTCAAGCACTGTTTAGTCAACTAAATCAAGGAAATGATTTACAGTTCACATGTTCACTGTGAGCCCATAGTAACTCCTGTATTGAATCAAATTAAGCATCTCTCCAACAGCAACCATCAACAAATTTTAAAGTAAATATTATCAGTAGAGCATGTGTACAAAGAGTTTATGTATATAGAATGACCTCTGATATGCCCACCTTTCCTTCCAAGCAAATAGTTACCTAGTAGTATTCTGAGTAAAGTATACCCAAAACAGCTACATCTATATATTTAAACTCCATGAAGGTGCTCACGGCCATTCTAAATTAATTTTTATGTTTGACTTTCATTTGATTCTATGACAACAATTGCCCTTTTCTGTACCTTTTTAAGGTCTTGTCTTATTTGGAAAGACAGAGCCAATGGGGGCTGAAACCACACACAATATTCAAGACCAGGGTATGTAATAAGTTGCACAGGCAACAAAATAGAAAATATCTTTGACCCTTTCCTTTTGATTCTAATATTCCATTTGTTTTCTTATTGACACTGTAACAACATTTTTAGGGAACCCACAATAACACCCAAGACTTTTTCAAAGTAGGAAGGCATCCACTTCTTCATATTTAATTCCAGTTGCTTCTTCTGGCCCATCTCCTTTTCCTTTTCCCTAACACCCCACTTGGCTTACCATGGTAGATCAAATGTGATGATAGGGTTCAAGGTCAGCCAATCAGCATTACAAGTTCCTTCAGAGAACACGAGTAACTTTTGAGGATCAACCTCCTTTACAAAGCTTCTCCCCATTTTATATGCACATCTACCAATTCCGTTCTTTAGTTTCTACTACTAAGTCTCACATGCAGGATCAGCCTCAGTTCTGTAGTTCTCTTGACCTTTCCATCTGGAATACTTATAGAAAGTTGTGTTTTACCTGCAGCCTCCTGCTTTTCTGGAATAAAAACTACTTATGCATTAGGTTACATATGACACTGATTATGTATCTTCATACTAGATTTCCATCTCACCCTGTCCACTTGCTAATACCAGCCAACCAACTGATATAACTGTTCCAGGTTAGAAATTAAAGAAATAATTGAAGACATTATATCAAAATAAGTTAATTTTATTTCCAGAATTCAGAAAAGAGGCAAGAGACCCATTCACATCAAACAGCATAACAGCAACTGGCACGAGGTGCAGTACAAGCTTGTATTCCAGCATGATATTGCAATTATAAATTTCTCATAGCACTGGCCTGTTTGGTACAGACATGTACAGTTTCTTCCCCCACACTGGAAACAGGATGCACCTACTGCTCTAATCGGTTGCTAGGAGTGTAAGCAACAGGCTATGCTGAACTGAAGAAAATTATGCCAGTTCACTAAAACCCAGCAGCAGCACACACTAATCCTATTATCAACATCTTGAACAAAAATCAAATGAACAAGTGTACAATTATTTTAATTGTTTCCTTTTTCACATAAGGAATGTCAAAAGCTATTAGACCAAAACTATTTACAAAACTTTTACTGAATTCATAAGTTTTTGTATTCACATAAAACATCAGAGGATACAGCAACCACAGTCTTAGCCCTTGATAGGAGGCCTGATACAGCCTTTCAACCAGAATAACTTTCTGCTTATTAAAATAATTCTGAGACAGCAGTTAGTTCCTTTCAAACATTTTGCCTAGGTTGGGATTTTAAAAGGCCATGCTATTTTCCCGGTTATCACAGAGGCATTCAAACTGCTTCCCCCCACTGCTCCTCACTGACTCACCGCAGCCTTGGGCGGGTCTTTCTGGAAGAGCTACACTGTTCACCCCAGCCTACCTAGCAGCACCACCACGTATGTCTGACACAGTGGTTACAGTGCTTTCTTGCTTTATTTCTAGCACCTGACATACATAAAAGCAATGCTGTGCAGGATAAATATAGGAAGCTAGTAACATTAGCAGCTCACCTGGAAGGACAGAGGGCTTGAAAGTGCACCTGAAACAGCAACACTGCATATTAACAATTTAAGTGCCTCTAGTCTGAAAGGCTAAATCCATTCTACCCACATCACATGTGGTCTGTCCTTTTTAACAGAGTACTGCATGGTGTGAACATGCAAACCGGGAAGCATCCAAGTACCCTTCGCAATGTGTTCAATTTGTGTGATGGTAATAAATTTTGGACCTCAAGTATGTGCTTAGGGTGTGGATAAAGTAATTAACTAGAAAACCCATTAAAGTCATAATGGATGACAACTATAGAAAATCTTGTACTGTTAGTTAAGTATTTAACACACAGAAAAGGATGCTGCAGAACAAAAGGACCAGACATATTGTCAACTAGGTACTTGACATCCAGATTCAACTTGCTATATCTCATACTACTCAACTAATTTGGGACCTATTGAATTGTGTACAAGATATACTCTCTTTGTAGGAAACAGACCTACTGAAAGGACCACCACCAGGTACCACCACTATTAGCAATTACTTATGAGGTAAGGTGTCTAAGCAATATGTTTATGTCATTATATTAATTTTTATTTACTAAAAGTTATTCTTAAGATCTTGCTGCAATTTTGAATTAAGATATCAGAGGAAAAGCAGAATGTTTCACCACTGAAGTCAATTAAAAAATTTCTCATCGGAAAAGGTCTGCTTTGTTCAAGCTTCCTGCCCAGCTCCTCTAACCGTGCACTGAACCTGTTGAAGCATCCAATCTTCTTTGAACATCTTCTTCCACTATACCCGGTGAAGGTGTCAGCTCCTTACGACCTCCCACCTCCACACAAACAAAGTTGATCTGCAAGCTCTGACAGTGCCTCCAAAAAAACAACCGTCGTTTTAACTTTGAGAACTATTGTTATTGACTATAAAAATCTATTGTGTACTGTGTGCTGCTAATACATAATTGATTCTCTGGGACAGCATCACAGACAACTCAAGCTGCTTCAACCCTCAGTGGTCTGTTCTCCCACCTGTTACCAAATCCATTAACCAAATGTGTTGACAACCTCGGATACCATGCTGGGTGTCAGTGCCAAATGGAAGGAAAAGGTCTAATATTCCTACAGCAGTCCTCATATCTAACTGACTCAACCCTAAAAATTTACATTTTTGCTGTATAATTATCCTTATCCTATCCCTTGGCACTAGGTGGTTCCAAACAGTAAAGTTTTAGAGGTAGCTATTTTTATTTGAGATTGATCTAGAGGCTCCAAAAAACAAGATCAAAATTGAAGACCTAAGAAGCAAATTAATATAAAGAAATAGATTCACTTGGAGCCAAGATACACTCTGCCTCAATTTCCAAGGAAACTTTATACTAGTCTGTTCCTTATACAGCAGACCCTAGTGTGTGTCTCAACACTCACAGGTCAGCACTATACACTAGCAAAAAATTAAACTACATTCTTATTTTTCAATGAACATGCATTTCAGACACTATCGTTATACCTGTTGCCTTGGTATAACTGAACAAATTAAGATTTAGAAAATACAGTGATCTCCTAATATTTATAAAGAGCATTTAAGGAAATCAGACATGTAATTTTGCAGGTACTTTTAACAACCTGCAATCATTAATGATTGTGCAGCCTGTAGCACATTAATGCTTTTTTTTCTTCACACTCACTACTTACGGGGAACCTTAGATCTTTAAAGTTAAAATACCTAAGAATAATAGTTTTACAGCAGTTTTAGAAATATTCTTAAAGTAGACAAGGAGATGAGTAGTACACATAAAGCTAAGGGAAAAAAAACACAAAGGAAAGAGTCCAATAAGGACTGAGAGAAGCAAGATAAACTTGTTTTGAATGAGTTATTAACAGACAGAAATAATTTTAGGATTGGCTGAATTAAAATGACATTTCCTACTCACTGCTTCACAGACTAGGTAGACACATATGGATCTAGAGCTGAAGATACCACGTTTTACTTCTGAGAAAAGCTACTTAGCAGTAACCTACAAAACTGGGAAATAAACACATCTTACTGCAATCAGGAAGTGTTTTAAGCTTCTTATGGCACTTCAGAAACAGGGAACAGTTATACAGTATTCCCCCAGGACAATTTTTCCACATGGTTACTTTTATCTGCATGAAGTAGACACATACGATTTAACAATGTATGTACTAATCCTAAATATTATTTTGTTCATTAGCATTGACAATTTTATAAGTATGAAAACATCAATAAGTGCTGTCAGAGTTAAGGCTTGAAACATACTCAGACCTAGGCAAGTGTTATACACAAAGCTGAAAAATTAATATAATTGGAAATTACCTTATTGCTATTTTATATTTAAAATTAAAATTATAGTCTAAGAGTTGCGATTGCTCTAAATTAGGGCAAGCAGAGGGAAGGCCACAGGTCAATAAGATCACCACATATCTATTGAATTTTTTGCAGTATAAGAAACAAAGATTAATGTATCAAGGTGCTACCGAAAAAATCAATACTCAGTGTCTTTATAGCAACACAGAAAACATTTTCTTCCAGGGAAATCCAGAATTATGCTATTAGGCAATCTGGTTGGTTGGTTGGTTTTAAGTATAGCAATGCTAAAAAAAACCCCCTTAAGATTCATCAGAACGTTAGCTTATCTGCACTTTTCCAATGAATAAAGTTATTTTTCATAAAGTCACCTACAACTGAAATATTTCTTCAACAGCATATACTTCCCCACAGGTTCAAAGCAGCTATTTTAAACTGTTGTGCATATATACAACAGTCAGGGTAGAACAGAATTTTCAGCAGCCTTATGCAGCCTCATGCAATTCCATGTGTATTTAAAGCTTATGAAATCTGAAGATTGATGCATATTTTTTTGGTCTTATGTGGGACATTCATAAGACTTTCATTAACTAATCTATGTAGCTAGTCTAAATACTTCAGTTTATTTGATTTAAATACAGAATTGCAAATGTACTTTTTTCCTTTTCCTAAAGCATCCTCCTTGCATTTCATCCTGTAGCACAGAAATACCAGAACATGCTTTAAAAGTTAATTTGTGCTGTGTTTGAAGATGTCTTTTAAGCCTGTCAAAGGCTTAAAAAAAAGGGAGAAATGGTTCGAAGTCAGAGACACAAATCAACATGCAGGCTTTTTGTGCATCTGCCTTAAACTACTCTCACAAGATAGAGGCCTATTTAACATATTAATTAAAGAGAAATTAAGCAATTCCAAAGGCAAACAATAACTTGACATGCAAAAAATTGTGTTTGTGTAAGAGCAAGGAAGGGGAGGGGACTTCATCATATGGGTTCTGACCTTCACGATCTGTTCTTAATATTGCAGTTCATTTGAGTCTTCTACACTTATTTATAAGATTATGGGTTGATTTCAAACAGTAGAAGGTTGATGAGCCACCCTGTGTTGTAAGGGACCTTCTGCGATTGCTTTAAATAGCCCTTTATGGTGACCACCCAACATTTTTTTAGTTTATGGCACAAGAAAGAAAGCTCAGTTCAAATCTTTACAGATCAATGCTGTTAGACAACACATGATTAAGCGGTATAGTCAGCCCAAAGAAGCCATATGTTCACAAAAGCTCCCTGCAATTCTCAAAGCAACTGAAATTCTGTTGGTGTCTTAAGAAAAAAAACCACATACCTGAAAAAAAAAAAAAACCAGTGGATCTGATTCCACGCTTAAGGCTTCACATGTTAAAATGTATTGTCTTCCCAAGCCTTCTGTTTTTATACTTGTAACTCAGCTTCAGAACAGCGTTTAAGAAAAATAAAAGCAAACAAAAGATGGGTTCTCTCAGAATTTATAATAAAGGACCTCATAAGGTTTCTAGTGGGGAAATCAGCAGACTCCTTCAAGAGAGTCCCTCAAAAAGGAAACAGAAGTGGGCTGAATGCTCCCTGAAGGCCTTAATTCAAAATTCTGCTTAAAAACCGAGAGCTTTCTTAGAAGGTCCATAGGACAACGAACAACGAAGACACAAGTACTCATTCCTCTACAGTGAGCTCCTGCGAAGTTAGCACAACTCTTTGCTGAAGGCATTTCATTTCCTCAAACAAGCGTTCCACAGTCAGTATCTTTAGAAGAACTGCAGGTTTAATTTTTAAGTCTTTGCACAAGTAAAATTTTGCAAGAAAATTTTGAAATACATGTACAAAGTTTTTAAATTATTTCCCTTTTAGGATTTAAAAATATTAGGTATATATGAAGCTATTGTTATTTTGACATCATCATGGCATTATGCATATGGTGCAGCTTGCCTTGATAGCAGCACCAAGCATGGAGTATAGCCAAACTCATGGAAGCCTCTGGATCAAGCACAAAACCAGAACATAAAACAGAGTACTACACAGCTGTGCAATAACTAGCCACAGCACACATGTTACTGATACAATGCAACAAGTCTACTCCCACCTCATCAGTTTCTTTATATTTTCTGGGTTTGTGTGCCTAACTGGCATACAAGTAGCAGCATATACTGAAATTAGTCACCGACTACACATTTCATTCTCCCCTTTGCTGGGGAATCTATTAGTTGTTCAATGGAAAGACACCTTCTGTTTCTGGTTGTCAGTGAAAACCCCACTACATATATCTGCAAGCACCTAGTAACATGGATTAGGCAATACGAACAGGATGAAAGAACCTCTTCAGAGAAACTAAAGTCCACAAAAAGGATAGCATTTCACTGCATCTTTTCCAACAGCAGATTCTTCCTGCAGGTCTCCTTCCAAGGAAGGGCCTCCTGGTACGTAGCCCTTTCTTCATGTGAGGATGAGGACTATATTTCAAATTTGTTAAAACACTGTATTTCAAATTTGTTACAACACAGTTCAACTGTTGTGAGAACAAGTTGAAGAAAAACATACTTTCATACCTACCTTGTGAGGATATTTCAGATAGTCCTTTCCATCAGGGCCAACAAACACAAAAACAACACGCCAAGGAAAGGGGACAACGTGGGGAGGCTACCCTCGGCTGCAAGGCAAGCCTCCAGTCTGGGGAGGCCAAATAGCCAAAGACCCACTTTGTTTCAAGAGAGATTATATTTTAATCTTTACCATGTTCTTACCCACAAGGTATCAGTCAGACACAGCCTGCTACTGTGCGATAGTGAATACACCCATGCATTTCACCAGGTAAATTTTGCAACTGCAGAGCCATAGGCAAGTAACAACACAGACACTTCTCTCTGCAAGGGAGATGCAGCTTCTGCTTACATATAGCCAACTCTAGTCCTGCCCCAAGCCAAAGCACCACCTACCCCTCCCCTCTAGTCATTCTTCATTGATCTTCAGCCCTGACCTTATGTTTGTTTTGAGCTTTGAGTTGCTTCTCCTGTTGCTGTTGTCAGTAGCACACGCTTAATGCAGTCAGTCTCAGGAGTCTGAAGGGGCAGAGCAGCTGCTTACCCACAGGAGATTATAGTACTCCCAAATAAGCCATATTTCAAGTGGTTAAAGCCTTGAAGTCACCTAAAATTATTTTAGGCTAAGCAGGAACATTACCTAGATACATTTCAACATATATTAAAAACAAAATATACACACCGTACTTGGAAAGAAAGCACAGAAGCTTACCTTTTGGATATTTACTGACAGTCTATCACAGAGGTACAGGAGCAGGGCAGCTCACCAGCACAGATGAACTAGGAGCCACAGATGACCCCAGCACAAGCAGTACTGTCATCAAGAGGGCACCCCAGTAGGTCTGAGCCGGGCAAGCAGAGCAGGATGTATAACAGCAGATCCCATCAACAATCAGGTGATGGCCAGGCACAGGTAGTCAGGTTTGAGACCAACCCACAAAGATGAAACAACAATTCAGGAATAGAACTAAGCACATACACAGCTTAAAAAAGAAGCTACTGCATGGGACAGAGCTGAAATAGGGCTCCTGGGCAGGGTGGGACTGTGGAGTCCCAGGTGAGGTTGATCAGGGCAATTTAAGACCTATTAGTGCGCTCAGGGCCATGACACAATTATTACTGAAGTGTTTACAGACAAAACAATATTAAAGGAATTAGCAAAGCATTGGGCTCTAGGGAAAGAGGAAGATCCCACATTTCAGATAGACCCACTCTCAGCATCTCACCTGTTGTAATATAGTATAAGGACCAAAAGCTACATCCCTTCTCTCCTTCTATGGCTCCAGTTTTGCACATAGGTGAATCACCATTGTTTCCATTTGTAGTAACCTTGGCTTTCCTTCTTTCTTCCCCTCTTAGTATATCAAGAGCAAAATCTTATAAAAACCAGTGGAAATAAAAAAGACAAAGTGTTTTAATATATTAACCTAAAATTCATTTTCACTTATAGATTTTTATTTTACAAAATAAGCACTGATTACAAATTAGCAAAGATTATTCATTATATTCATTCAGCTAAGCCACCTGGGACTGGTCAAGCCAACCAGTCCCAAAAGCTTTTCTCATAACTGCTACATTCCCAAGCCATTATTTTAAAACTGTTCCTCATGTGGCTAAAGCCAAGGTGTTTGGGTGTACCTGGCACTTTCCCAGGTATGCAAAGGGGGCCAACAACCTCCAGGAACTTCCCTGTTAAGGTTTTCACATTTGTCCCACAAACCTTGGAGCTATCTTTGCAGGCATAGGAATGGGGTGCCCCATCTTGTTCTCTGCTGCTTCTCCCTGCCAGGGCTGGTCCCTGCCAGCTGCCGGAGGAACAAGGGCATCCCACAGCCTGTAAGACCAAGTGAAGGGGAGCAGCGGGGTCAAGCTGGGCTTGTGCTCAACACCCACTGACCGTGTGTGGGGAACAGGAGGGGGGCAGAGCAGGGCTGGCTATCTTTGCAGTCAGTGAGTCTGTGGCTGTAGCTCCACATCCAGCACATGTGTGGCTGATCCAGGCAGGATAAGGCACAGCAGCCCCCAAAGTGGGCATGCTACCCCTGTTCTCTGAACTGCAGTCCTTGTAGCCAAAACCCTCAGTGCCCCCAAAATGGGAGACATGGGGATGCTTCAGGGTAAGATAGCCAATAAACCAAAAGTATCAGTAAGAAACAAGGCTTTAAGGATGCTCTCCCATTTTATGGTAGGCTAGTCTTGCACCTGTGGTCTTTAGTGACCTTTCATTTTATCCACAGTCTTGCAGATGATAATTAAGTGTTTACTAGGAGCTTTATCAGAATGCTACACATGTAGACACTGATGGCTTCATGCATACAAAGTGCACCAATACCAACAGAAGCTCATAGAGTGTTTTTGTATCAGCAACTGCGTTGCATGGCAGATTGGTGCTCTGCTGCAATTTAACTGCTTTCCATTATATTAAGTGCACAATATAGTAAAACTTCACCCCACAGTTCCAACTGAAAATAAATGCCTTTCACACCTCATCTGTGGACTGCTTTTTGTTTGGTCTGATACTTGTCCCTCTCCCATTCCTTCTGTCTCTTTAAAATGTGTGTAGCTCTCCATGGCTGTGGAGGTAGGGTGACAAAACGTAGGCTGAATTTTATGCATGCTTTCTGAAAGCTTTCAGGTCACAAGCTATGAATGTTTTTTAAGCAGTTAGTCTACCCACTGTGATATGAGCTATCAGATGCCGACAGTAGGACAGTTTGCACAACTAATCATGTATGATAGCAGCTCTAAGTAGCAATGTAAGAAGATTTTTAAGAGCAAGGAAGTTTGAAGTGTTCCTTGGTAACTCCTTTTGATAGCCAGTATCTGTAGTGTGCTGCTTTTTTAATTTATGGGTTTCAGAATCTCACTAATTCAATCACGGTAAGAAATTGTCTCAGTTCAAAGGATACATTTTGTTAGATAGGTGCAGTCTACCTAGTTCTTTATATGCAATAATTAAACAGATTTTCATAAGGATTAGTTTCAAAATTATTGTTGAAGCTGTACCTGATTTCTTTCTTCCTGCAATTAAATTACTGTTTTTCTCCCCTGAACATTCCTTGAGATTTTATCTAGTCACTCCTCAGCCATGTTGTCAAGCAGAGCAGATTATCCAAGTACCATCAAATCCTTAATATCTTAGCAAAATTAAACTGATAAAATGTCTTTAAGCAGAATTCTTTGAAAACAAAACAGCTAACTGAACTAAGTTAAGTTGAAATACAAAATGAGTCATTTCTTCACTGTAGTTTGAACACACCATGGAAGGGCAGATGGCTAAAACAAGTTTTAATACTCCATAGTGTAAAACTTTCATCTAAACCCACAAATTCTTAATTTAATAAATAACTTGTCTTATCCCTATTAATTTATACATGCATATTATTCGACACATGTTGATCTGCAGTAGATTAGTAAATTGACGTAACTGAGCTCAGCATTCTCCTTCCCTTGCATTAGAATTTAGTACATTGGAATAAGCCTTCTTTTTTTTTTTTTTTTAAAGCCAGTGATCAAACACCACAATGTTAGTATTTCCACGTGTCCATGTGTGGGACAGCATGATCAAGCTGCTTGCCACTATCTGTGCTGAACTTTCTCTAAAAATAATAGAATAACCCACCCATCATATTGCAGAGTTGAATAGCCCTAAGATGTAGAGAAATGTGTGACATCTACATCAATTAAAATGTGGAGCAGAGATGTAATATTATTGACAAATTTGCAATTCATATTATTTTGTTTGGATGAGGGCAGGAGTAAACTACTTCACCCAGTGGAAGCGCAATTTATTACTTGCAAGTTAGGGAGGCTGTATGTACATTTTCAAGTACAGCAGATCAATCAGACCTACTAGTGGCACCCCATTAGAGAAGTCCAAGACCACTGAACTTAATCCTTTTCACTTATACTAGTCTGTCAACACTTCAGCCAAGTTCACTCAGTACCTCATTGTCAGTCGTCAAGCTGCTATGGAAATTCATGACACCTGGGTTTATAGAAGATTTTATGTTAGGAAATATTCAGTTACCCGTTGATTGCAATATGTTTATTGTAATCATAATGTTAGCGTAGTTGGCATAGTGTTTTCAGTTGATGCTCATCAGACTAAAATTTTCCAAAAGAGGGTTAAAGGCTTAAGAAATTTTAAATTTAACACCTTAGTGAGGTGAAAGGATGTATGTGTCAAATAAGTAGACTTTATTAGCTATAAGAAAGGCCACAGCTGCAGTTTTTCAGGACAGCCCCCTTAACTGTGCTGCCTTCCAGCCATTTTATATATTAGTTTTGATTTATGTGTCTGCAAGGTAGTGGTTAAAGTATTTTGCAGCATACCATTAAAAATAAAAACGAGATCAATGCACATCTTAAACTCAGTAAGCTGAGATATTACAAATGGAAATTACTTGCTACTTACAGAATTGTTAAAGATCAGCTTGCAGGTGCCTTCTTACTGACAAACAACTTTGAAATGTCATCAGCAGCTTAAGTTTGTTTTCCTTCTTCCAAAGTTATTGCCTTTTTCTGAGAAAAGGAAAAGTCACAGGAATCCAAAGCAAGATAATTTCCTTTTCTGTCCTAGCCTGTCTTTTTTTCTTTTTTTTCTGTCTTCTTTTTCTTTTTTTATTACTATCTCAAAAGAATGGAAATTCACCTATTTTTAACAATTGCATTGCTATGGAGTACCTACATTTTCCTGCCTATGCAGTGGACTTGCATGCTCAAAAGCCGTCTCACTAACACTGTGCATCGCTGTGCTTGACCAGTCCTGGGCCAAAGGGCCATTAATACTTTCCCAGCTGCAACTGAAAGTCAACTTCCTTAACAAAGTAACTGGACGTCCTGCTTTTCCAAAGCTGACCAGAGATATGAGAGGGAGGACTTGGCAGCAAGACCTGAACTGGCTTGGGGAGTAGACTGAGGCTCCCATTTTGGGTTATACTTTGTTTCACTGGGACTGTGGCAACTTGCTCTCTCCTCATGATTGGCAGCAATCTTGAAAATGAGCCACTTTTTCCCTTCGGTTGTTTTCCAGCTAGATTTGTTTGCTGATCCCAGTGCAGGCAGTCAGGGCTGCTTCAGCCAACGCAGGCTCGGGTAGAAAAGGAAAATGTCACAGACGCCTTCACCTTCTACTCATAGTCCATGCCTAAAGCAAGTTAAACCGGCCAAACTGTGGATAAATATAAACTAGGAAATGCTCTTGAGTAACTAGCATCCTCGTAGCCCGTCCCGGCGTGGAGGACAGGAGGACTGACAAGGAGTGTTGGCTTGCAGACATCACCATTAAAAACAATGCTCTTTTGCAGCAGCAAGGGGGAAGCCTGCACTACCGTTGCTCAAATCGGAGAAGCTGTAACGTCTTCCCACTTCTAAATCCATTTTCATCTAGGAGTTTGCCAGCTTTGGATAAGTCTTTCAACAAGCAAAAAATGAGCTGAGTTTGTTATTTCCATCACAGACCAGCTGTAACGGAATCAGAGCTCAAAAGCTACAAAAAAAAGTAACTGAAGAACAAGTGCTTTTGTAGGTTGTCTTAAGTGGTGCTCTACAATTACTCCAGTCTTCAAAGTAACTGAGCTTTGATTTGAATTTCTTTACATCTAGAGGAGCTTTCTATAATACTAATAACTGAGATCTTAAAAATTATTTTCACCTCCTCATTTAAATGCAGTCTACTGTAAAAAGCATTAAGAATGAGCATTGCTTCCCATCAAAAAATTAATATTTTTCGCTGCCAGATTTTTGATGTGTTCCTATTCTTACAGAGCAAGGTGGTAGTCAAACCCCTTTCAATAATCATGCAGGGAGAACAAGTTTCTGGGCTGCCAATAACATATTTTCTTCAGAGTGACAGAATATATGCAGTCCAGGTAGTATTGAGTAAATTCACCTCCTCATTTAAATGCAGTCTACTGTAAAAAGCATTAAGAATGAGCATTGCTTCCCATCAAAAAATTAATATTTTTCGCTGCCAGATTTTTGATGTGTTCCTATTCTTACAGAGCAAGGTGGTAGTCAAACCCCTTTCATGCAGCATGCAGGGAGAACAAGTTTCTGGGCTGCCAATAACATATTTTCTTCAGAAATATATGCAGTCTACTGTAAAAAGCATTAAGAATGAGCATTGCTTCCCATCAAAAAATTAATATTTCGCTGCCACAGATTTTTGATGTGTTCCTATTCTTACAGAGCAAGGTGGTAGTCAAACCCCTTTCAATAATCATGCAGGGAGAACAAGTTTCTGGGCTGATTATTGAGTAAACACATATGACAGCCCTGTCAATCCCCTTTTTTTTCCCCTTAAAAAAAAAAAAAAGTAAAGCTTTAAATCTGTTAGCTATGACTACTGCCAGCTGCAAGTATGGTACTGTGCAAGGAAATATTAATTGCATAACTTTAATGAATTATATTTGATAGATGCAGCACTGTGTAGAAAATGATTACAGACTTTGGTAGTCTCAATGTATGGCATAGAAGGGCAGTAAGTCAGAAGTTGATACCAATGGTACTCTTTCCTAGTTGAATCTTGAAATATCTATTCTTTGCAAAAAATTGTTGGGGTCCAGTGCCTCTGAAATGAAAAATGAACTTGGTTTAATGTTGTATTAGCCATGAGAATTATTATTTTAAAATGCAAAAAGGCTTTTACTACTTTGGGTTCCAATTTTGGTAAATACTATTCGGTTGCCTATCGAGAGCTGAACTACTAGTTTTCGTGATAATCTGAATATCTCAGTGAATTTGGAACCTTTAATTAAGGGCAGTATCATACCTAGGCAAGCTTAAAAGTGTGGGTGCCTGAATATCTTTAACTTCTGGTGTGAAAATAGTAAGCTTATCTAAGCAGGGCCAGTAGTACCAAACATGTCCCCCCAAAACTCTGTTCCAACTGACACTAGGACTGAGAGGAATCCTGTTTTAATTCCTAATCTCTCTTCCAAGAGCCAGGGTAAAGCAGAGATGAGCACTGAACAGTCAGGCAGTACATTTGCCAGCTAGGGAACGGGCATAACACGTGTAATGCGTGTTCCCCTTACTGAGAGAAAAGCAAGAACAAAGTTCCTACCCAGGGCTTGGTGGTGCTGTACAGGCTTTAATTAATGCATCTGATTGAGCATTTTGTTGTCCACAATGAAGTAAACTTCTTGCCTGCTTTCCCCTATCAGCTCAGTCTCTCCTTTTTCAGGTTTCAAATGCAAGGCACTTGCTTCCCTTGTCAAAGCTTAATTATATCCTCTCAGTTGTTTTTTACATTTGGTGAGGAGTCTAGAGAAAGTCTAGCAGGTATGAACAAGAAACCCCTGGAATTCAAGGTAAGCTGTGGGGTCTGATAAATTTCAAAAGAAAACAATTTTCAAATGAACCCACTTAGGGTTAACACTGACAGTTTGCACCTTTTTTTCCAACTCTCAGCTGTATATTCATTTAAATAGGGCATCTACTGAAATAGCTCAAGCCTATAGTTATAATTGAAACCATGAGGGACTGAGGGAAGCTGGATACCCGCACGTATTTTGGAACACTATCTGACAAGATGGTTGCAATTTGTTCAGCCCTTCAGATGCAACTTTTACTGACAAAGTAGAGAATAAATGCAGAAAAACAGATTACCACTTCTCATTTCCCAGCCTTGAACAACAAGCAGCTGAGCTGATCTATTGAAAACATACACTATATTACCCTATTATCCTTTCCAAGTCATAACCATTTTCCAGCAGCTGTTATTTAACCTACTCAGAACAAACACAAAACTGGAGAAAAGATGCAAAATAACAGACTTCAATGATGCACTAATTCACTTATATAGATGAAAGATTTTTTTGTCTCACCACGGTACATCCATGGTAAAAGAGGGTCTGGTCTGAACCAGGGGAAATCATCTTCAGTGCAAATAATGCAAGCACTGTCAAGCAGATGTCTACTTTGTATAGATTAAGGCAATGGTGAAGACATCATCTTAAAGTGCTCGAGAAAGTTACTTCATTTTTCACTTCAGACTGGATACTTACAGAAAATTTTCCAAAGACCAGCTGTAATAAAACTAATAAGGGTCAGAACAATGTGAGCATAGTGGCATCTGGCTCTTCACTTTCACCAGAAATCCCCAGTTCTCTTTTCCATGATTAGTTTATCTAAATAATTTCATCTTCAAGACAACAAACTGTAAGTCTTTACTTCTAATATATAGATAATCTCAGGAGCATCTCTTCAAGTAAATATTGATTCCATTTCCCCACTAACAGGCGGTGGAAAGGCTATGCAGAATGTCAATATGACCAATCACTTGTAAGAGTATTTTCTTAGTTTAAAGAGGAAGGTCGCTTGAGTAAATGAAGAAAGGAGATCCAGTTATTTTATCTAATTTTTGTCAAATAAGATATCTCATTTATTACTGCTTTTCCTAAAATAAATCCTGTTCATTTTTCACTACAGCTTAACCTTAAGGACTTCAAAATATGTTTTTATGTAGCATTCCAGAACTTGCATAAATTAGGAATGGTCAAAATAATTTTACAGCTAAGATTGTATCAACAACTGTAAGGCTTAATGTTTTCTAATGGCTGACAAAAAAAAACAGATAAAGACTTCATTGAGCAATCAATCAAAACATTTGTTTGAAGGTACTTATTGAGGTTTTACCAATTTTCCATTGTGTCAGTAAAAGCATTGTCAGTTTCACAAAATTAACATAATTTTATCACCTTTTGTTGAATTCTCCAAAAGTAGACTTGCTTCGTTAACTTGTTCGTTATCTGTTGTTTGAATGGTTACTTTATTATTTTGATGCTTTTATGCTTGCAAACATTCTTACCAGCTACAAAGGCAGTTAGTATCTTAAAGTACCATAGGAATGAGCATGTCAGAGAAAAAGGTAGAATCACAAAAATGGAGACACTTCAACTAACACAAATAATGGCCTGTGTTACTGAACCCCCATCTCTTTCCTAAAGGCTGCTAGCACCCTTCCAATTTTTTACTGCATTACCTCCAAAGTACTGCTGGTTGAATCTAATTTCACTTTTCATTTTCATTCTTCAACCCCACTGTAGCCCATCAAATAGAAAAATGAGTTCCTATGTGTCTTTTCTCTCAGATCTGACAGTTCAATATGTGGGGTTAGCCTTAAGCTAATGCTATAATCACAAGGGGGTTCCTCCTGCCACCACCACCCTGCACAGCTCCATACCCATTTAGCACATCCCACCTGCACTCTAGTTAACGTATTCTTTCCCTTCTGTGTCCTGTATTTGGCAACGCCAGAAGAAATTTTTATTCTTGTAACAGTCCAGCCTTTTGCAACACAACACGCTCGCAACAGAAATCACTCACAGCTCAGCACAGTCTGGGCAGCAATAGGACCTGGAGTGTAAGCACAAAAGGTGCAGATGAAGCCACAGCAGTCGCCTCCTCTTCTTTCTTAGTTGAAACTTATCTTTTGTTTCATCAGGTTTGTAGATGGACATTAAATCAGAAAACCCGTCTTTCTGAAATGACTCTTTTTAATACTCTTTTTAACTTCTTCTCAACTCCAATCAATTTAAATCTATGGCCACCTCTTTCCTCCATTTCAGTTAGATTACCCAGTTCCCCTCCATATTTCAAGGTGCGATGGTTCCTCAGGTCTCAATTCCATATCGTGATTTCTTAAATGTGCAAACTTGTTTCTACCCTTTGGCAAGGATACATGTAGAGTGAAGATATTTTCACTAACATAAAAATCATTATGAAATTTCAGGTGTCTACTCAAGTTCTGCCTCTCAGCCTCCAAGTCAGCATTTAAGAGTTGATGAGGTTTATTTCATTATTATTATAGAAATTATATATCCATAGTTCAACTATTAAACCAATTATAAAATTTTAACTGATGGTGCTTGATCACCAGAAGGGGTAGCGCTAACTTCCAAGAAACTGGTTCTATGGCAAGAAAACTGAGTGCACTGTCTTATTCTGTCTATCTACCACGAGTCTGTACAAACACATTTACTTTAAGCAGTATGCAAGAAATGTGTCTAATCTGACATCCTTAGAGCCTGGTCTGTGCCGCAGACTAAACCCTGGACGCAGCTTTGCAATGCTATTGGAACTCCCACAGAGTGAGGTTATTGCTTGGGTGTCTCATTCAGTGTTCCTTCCATACAGACTTGAACTGTAATATTCAGTATCACAAAGTTCAAAGTCTATAGTTCTGCTACAGACTTGTGTTTTGTTCAACAAGGGGTCATCCTGTCAGTCAATGCTGTCTACTGTTTGAGTCCTGAGCTTCAACTTCCCTTCAGAAACCTGTGAACCAATGTGCATCTCTCCACCTTTGCAATCCTGACTGCTGGAAGTTACTAAATACCAAGTGAATCTGTCACAAGTCTCAAAAAGCCCTTCCAAGGATGAGTTACGCTTCCTGTGAAAAATCCTGTATCTGTCTTATGTCTACAATGGCTTGATGTAACTTTAGTTTCCACCTGTGTTTTCACCATCAATATTCAAGAGCCATCTAGCGAACACAGGATGTCTCACCCTCAGTTTTTCTGCTATTAAAGATGACAATATATTCAACTAGTTGAGGTAAGGGAGGGTCTGTCATATGCAGATATATGTATATAGGGCATTCTCATACGGCAAGAGGAAAGTGTAACATCTAGCATTTAAATTTAGGCTTTAAGTATGATTTCAGGCTATGTCAAACACAAGGCAGAATCACAAAAAGAGTGACCAAGTGCTATCCATGTGGTTTTGAAATGGAAATATAATCACAATTGAAAGTGCCAAGCAACATTTGTCTACAGCCACAGATACCTCAGCCACAGATAAGTAGGTCTTGCCAAGGTCCTTGAAAATAGGCCATGTTGGCTCTAACAATCTGAAAGGGAAATCCAGATTAATATAAAGCTATTTATCACTCTGTCTCTGTTCACAGTCAGTATAAATTCACAGTTTTTCAGGTTTTGTATTTATAGCACACAGGACTTTAACCACATGAAGCAACTTCCAGTTCTGCAAAGGTGTCTGAACTGTGATGCTTCTGTTATCTGAGCAAGAGTTCCTAACTTTGATAGTCTTTGAATCCTAAAATAGCTTGAATATGCTGCTCCATTGATTAAAATAAAACAGTTATCAGTCTGACATGATACAGAAATAGAAATGATGGAGAACTGAGCATTTGGCCTAGAAATTCACTTTCAATATTATTTTAATGCTCTTCATTGTATTCACAGTTGCTCTCCTTTTTCACCTAAGGATATTAATGACTCTGAGTACTAAAACACAAGCAGTTACCACAATAGCATGGCAGGTCGTCTCTCAAAACCAGCAACACAGATCATCTATTTAAAATGCCCATCTAAGGTGAGATACTGTGGGATGGTCAAGGGCTACATTTTGTCCAGTGCCCAATTCTCCTGTGAGTTTTGAGTGCACCAGTCGGAGGTACTGGGTCCTTTCCATCACATACCACAAAGCACATTTTGACTAGCTCTAAGCACATTTTGACTAGCTCTGTGACAGAAGTGTTTCACATATGGTTCTGAGTTGAGGCGTGTTTGAGATGACCCCACAGCTCATCCTGAAATGAACTAGCATCTTTTTACTAGTTAGTGGTCTGCTTTTGCTGCAGTACAAATAATACACATGCCATCTCTTAGTGGATGGGTAAGAGCATGCCCATTTCCTTTCCCATTTTTTTGGGTACCAGATTTTGATACATATCTGACAACCAACATGAGTATAGATAACAGGGCGTAACACCATCTGTTCAGAACTGAAATTTTATCTGCAAAATCAGTTTATGTTGTGCAGCTGATTCTTGTCATCTGTTATCTCAAAATTTTTATATTTCACTTCAGCTTTAGCTATGGGCACACTCATGAGATGCAGGTTTGTGACTCTGAAAGAAGCAGATCAACAGCTAATGACTGGCTGCAGTTCCTCATTCAAGACAAGTCATTTCCACCCAGCTCAGCCAGTAGCGCTTTGCAGCTTCTGTGTGTTAGCAGTATTGCCAGTCTTACCAACCCCACTAGAAATTGTCATCTAGAAGGTTCTCCTGCATTGCTCTATTTTATCCTCCCCAAAAGATATTCAGAAGATCATGTTTTTTACTCTTTATTAGAAATTACTTGCCAAATATTTAACTACCAGCATATACTCCCTAACCCTTATTATATAGGTTAAATAATTTAACAGTGCATGGTGCATATTTATTTTGCTCTTCTCCTTTTCCTTCTGATTTTTAAACACTTTGCATTTACAGGGACTGTAAACTCAGAACTGTGACTCAGTTTTGGTTTTGAAGCCTTTGGGGGGGGTAAACTTCTCAAAAAGATTGCCTAAGCAGTGCTGGCAATGTATTGGTGCAAGAAAGAACAGTAACCAGTCTGTTTGAGCATATCAATTGCTCAGATAGGCTAGTATAATACTTTTCTCTACCCATCTGTAGAGTGTCTCACTAGGCAAATACCTCTCTTAGAAAGAGTAAGACTAGAAAAAATAAAGGTCTTGTATAGCTAGATTAAGTTGTTAAGTTTGGATAATCATGCTTAAAACAGAGTGCTTGCCATAAATAGACTGACACCTTCAGCAGAGCTTGGAGAAAAAGATCTATATTTCCCTGAACAACAGGGATTATTAATCCCAAATTCTTGTTACAGGCACGTCCAGAGAGGTGAACGCTTGTTGTTTAGACCTTTGCCTATGATTCATGCTGCTTTTATTCTGACAGCATCAATCTTAGCTGGGTGGCAGAAGTGCTGCTGCTCTGCAGGCCGAGTTTCAGGGAACTGATAAAAGCAAGCAAGCTGTACCCCCCGACAACGAGGATTTTTCCTGGTTAGCTGGGTTCCCGCTACAGTCTTTGGACTGTCCTGCAGGCTGTATGCCATGAGCACGCCTCCCGCCTTTCCCTAGGTCTAGGAGGGCACCATTGCCACAGTTAGTTTCACTGTCATCATGCCTGGCTGGCATTGTCAAGGCATTTGGAGAATGAATTTCATACATTTCTGGTTTAGGCCATACTGTCAAGACAGAACAGACAGATACCTACAGCTTCATCACTGCCAGCAGCAGACTGCTGGGTTGGCATTTACCGATCAAAAGAAACATCGCCTGAAGAATTTGCTCTGTCCAAAGATAAAAGGAATACAATACTTTCATGGTAAATTTGTCTGAACGTGTTCAGTTACTACTCTTCAGCCATGAAATAAGAAACTGTTTGTAGAGATCGTATTCCCAAACAAAGTGTACTGTGGGAAGAGCCAGATGCTCAAAGGCAGTTAAGTAACACATCTTTATCGTAGTTGTCACAACATTCCCAACCGGAATATATTTTCACAGCTCCCTACACGCTGAACTTGCTTCTGCAGCTATTTATCACTTATTGGTCAAGCAAGTGCAGCCCATCTCCTAGAGTGTATACATAAAAGGCATACAAATGTAGGGTTTGTTGCCTGCGCAATACGTTGTTCAGTGGGTCAGCAAGGGACCCCCCTCATTAAGTACTGAAGTTGCAGCTGCCGCGAGGATTAGGAAATCTTCAGCTGAGAGTCAACTTCTGGATGCAGTGTGAGTTTTTCTTTTACTGAATTCAAAAGGCTTTTGAAAGCCTAGGGGCTAGTATGTCTCGTATCAATGGCTTTTATACCAACATTTAAACAAAGGAAGTTTACTTTCGTGTTGAGTATTTGCAACAGTTTCAGAGAAACTGAGGACTATCTTTTGTTATCATAGTGCCAGGTCTCTGCTGGGCATTCCTAGCAGTCCCTCTGAAAATCGCATCAGTGAGAAACTCAAGAAGGCATTCAGCTCAGGAAGGATTTGGGGGAATGAGCACCTGTCATTCTGCCTCACTGTTGTGACTCAGGGCTTTGTTCCTCCAGTATTTTCACATAAAATGTACACGCACTTAGGTTCATAGCCTTTGAACCTCAGCGATGAGGCCAACTGCTTGAGTCATTTAAGACCCACCGGAGAAAGCAGAAACACTACTACCCCCTGCTAGCTGGAGACTTACTCAATTCATTTACGCTTCATTTCAGCACACTACATTTTCAGGCAAGCCAGTCATACAGCAGAGGTGACATTTACCAGGTCATAATTTGTTTTTCCTCTTTTAGATCCCTTTGATTTTAAGACCTTTCGGTCCCCCACTTAAATACCTCAAGAGCTTGTCAACGGTCACGAATACCTGTCTTCCAGCCCTCCATCTTACTAAGAGTCCTTGTGTGATTGTTTGCTCTAATATATCTATGCCTGTCAAACAGAAAAATGGCTGCTTGTAGCAAGTTAAACCAAGAATAAAACCAGAATGAGTGGCTCAGCTGTCAATGCGACTACCACCTAATGTCATAGCAACCTAACTTACGTATTTTAAAGCTTTCATGGAGACCTAAAGGGGAGCTCTTAAGCTTTAAACAGAGCAATGCTAACTGCAGTTAGGTACATTTAAACACTTTCCTTATATGTGATCCCTTGTAATATCTGATCTTACCTGCTTGCTTGAACTTCTTCATGAGATCCAGGGGCAGCCTGCATTTGTTCAGCAAGATAGACACAGAGAAGTTGTTAGTTTTATAATCTGCCTTTCCTAATTCCCCTGTTTCCAACCTTTCCTAAGTTTTACACATTTATTTTACCTTCCATCTTCCTGTGTTTAGCCGGGAGACACATTAAAGACAAGGACTAACAAACTAGGGATATCGTCTGAAAACCAAGCCTTTAGTTGCCCAACTGCAAATACTATGCCTCTTGGGATCCAGCTGAGCTCCAGTCTCCCTCAGTCTGTACAGATACGCTGCCTAATACTTCTCAACTGCCTCAGTTGTGTTGGCAGCATGTCGTGGTTTAACCTCAGTTGGCAACTGAGCACCACACAGCCGCTCG
>NW_008794854.1:4172387-4187445 GCF_000699145.1 Aptenodytes forsteri | reverse complement strand
CACCTCCAGCCTTCTCAGTCAGTAGAGCATGGGAAGCTGAAAAGTCCTTGGCTAGTGTAAGCATTACCTAGCAACAACTGAAACATGGGTGTGTTATCAACATTATTCTCATCCTAAATCCAAACCACAGCACTGTGCCAGCTACTAGGAAGGAAATTAACTCTATCCCAGCCGAAACCAGGACACAGCAAAATGCTTATAAATATTTTGCTGAGTTGCAATTATTTTTATGCATACGGCACATATCTTTGTATAGCTTGCTCATCGGCATTGGGAAAACAAAGGGGAAAAATAGTCTAACCCTTGTCATAATCAGAAAGCTCATCAGCACTAGTGCTTAAAACCTCCTGATCACAAAAGCATGTGGTGAATCTTAGCAAACCATTGCCTTCCAAGTATTTTGACCTAAATCGTAGAAAAATCTTTCAAGATTTACAAAGCCTGCCATATTGATGACACCAAATTTTAGTCTTTTGTGTGTATACAGAAAGCAAGTTGTATTGCATCAGGGGAACTTAACCCATCTCAGTTGGTACAAGTTTATTCAGATGGCTGCCGTTGACATACATTTATCTCCTTTACCTTCTCCTATCCCTTCAGAAACCATGCTTTGCCTTAAAAAATGATACAATACTATTAAAACAAATCCTGAGGGTATAATTGCTAAAATGTGGCCACTGAAGGCAGATGACATGTTTGCTAGGAAATAAAAATGGTCCAACCAAAGATTTATCACATTTGGGTTAAACTAGGTACAACTTTTGGTCCTGCAAGCACTATAATTCCACAACTGAAAAATCATATTTAAGTTTTGTACTGCAGTACGCAGTTTCTGTTTCAATATTTCCATGACCTTTTCTCCAATCTGTAGCACTTCCCCAGACTGCAGGTGCTTGCCCTAGACTATCTTTTTCTATTATTTCTGTTCTATTCTTGCCAGAATTGATTTATTATAACTTAGATAATTACTCCTCCCTCCACCTTCCCACATGATGCATTACCACATTTGAGCTCACCCTTACAGATTTGCAGGTGCGGAGAGGACCAAAAAGGGTGAGCCCAATGCTTCCCACATCACACTTGCTGCACATGAAGAGCACAAAAACTGTGCACATGCACCAAGGACACAAGCTGTAAATCTCCGTAATCTACTGCTGAAAATGTTTGTGTCAGCAGGTCCTTCCACATCAGACTCCGTTTAAGATCATGCCAGAATCTAGACTGAGAATATCTGTGTGTTCTTTAGCATAGACTTGTTACCTAACAGTATCTTTTTTCAGGGCATTTTTTGCAGTTATTTGGTGTAGATTACAGTGTTCTTTCACATAGCAGACAGAGTTTGAGAAACCCAGTGTATAAGTCTTTACCTCACTCTTTGTGTATACCCTTCCAGGCCTTGTAGAGATTCAAGTACAGTGCTTTTGCAAAGTATCCCCTTAAAAGGATTTTTTCTATTTACATTATATTGTTCTGCTGAATATTAAGTGGCTTTCCATCCATAGCACTCAGATTTTACCAAAAAAAAAAAAGTCCTAAAATGTAAGGGTAAGAATCTATAAGTCTCTAGTTGATTGCAATTATTATGTCTTCTTTCTTTATTAATAACTCAGCGTAAATGTGTCCTGACTCTCAAGTATGGGTGATGGAGGGTGAAGGAAGCAATGGAAACCACGGTGCTACCATCCTGGCTTACAGAACTCCCAAAGAATGTTTTCAGGTTTTGTTGCACCAGACCTGCATTTTGTCAACTACATAAGCACAAAAATAAGTACCCTCCAGCACTGATTAGCAACAGTATTCATAAACAGTTTCTTTACTCTGACTTGTGCTTTGCAAAGAGGAAATTGTGTCATTTCAATTTCTCTTGCAAAATCAGTCTCTAATATTTAACCAGAAAGGACTATATCTGACAAAGAATATCTTGGTTAAAGCTGACTGCCCCCTTCGCTCTTTAGTATCTTGTAATTAACAGTTTCCAAAAATGCAGTTATGGAAGCAGAGCACTACTTTTCACCACTTTTCCTAACTACCATGAAACCTACAGAAGTGGTACCATAGTTCTCAATCACACTAGAGCTTTCTCTCTCAACACTCAGAGGCCTTCCTCCATTGAGACAAATTAATGCACTTTTCCAGTACCTTTTGGGTTTTTCCTATAGAAGAAAGCAATTCTTTTTTCACCCCTCTTTGTGATCAAAATTAAACCTGTCCAAGTTTTAAGATTCAGAATGACTTCATTTTTTAATTAAGACATTACACACAGGAGAGAAGGCTTTCCTTGGAAACATGGTTCAGTTTGTTGCTAGCCCAACAGGGTGCCTGAGATCTAGTGAAGTGAAGGAGGTCCTAATTATATAGCCCAGTGATAAAATATCACTCTGTTCAGGGCAAAGCAGAGGGATGAAAAGGTCATCCTAACCTTTTCATCCCTTTCCTGCACCAGTCTTAGATAACCTCCAAGAAGGAGAGTTGAAGTCTGTATTGCTTCCAAGAGGGACCAAACTGGAGGAGAAGCAGCAACCTTAAATGACCTTTAGTTGAGAAGGAGAAAGGTTATCAAACCAAAAGATGAGAGGTTATTTACTTTTAGGTTTGAAACCAAACACGTGTAATTGGTTCAAATGATACTTAGCATCAGATTGTCTCAACAGTTTACTTAAGACACTTTTGATCAGTATTTAACTGATCAAAGTATTAACTCAAGTATTTAACTTTGCATTTACAACATAAGGTGTCTTATTAGTTGAAGAGTTTCTTGTTGTGTGTAGCTAACATTTCTTTACAAATCGAATCATTTTTTGCTACCTAGTGACAACATTTCAAACATACGTTAACACTAAAGTCCTGCCTGCCTTAAGGTTTGCTTGGGGGTAAGATGCAAGGATCCTGCCCATTTCTGAGGGGGAAGAGGCAGAGAATTTAAGTACAGCTTTGTAAAGAAATAAAAATCAGAAATTTTAAAGAAATTCTTTTTGACTCCTTTGACATAGAACAGAAATATTCCCTCCATGTGCCATCTTTGCTAGAGAATACAGTTGCATTGACAAAAACAAGACCAGAAAGACAATGATTAAGAAGGTGTGAAAGGCACACAAAATGTTTCATTTTTACTACAGAACTTTCAATTCGTAAGTTGTGTGACAGCAAGTGACTTCATGCACTATTTCACTTGTGGAGTTTAAAAAAAAAATAAAAATCCAAATGAACATTTCTGTAACTTGTCTTTTGCCTTTCTTTTGGTACACGTACACTTTCAATATTTTCATTTCCATATCTGTTATTATTCTGACACCAGTGCATCATTATTTAATGGCAACATGGTTTTCAAATTGTAGACTGAGGACTAGTGTGCAGTTAATCAGAATATGTATAAGACATTTTCCTTAATTGAAATGATGCCTAAGGTATCATATTCAAGAGAGCAAAGGGTGCTTGCTAATTCAGACTTAAGATAACTGTTCATTAATTGCTGTCTATTCTGCTTCTAAGCAGAAGGTTTATTGGTTTTCTTGTAGCTTAAATTTTCTAATTAGTGTAATTAGGGAATAGTTTTTACTAAGTTGTTCATTTATTAAATATACCTGTTCCTTAGAAATGCCAGAGAAGCTTGTTACATGGATAATAGTCTTAAAGTAATTAAAGTTGATAGGAGCCTATCAGAATTCATTTTCTAGTGAGACAGTATTTACGCCGGTCCTAAGGGCTTTCTAGTTCATTTTCCATGTAAGATTTTTGATCTGTGCTCTTTTCATTTGGGAACATGTCTGAGCAGTCAGCTAAGAACACCTCTCATCAAGAGACTCACCTCATGTGGAAACAGAACTGATTATTTTTTGCTGCTCGTTCTATTGCTCAGAAAAAAATAGGATGCATGACATAAAAGATCCACCTCTTCAAGCTTCAACAAACAATCTATGGCATGAGAATAGTTCATAGCTTAAACTTCCAGTTACTACTTTCTACGTCTGTTTCTTGCTTTTGCTTCAAGAACTTACCAGTAAGAGTTTGCAGGAGAAAAAACTTTCTCTGCATATATACTTCTTGATAGACCCTGCCAGTGGAGAGACTTCATATGGCAAATATTTCTGGAGATAAATAACCTAAACCCTGGCCCTGTACAGATACACAGAAAGGAGGCGAAAGGGAGAAAAACAAGCTGTGTAACTAAAGGAATATTTCCCAGCACAAGCTGAAAACATCAGGCCTGTGGCAGCAGCTTGCAGGGGGACTGACTGCAACTACAAGCACCAGGAGTGTGAAACAGTCTTTCAGTAAAATTGTGGAAACCATCCCGTAGAGCTGGTGCGTTAGCAAGCTGTTCTGGGACACCCCTCCACCATGGCAAAGAGGTGTCGGCAGCCTTGCTCTCACAGCTGGCTGTTGGCCAGGGGATCTGTAACCCTGTGAAAAACCATCTCCCGGAGAACACATCCCTGGCAGCTGCCCAAGGAACACGGTCTCCTGCCATACCTCAGGTTGAAATTATGCTCAGAGCAGCATGAGGACCAGGCAAGTGGATCAACTGTGCCCAGGTTAGCTCCAGGAGCTCCAACAGACCTGATGATAGAATGCCTTTTTGATAAGTGTTCATAAGATCCCATTCCCAAGCAAATCTGTTGCACCCGTGGGCAATGGGGACAGGCTTTCCCCACAGTGGAGACTGCAGTGCATGCTCACAGGCTGGCAGGACTGTAGTATCATTGTCCCTGCTGCTATGAAAAAAGACTTTCTAGTGCCAAACATGATGAGAAATTATGTCTGCAGTACATACCTGAGCAGGGCTGGGGCCAAGAATGTAATTCCATCTTTGCTTGCGAGGCCCTGAGAGAGCTCCTATCCTTGCTCGTCTCCAGCATTACCAAGAACCTCCATTAGCAGAGATTTCAATTAATTTTAGATAGGGTTGCCAGTGGTTTTCTTGTTACCTGACTGAGAATAGAAACTTCACTGCCCTTCCAGCTTCCTTATAGGCCTACTACCCCTCAGATTTGAAATCTACTTTTGAAAAACCCTGGTAATTAATTGTATACACTTCTTCCATCAGTAATTTCTTGCTGCTGAAAAGAAAAATGAACTCTTAATTCAGGTTTTCTTTGGAAAGACACATACAAGCTAATGACATTTTTGTTTCTGAGTATTATTCGTGCCCAGTCAGACACAAGGTCATTTTGCTCTCTTAGTCTTTTGCATGGATATAGGGTTGCCTCCTGCAAGCTTCTTCAAGATAAAAATATAACATGCCTGGTCCCCATTAGTTTGCATAGTGACAGTATCTCATAGCTAGCTATTTGCCTACCAGTCCAGAAATTCTTCCATTTAAAGCACCTCCAGCTTGTACAACAGTCATTACAGGAAAAAAAACAAATCTGAAGCCATACTTACACAGGGGCTTACCTCACAGATTTCACATACAGCTGAATCGCAGAGAGGTCGCACTATTAGAAGTGTACCTGAGAAAAATCATGTGCCACAGGAGATTTACCGTGGCTTCCATGTCTCACAAAAAAAGTCTGTTCAACACAGGTATTTATCCTGACAGGAACAAACAAATTACTGAAATCCACATCTAAACAATGCTACTCCAGGACACAATTTAGGATAAAGGCAGACTTGGGAATTCCTACGTAGACATTATATATACACTTCAGTTTAAAATATTGAAGGCATCATCTTTAACCCTTTCAATGACTTATGTGAAACTGTGCTTCTGAAAAAACATACAACTTTCATAAGCCTAACCGTGGATGTAAAGTCTGTGCCCAGCGATCTACAGACTCCTCTAGAGATGAGTCAACAGAGATGAGTCAAGAGAGCATAAGAACAGAGTCATGATTGCAGTAATTCAGAGAAAGGGTCCGTTTAAGCTAGCATCCAGTCTCTAACAGTGGTCATATGTGGATACCAAAGCAATAAAAATACAAAGGAAGAACAAGAAAAGGGCAAAAACAAGGATCATAACTATTTCATATGTCATTTACTTTGCTTATCAATAAGCAACAGTTGGAAGGAAACCAATTCAGCAATTCCTTGCTGTGGATGTTCCTGTAACTTCTACATAATCCAAAGCTACTAAAGCTACTAACTGTATGCACTATATATTTTTATCCACTGTACTCATTTCACTGGGAGATTATGGGACATAAAGTCTCTGAGACGTGATTGTGCTGCAAGAGGTGAATACCTGGTGCAATGTTTTCATCAAACTGAACTTCTTTCCTCACTTACTTTATCTGTTGAGCAGACGTATCTTTAATGAGACATCATTTACTCATTTCATGCTTAGGACAGTAGCATCTGCCCCTACATGATGCTGATTTTAGAAGGGAGCAGCCTTTTAATATGCCACTTTTGTTTGCTTTTCACTCTCTAAGCCTGGATGTAATACCTAGGTTTATCTGAATAGTGCAAATTTTTCTTACTCAACCAGTGTGTATAAAGCTTAGCAATTCTGAGCCTTTAATAAACTTAATCAAAACATTTTTCAGGTTGGATTTTCCCTCCATTGATGTGATTCCTTTTCCAAGTGTTTGCGATAGAAGTAGTTTTTAAAAAATCACTTTCAAAAACTCCAGTTCAAACTTTAATATATTATGTTGCAAATGTCAAAGATTTGCTATTGCCATTGGAAAATTACCCGTTGATGAAAAGGTTTGGTGTGTTCCCTCTAATTTTGTTTTCCTCTGTGCTCTTGCAAAGGAGATTAAATAAAGAATAGGGACAGCTGATTGAAGCACAGTGCATTCAAAAATTAGGCATTGTACATAATATGTTTTATCTTAATCTTTTATCCTAATGCTTGTTCATGACATTGTGTTTTTATGTTCTCTGGTTTGTTCTAAAAGTAATCTTTGTTAGAGCAATATAAGATATAATTTAATGTGTTTTGTCCAGTCATAATGCCTTTGCAACTTGAAGAATATAGTTGCAATAGTCTCAAGACTTCTTTAGCAATCTAGTACATTCTCATTCATAGTCACAATGTAAAAAAATATCCGGACGTTAGATTGAGTTTTGAAACTATACTCACCCAAGGCTGTGGAGAGGAAAAAGAGTAGTTGCTGTATTACAAAAGAGTTTGTGATTACAGATTGCTAATGCTGACTTGAAAGCAACCATCTCAAACTGTCAGAAATAGAGGTGAACATGCATGAATTATTCCCCAAGCAATTCTAGTTATACCTCTTTTCTGTTAGTCTGAATGATTTCCTACTTCTTTAATCTAAAAATTGGTCTTTCCTGCAGTTGTTAAGGTGGTATCTTTTGCTAATAAAAAGAACATTGTATTTGTCAGTTAGAAAGGAGTTTGCTTGTTTAACCAAGTAACATTTTAAAATTGGAATTTTCTGGCAGCCAACATCTCATTAACACATACACAACAAGCACAGTAGTATAATAGGACAAAAATATGAAGACTTTCATTGGTATTTTTCTTCTGTCATTAGCAACTTTCTTGGGACCTACTTTCCTGTAAGCCAGTATTATATTCTCATCAAGGGGTATGATACACTAAGCTCTGTGTTGCTATTAAACTTGTCAGACTAAATCAAGACAAATATCTAGCATATAACACTTAATGTTCAGCTGTAGCAAAATAGCAGAACAATTACTAACCTTGCTGTAAGATGTACTGACAACTGTGCAACCCAGCTTATTAGCTGGCAAAGGCAATTGTTTTAAATGCTTCACATGGACAGTGTTTTTCAGAAATCAAGACAACAGCCAGAACTTGGGTAGTTTCTTCATTTGTCCAGATGGTATACTACTTTAATGTCAATTGCTGATAGTGGGGTTTTTTCACTTAACTATATCAAGAAATGATCAAGAGTTAGTTAAGCCATTGTTTTTTATTCATGGACCACTGCTATCTGAAGTTCTAGAGGCATGAAGCTTTCAAGTCATCACAGGGTAAGATGAGATTTCCTTGACTCCTGCAGACCTCTTGACTAGTTGCCTTTATCAGAAGGCACAAGGCAATGCTCACCTGGAAAAATATTATCCATATCCTGGCATTCGATGCACCCACTTGCATAGTTGGGTGAGAAAACTCCTCTGTCCTGTCATTCTCTTATTTTCTTAGATAACAAGCAGCCGAAGCCATGTTCTTCAAAACTCACGCTTCTCCAGAAAGAGCTAATGTAAATGGTATGTACTCTGCTTGTCAGGTTACACCAGGTAATTTGACACCGGGCAAGCTTAAGGCTACATTTATTCTAGGAAACAAGGGACTGAGTTCTTGATCACAAGTTGGAAATATTACAAAAATGCCTGAAAGTGCTTCTTCACTTAGCGGAAAACTAAATATACAGCCAACATTAATCTCTAGGTCCAGCTATCATTTCCATTTGAGACCTCTCTTAACCATGGAAACAAATGACCAACTCAACTGCAGTCTGTCTTCAGAGGGCTACTTTTAGAATGGGACCCAGCTCCAGTTTTATAGCTCCCAGTTGTCTGGGGGCATAGGTTTTCATTGCTATGGAAGCAAACAAATTTTCAAACGCTGCTTGGCATTTGTTAGTATGCCAAGGAAATACTCTTAAAAGTTTGTCAGAGACTGATTCCCCTTTCATATACAGAGGATTGCTTGGCATGCTGCTACTTCTTCCCACATTTACCTTCTTTTAGGAAGACAGCTGGCACGACAACATTGTGACACTACAACATTGCAGTTATAATTAACAATTTGCAAGCTGCAAGCTGTGCATTTCTTATAGTACAGCAGATTCAGATCTTTTGTCTGCTAATTTTCACAGAAACCAAACATACCAGTGTAATGATGAATAACTAACACTTCATTTTAAAGATTATTGTATTATAGATCTCATCTTATTTTTGCATTTCCTTTTCTGGCCTTGGCTCCTCTCTGTTTCTCTTAAAATTCCACTTCTTAACTGTGTGTTCATATGGCCTTAGTAATTTTTCTCATTTACTTCTAAGTTACAGTTGTCTGAAACCTAATAACTTATTATTTCTCTGAAACCTTGCCCCCTTAATTTACTTCTCATCCACCTGAGAGAAAGGCTCAGAGCTCAGGGAAGTTGCTGTTCAATTAGCCCGTGCCTGAGATAGCAGGGGCCAAAGGTAGTGTGCTTAACTTGTTTTGCAGCGGCTTCCTTCATGTCCACAGCTTAAGCTGACCTACCTTGAACTCTTCTCAGCTCCAATCCGGTTATAAATTAGTGTAATCATATCTAAGAGGAGGTTTTCATCGAAAACATCCCTTTTTTGGTGGGCAACTGAATTCTGTTAAACCTCCCCGAATTCTGTTTAGGTCTTTTAACTAGTAATGATGAGTTAGTTTTTTACAATAAAATTGAAGTCATGATTTATTAATGGCATGCTTGGGATTGCTTCACTCTTCTTTCAGTTGATTATATCTATTATAGCTCTCTGGTTTTTAGGTACTCTATTTTAGGTGATTTTAATATATTAATAAATGACATCATTGAAAATCTTGGTACTCCTGTAACATTTAGCAACAGGTAGATCAGTTACATTTTTAAGCTAGAAAGCAAAAGTTTATTTATTTTATTTGACTGAAAAATAGCAGCTTTTAGGACACGCTATATAAATAGCCAAACATTTTTAAGGCATTTGAATTAACAGTAAAGTCTTTCAGTATCACTTAATATTATTAAAGATCTTAAACTAAAATAGAAGCTGGGCCCAGTTTATGAAAGGCATTAACTTGCATGTGTTTTTTACTATCTGAAAGCTTGAAGTGGTCTCCGAATAGATTTTCTCTTCTTTTCTGGACAGGCTGTTAGCCACTATTTTCACTGCCTGGTTTTCCTGCATTCCTCAGTTAGGAAAGAGTGTATTTATTCAGTGGTAATCTTTTCAGACATTCAGTTCACCAGGCTGATTTGCCAATCTTAATAAATGGATAGGTGTAGCAACAGATAGCGTACATACTACAGAACAGCCATGAGCAGCTGGTTTTCACTGTGTCCAGTCTCATTAAGTATTGCAGGTATACCCAATTAAACATGAATTAATAATAAATTTTAATGAACTTAAATCTTCAGAGCTTTTAATCGAGGAAGCTAATCTCAAAAATCTTGCTGTAGTAATGCAACTACTTGAGTGGAAAATATCCATAAAGGTACCCTCACAGCTACGGTAGAATATATTCTACCTTTATGCCAAGTTGTCCATACAGCCACAAAGAGATTTCAGTACCAGTTCAGATTATATTAGGCATTTACGTTATTCGGTTTGTTCAGCCCTTGACAGATTTTCATGTACCATAAGCACTACTGCTCTCCAAGATGAGGGACCTCTGTAAGTGCAAAACAGTACATCTGGCATGTTACACTGTCAGCGTTTAATGAAATGAAGGCTAGGTACCTCATGCAAGTCTAGCTGCTTTGGGAAGTGTAGTGTTCCTAAGGCACATAGGTAAGGGCTGTTGATAAGCGGTGGCTGATTCTAACCATCCATCCTTCATCCTACAACCTACAGTTTTTTAAATAAAATGTTGAACAACTAGCAGATAAAATGTGTGCACATATGTTTGTGTTGTGAGAGGAGGAGGGAAAGTGCAGGGAGTCATTATAAAGAAGGAAAATGAATAATTAGAAGCAACAGTAGGAAAACAAGGTGGTATTTTTTTATATCCTTGCCTATAGCACCTCCTTGGTGCTAAAGCACCATTATAATCCTTCATTATAGGCCAAAGTTAACATAATATAACAGGGCTTTTCTGAAAGTTTATTAGCTTTCTAAAGGGTCACCTTTTTAAAGTCATTCCATGACTTTCTCAAGCATGAAAAGTACAGAACATAAAGGCTATAATATGAAGGTAATACTGTAGAGGGAAAAGTACAGAATGGTCTTTTAAAATAGTCTGCTTACACTAGAATCACTGAACTAAAGGAAGGCTTTTATTCAGGAATGGGCTGATATGAAGATTCTTAACTAAAATTTTGCTATACTGTGCTCTGACAGGAATTTTCTATTGCTTATTCTCTAGGAGTTTGAATATCAGTATTTCATTAACTAGCTTTTGTAAGTGGGCAATGTCTTGAGATGTTAGTATAATTAAGCTAGTTTGGGGGGAAGCACAAATATGAAATTCAAATGGACTTTACAGTCCTTACTTATTAAACACTCCTAAATGAGGTAACGCACTTACCTTAACATGAAGAAGATAAGATACATTTAGAAAGACCTACCTATTTGTATTGAAATCAACATACCTATAATTTCTACTTTCCTGAAAGAATGCATGACTATGGAGAACACAGTGAAAATTAATGCAATAACAATCTGGTAATGCATTCAGAAGGAAAGATAAAAGAAGAATAATCCAGTGAAACTCTAGGTCACCAGAGATGAGAGCTGTTTCTTCAAAGTGGGAGTAATACGGCAGCGAACCCAAAACGTTTTTGTCTTCAGATTGCAAAGGAATCACACATCTACTGATAGATGTTGGCAATAAAATAAGTATTTATATGTGCATAGCACTGAGAATTCAAGTTGGAAAAGAGAAATTAATAGAGTAAAGATTTGGCAAGTTGAATCAACCTGAAGCGACATCCACTTGAGTAAAGCTGGGTAAACAGTTTTTACTCTGAAATTGAGCCAAAAGTTAAAGGGAAGGGGAAAGGAAGCGGAATAAGATAACTATGCTTTCAAGTCTGTGTTAGCAGATGAGAAACATTTGCTTATTGAAAAGTAAAGGAGAGCTGACATAACCATGAAACCAATAAACATGGCCAGTGAGTTCACCCAAAAGGTTCTTTGGGAGGGAGTTGGAAAAGCGACACAAGATTCTGAATAGGCACACAGGTTGTCTGATTTTATCAGTCTAATTTTTCAATTTTTTAGTAAGATGAATGCACTGGACGGCCTCGAGGTAGAATGCTAATGGAAAAGTTCAGAAAAAAAGTTAATAACCATAAGCGCTAATTCTTCATAAAGCCCATGTAATCCCCAAACTGCAGAGTCAAAAATTCAGCCCTTGCAGTCTTGTGACAATTTATGTGCATTGATTAGGATCTTGACTGGTGATTGCAATTAAAGGAGAGACAGAGCACCAGAAATGGGATTTTCCTCTCAGCTTTTTAAGGTATTCTTTCTGCTGCATTCTTAAATTGATTCCAGTGCCTCCATTTGGCATCTGTCCTCCAAATCAAAACATGCTACCTGAAAGGAGGTTGTAGCGAGGTGGGTGTTGGTCTTTTCTCCGAAGTAACAAGTGATAGGACGAGAGGAAATGGCCTCAAGTTGCGGCAGGGGAGCTTTAGATTGAGGGAAGTGGTTGAGTCCCCATCCCTGGAGGTATTTAAAAGACGTGTAGATGAGGCGCTTAGGGACATGGTTTAGTGGGCATGGTGGTGTTGGGTTGATGGTTGGACTCGGTGATCTTAGAGGTCTTTTCCAACCTCAATGATTCTATGATTCTATGATTCTATGCAGGAGTGAAGGTTCAACACCTTATTTTCAAATGGGATAAAAAGCTTACATGATGTCCTCAAATGACTCAAAAGTGCAATGGAAAAGTAGTGGCCTCCATTTCCTTCTGTGGATTGCTGAGCCACGTGTTAACTAACTCTGAGCCTGTGAAAAAGGTAGTGATATACTGCTTTTTGAGAACAAGCGGCAAAGAATTTGATTTCTTAGCAGATTCAGGGAAGGCAAAGAAATACTTAGCAGAATCTATTAAATTTTCCTAACTGGGACAAAGCATTCTTGTTTCCAGTGTCTAAGCAACAGATTATGATAAAAGTGTCTGAAAAGCATGATGGAAGGTGAAGGAAAGAACTCTTAATTTAATTCCAGTGACTATGTTTATGTATTAATGAAAAGGACAAGTTAAAGTAGCAGCTGAAGTTGTGTATCAGGTTCCTGATTTACAAGCAATTATAACTGGAGATATAAGGCACTTCTTCCTCTCCCATCTTGGAAATCTTAGTCAAACCTGTTTAGTTCTGCCATCACAAAACTTGAAGCAACCATTGTTTAGAACGATGCAATTTTAAATTGTTCTGGAATGGAAAATGTATATTAAATTTTACCTTCAAGAAAAAAGAAATTACAAAAGTCAGGAGCAAAATATAGGGAAAATCTAATGTAGAAATTAGGTTAATTCAGTGATTTTGGCAGGAGCATAGACTTTTTTGGAAACTATTTGAAAAAAAATTGAGGTTTTTAGTGCAATTTTTTTGCATGTGGAAAAGGAAGAAAACCTCTAGAAATAGAGTGCACTAGGTCTGTCAAATCTGTCAGCACAGTGAGATCACACAACTCCTTCCCCAATGGTGATATAGATGTGCTACTGCAGGGGATGTACTAATAAGGAATTAAAAAAAAAAAAAAAAGAAAGAAAGGAAAAGAAAATGCAGTAGAAATTCTAGGATAAAATTACTCTAATGTGACATTCCCATTTAAAACTTCCTTTCTAATCGAAAAATACTCTTTGTAACTGGGCATGGGAGGAGCTTTTAACATCTCCCTGGCAAGGCTCTGACTGTCAGATTACTTACAGTTTGGAAGAAAGGATGGGAATATCTTCTGCCATTTCGACACTTAAAGTGTCTTTTCATACAGCCTGAAGTTACACATATAGCCTTAGAAAGCAAAGTATGCTTTATCTCCTCACTCCTTTTCTCTTACACATGCTTTCAACTCTGGGGAGGGCTCAGAAAAACTGGCCAAATGGGTTGTTTATTTAATGGAACTAACACACTTCTAATTTGGGCAACAGAGCTGAGTCATGGCTCACATAACTGATTAGCTCTATTTCTCTCTTTGTTATTTACAACTCAGGAAAAAGAAGCCCACGTGACGTTATTTCAAATGACGCTGATACTGAAGATCAGATACTTGATCAGTGGGACCCCAGCAGCGGAAATATCTCTAGTCGGAAAATTAAACTCAGAGATTATAGCTGTCACTGAAACAGGCTCATAAAAGTATTCTTATTAAATCTCTCCACAGGACTGAGGAACTAATAGGTTAGCTAGCTCCTTAAATGAAAACTGCTAAGTATCAAACCCAAGAATGAGTCTCACCAGTAAATTCTGAATTGTTTCTCCCATTCCAACAAAAAGCAAAGATCCTGAATATTTACTTATCTGTCTGTTCCTAATTGTGTGTCAATTATAGAATAAAATTAGAGTTTGAAAATGTTACTCTAAGGCTTGCTCAGCCTCAGGCAAGCTATTTGATGTGCCACTGCACATGCAGCCACAGTGTATTAAGGACAGGGTAAGTATGTGGAACTGGAGGAATGCAATATGCTGTCAGGTGTTGCCCAGAAATACCTCCCAGTGTTTTGTTTCAGAATAACAATGCAATGAAATATAAAGTCAGGGTGAACTGGTTTATTGCAGAGTTTACCTAGAAAATGTGTCTCAAATCAGTTTCACAAACATGCTCTAGATTTGCAGAGCTGCACAAAAGATCCTGACGTTAGGAGACTCTGCTCAGACAGCTGAAGAGAAGCAGGGTCGAGTTATTACATCTCTCTCTCTCTCTCTCCATTTCTTCCCTGAACTCGTAAATGCAGGGACAAAAAAAAAAAAAAAAGAGACAACATAATACAAAAGAGTTCTGGACATGAAAGATTCCTTTTAGGAAGGTAATGGGCCAGTCAGGGAAAGACTGCATCTAGCTGGTGAGATAGTCTCCTGAGCTGCTGCATGTGTGGGAAAAAACACAGGCCGTGGATAGGTGTCAAGTTATCTGCTTTTAAAATCTTTCACGGTTTTCACTGTTGGTGCCATTTTTAATGAGAGTCTCTTGTATTGTGTTGGGAGAAGAAAGGAGAAGAGCTCTCATGCTGTTCAGGATGAGTGATAAATGAATCAGTATTACAAATAAAGCTATATGGCTTAAAGGTTTTGGTACAGGTGCAGCATACATCATACAGGAGGTAGCAGATGGGAAGGGACTCTTGACTATACGCAGGCTCCTGACAGTATCAAACAAGCCATGGCAAGGCTGCTATTAGTTGTACTGCACTGCAGCACATAGCTGGCTTCAGTTCTGGCTTCTGGGACTGAAGCACTGCGGGTACCGTCGGGTAGAAAACCACCACAGAGAAAAAACC
>NW_008794854.1:4158385-4172154 GCF_000699145.1 Aptenodytes forsteri | reverse complement strand
TGGCTTTGGGGCACAGGCCCCCTGCGGGTACCGTCGGTAGAACAACTGCATATGCAGAATAACCACTGCAGAGAAGAGCAAGCATCCCTTTGTGCTGTTATTTGTTGTTTTCCAACTTTGGCTAACATTTACAGATCTCTAGCATGTTATAGTACTGGCTGGTATTAAGAGCATTGCTAAAGGTCCTGTTGTAATCTTTTGAATGTTAGGAGTAAAAGAAGGGGAAAAGCTTAAAAATGACCTTAAAAAGAGAATCTCTTGCTCACATGCCAGAGGTGAATGACTTGTGTGAGTGACTACTCTTCAGTTCCTCCACAGAAAAGTACCTTGGTGTGCACATCACAGGGAGCCCTGGTGGATAGCCGGGTGTCATGCTTTTGATTATGGAGGTTATCAGTCCATTACTTACCTGCACCCAATGGATATTATTAGCAGCTCCCTACCATTAAAACCAGGCACATGTTATCAAAATGACCCAAGTACAGTGAGGATATAGAGGTGTCTAAATCGATCAGTGCGGGTATGTTGCAATGCACTGTGGACCGTTATACAAGGATTGCCAGGAACGCATAAGGTAGCCAACACAAAATTAGCTGACTACTCCTCCAAAGACCATTGCACCCCATGAAATGGAGTGCTAAATAAAACAGTTGAGATACAGACTTGTCATGCATGCAAAGCATGTGGTCACAGTGACCAAAAGTCAGTCAGGTGTGCCTAAATCCCAGGACTCTGCTCAGAAATCCTGGACGCTGTTCTGACACATGGATTAGCGAACAAAAGGCATCAGAGAAGTCAAAAGTTCAAAAGCGCATTTCCACATAGCTCTATATTGTGCTTGTCTGTACTTTTAATTTGTTTCCTTTCATTACTCCAGCTTTTTTCCAAAGAAATTATAAATTAATAGTGAAGGTCGTAGAAACTATTTTGATCCAAGATATCCTTTGATTCACTTGTATTCTACAAAGTTTACTAGCTCCTTTGTTCTCCTTATTGCTTATTCTAACATAGATGAAAACAGTCATATTTTGTTCTTATTCTGACCCGGCTAGATTATCACAGCATTGTTAAAGAGAAAAATACTTTAAACAACAAGTGACCTTTAGTTTCACCACCACTACAGCAAAAAAATGATAGTATATAGCTCATTTTTAAAACAATTCATCATTAAAAGGCATATACAGGACATGGCCTTTCCCACATGCATGGTTTTGCATGTAGATGTCATTTCTTTCCTTAAACACTTGGTAGTATTTTATTTATGGGGTTTCTTAAAACTCCACAATTAAGACAATTAAAACTTTTGAATGAAGAACTGTGAGACGATATGCTGGTTGCTTTTCTCCAAGTTACTCTGCCTCCTGTTTTCTTTACACCACTGGCAAATGCTGCAGATTGTGGAGACTGGAGGGAGGGAGAGACTGAAGTTAACAAAAATTATAACTAGCAGTAGACGTTGGCAAGCATAAACAGGAATTGATTTTAAGGAGATTTTCATTAAAAATTTAAGTTGAGTCAAGCCTGCTTATAGTCCTGTAAAAGCATAAACAGAGCTGTTGTCAACTCTTTCTTAGTTTCAATTCTGTGCCTGCTCGCTTGGTCTAGAGTTAGTTATATGTTATAATTCACAGACTGAAGCTTCTTTTTCAATTCTTTATGTGTACTTTATTTGCTTGCTTCCGGTACTTTAACATTTTTATTGGTACATTTAATAGTTACAGGTTTTTAAATGAAAGCTATCAAAATGTCTATTATAAGCATTCTCATTTTATCCAATGAGCACAGTATGAGGGCAGTTCATATTTCCACAGACTTTTGAAGGTGACCAGGATCAATAGGAAATTCTGTGTTAGTTTCTTCTGCTCTTCTTCTATATGAACATATTTTACCGCAGGATGTTTCTGGCACTTGGTGCTGTCTGTACTACTAGCACAAACGAACTTGATCTTGCCCTTGGCTTTCTTATTATGAAGGCTATTCAGGTTTTTCCAAATCCAGTCTAGTTGGCTTGGTTTGTATAACAAGATGGATTTAAAGCTTCTTTATTTAACAAAAAGTTACCTATTTATCTTTATTCAACAACATGGACATAAAGCGAAAGCAGATGGAGCTTATTTTAAACATGTCCAATATCCAGATTGCTTTCAATTGCCAGAGCGAGTTTTATGAAAGCCCAGAGAGGCTATGAACTATCGTGAAAGGCTGCCTAGGCTAAAGGTACAAGTGGCCAAGCATCCGTGACTGCAGTGCAGAATCATAGCTTTCCGAGTTTTACTTCTATTAACTATCCCCAATTTGTTAACCAAGTGCTTCATTTTGTATGACCTGCGGTGCTTTCTACAAAAAGTACAGATTATAGGCCTAGTTTAAGCTTTTAAGCTTTTAATTGCCAATAAACAACTCTTGTCTCATTTGACTTTTTGCCACATTAGCAGACTTTGCTTTACTTCCAAGTTTCACTTGAGCTTACCACTGATTCACAGCTGCTGTCAACAGGGCCGTTTTTGATACAATGGCTCCAGAGAAATAACTTAGGGGGTTTACAAGCAAGACTTCTGAAGCACTGCACCAGGATAATTATCCAAAAAGGTTATAGTGTCGCTGAGGTCTGAAAACCTGAACGGGTTGAGGAGGGGACTTCACGTCCACAGGCGGTAGGATGGTCATCTTTAGATTTATCACAGGAGGCTACCAGAGAAGCCTGGTGACATCACTGAAATTCAGTTACAGTCAAAAGTTTTGTGTAAATTTTATATCGCAGAAAAATAAGCATGGAAAAATACCGGTGTCCATCAGGCCAGCAAGCAGGGAAAAGGTCAGAAAATGATTCATTTGCTCACCAGACCCAAGAGCGAGCCTCAGCTGATGATTTTACTCACAATAATGGAAGGACAATATTTTCTAATCTGTGTAATCAAGAATCTAATCCTTTCTCTTTGCTAGTATAAAATGTGAGGTTTTTCACTGTAAGCTTGTGTAAATGTATAAAACAGACTAAAATAAAACTGACAGGCAGTAAGTGTTCTCTGTTTTCCCAACACTACAAAATGCAAACCCTCAAGGACTGGCAACTCAGAACAAATTAGAGGATCTCAAAGGTAGGTCTGTCTCTCCAGAAAGGGACAAGAATAATTTTGAAATAAAAGTTCATGAACAATTCTGATCTCCAGCTCAACTACTTACTTGTCACTTGGGAAAAATCTCAAAAAGTAAGCACTACTGTTCCTTCAGAAGAAACGTATCCTGCTCTTTTATTAACTTTTAGAATATTATTAAAATATTAATTATTAAAATATTAACTTTTAATTTTTGCAGCTCATTTAGGTACCACCTAAAGGACTGTCCATTGGTGCTCACACTGAACATGCTTGCTGTGTAACCAGGAGTCTTTTTAGGTATCAAGACCTCATTTGTGCACTTCATCTAACGTAGCCCAGTGCTCAAAACCCATTCAGGAAGGCTGTATTTTAGGATTCAGATTCCACCTTTCAGATCTTTCCGGACAGTTGTGCAACCCCTGATCTTTTTGTTCAGTTGGTTCTTCATTAAAAGCTTGGGATTCCCACTGAATGAGTAGGGTAGAAAGACTTACTGAGGACTGTTAGCATAGCTGCAGGCAGAATTTTCTTCCAAAATGTGGGAGCAGAGGAGCAGATGTGTTGAGGGGGAATGTGTTCTTATGAACTGCACCGTATTCATGGATGACTTGTTTGGTGGCTCCACCTTACAGTGTCAGAAGCTATTTCTGGTAACATACCTCTTTTCAGCTCTATGCTAATAAGCCCTCCTAGTCTAAGCGTGTTTTTGCTAGGGTTAGTGTATAACTAACTTCTAGTAACTTCTGCCAGCACAACAGAAGCTTGAAACTAGTGAGACAGCAAAGAAGGATTTTCCAGCTATTAGCCTTCTAGGCCACATATTTATTTCCTCTGTAGAGTCCAACCTAAGTTACACCTTCAGCATCTTCGACTGTGCTGGGGTGGGTGAAGATGAAGAAGGACGGGGTTTAGAGTCTGGTTTTTGTTGTTTTATTTTTTCTTAACTGAAAGAGGCACCTGATGCTCAAGGAAAGAAAAACACTAGTCAGGACTGAGTGCTATTTATGATTTTAGGGAGATGAGGTGTTAATTTATGCTATTGTCACTGCCTGTAAATTTGCTTTCTGTTCATATATGTAGCTATGAAAGTCCTTCTTGTGTATCCTTCCTACACCAAATTATGGAGACTAGCTGTCCTCTTCCTAAAATCCAGCCTCCCATTGGGATCACCTTCCCCAGGCAGGTGCTGCTCAAACACCTGCCCACAAGGTCTGCTTTGGGCCCTCAGCCTGTCTCTCTCACCATCATCCTCTGTGGCCATGCACCATAAAGGGAACCCTGGAGAGGCACGGGGAGCAGCTCACCTTCCCAGGTCCCTAAAACACCTCCTCGTCTTTACCACCAAATTGAAAAGACTGGTTACAAACTTGAACACTTATGCCAGGAAATCTCCAGGCAGCCTCTGCTGTGGCAAAATCCAGAGACTTCCCTCCTCCTCCCCGCTCCGAATAGGCAGAACACAAGCAAAGAGCGGTGGGCAGCTCCTGACAGATCTGTCCCTGCCCTTCACCAGCCTGCTTCACAGGAGCTATGGAGTCGATCCTTGGAGTAATTTCATACAGTGGGGTTGGGAAGTAACATGGATGCATTCCTAATGTGGAGGCAGTAAGTAACATCAGTTTTGCCGACTACGTTGGCTTTGTATTATATATTTACAGTAAAAGTCCTAAAGAATATCCGAGAAGCTACCTGCTTTTCTGGCAAGTTGTATTTCAGCAATAAGCATAGACCTTTCTTCAACTCAGCATGCTATTGGGAAGCAGAGTCACGCCTGAGGCCATTAGCAAGCATCCTGCAGTCTTAATCCGTAAGTGTTTGCAGTGGGGCACTTTGAAATAAAGAACATAATAATTCCTATGCCTTTAAAAAAAGCTGTAACTTCTGTATCATCTTAAGTCATGTTCATTTCAGCTCAGAAATCCTAAGTCTGGTTAGTCCTTCTCTGGATTTCCCACTAGGTTTTACAGTATTTGTCCAGCCTTCATGTTTCAAGCTGAGTTTTGTTGTGAGGCTTAAGTATTACCTGCCATAAGAAGGCTGGAGTTGCAGCCCTGGTTCTGCTGAACATAAGCAGAAGTGCTGTAGTATTACCTGAGATACTTTTATCACTTTCATAGTTTTACAAAAAGCAGATGTTCTTTTCCTTATGCTTTTCAGTTGCAGAAAGAAAATAACAACAGCAAAAATTTCTTTTGCCTGGGGCAAATGCTAGGCAGTGACATCAACTTACTCTTAAGCCAGAGAGTCAGATGGCTGCACCCTTGGAGATCCATACAAAATCTCTTTATCATTACATTTCAAGTAGTCAATTTTTTTTAAAATAGTGACTTTCTAATGAGAAACAGCATGTAGCATTGTTAAGCTTGATTAGGCAAATTTAATTGGCTATAGTTAATGTATTTGTGCAAAAGACATACTCAGCTTAAACATGGTTCTTAATCTTTCAGTAATTTAGAGTAATTTAACTAACCATGAAGTCTTTAACTTTTAATGGGCTGTATTTCAAGTAACTTCCTCTTTTGTCTCTTCAGCTGTCTCTTAAACATTGTATACTTCCATTTCTGACAACTGTGATCCTCAGTTTTCATGTCTCGGATAGATATGGCTATACCCGGTTTCCATACCTTGATAGTTTGGGTTCCTTTCCTATATATCCCGGTATGAAGTACATCTTTTATGACTATCCGGCATTCTCTAGCTTAGAGTTTTACCATTCTGGATTACAGGCCCCCCAGATGTAATTAGTTTCTCAGCACACCAGCAGTGCTTGCCCTGATATTTATCTCTTTCCTCTCCCTGTTCATTAAGCTGCTGCAGTCACATAGCTCCTTCCACCGTAGGGGGCTGCAAGAACATGGTAATCGGAACAATTGAACCTTATACCATAGACCTACATCAGTATAACAGATTTGTTTGAGGAGTATCTTAACCTTTCTAATCACCGCTTTCCCTCCAAGAACTTATCTTCCTTTTTCCTAAATTCACTCTGCTTCAATCCTGGTTTGGCAATCCTCAGTAGAGAGGTGGCAATTCAGCAGGACGCTCAACGTTTAAATAGTCAGCTACAAGCATCTACCAAAGAACAATCCTCCTTAAAAGCAATTGCTTTCTTGCTTGTTATTTCATACTTCCATCCTAGCTGTTATGGCACACCTCAACACGTGTCTACTCTGGCTACTCAATTCTAGTTATTATTTCCTCTCAACAAATACCAATTGCTCTTGTTCTGTTCATGGTTCTCCTATTTTTATGTTATAGGCTTGTGTTAATTCTCACTTAATGGTTAAAGGTGCCTAAATGCCTTCTGATGTCTGTAATTTCATTCTCTATTGTATTTTATCAAATGAACACTTCAATCAATCAACTTAAACCTCATATTGTTTGAAGTATGCAGTGTGGATGCTAAAGAACAAACAGCTGCCTGAAAAATGGGACCTTGCTTCAACTTATTCTGGATATTTCAGCCCTAATCACATCCTAATTGAAACCAAATTTAAACCTACAGAATTTTGCTTCATTGCTATTGAATGCTATGTCCATGCCAATGGCTTTTGAAAGTGCATCTCTAGCATGTGCAACTAAACAAGCCAAAGTTGACTGTTGTAAGGGGCCGAAGGCTTCAGTTTAGCTAGATCTGTCTCCCTACCCTCAAAATGGAGCACAAGCACGATTTTGCTAAAGGGTAAAAGCCCTCTAAATTTTCAGTGTTAAAAACAACACAATTTTAATACTGACCATGTTTTTTTTTTCTTTTGCAATTAAATAAGGAATAAGCAGTACCAATGTACCTTTACTGATCAGAGTGGCACCCAGGTTACTAGATGATCTATCATTACTGACATGTTTCTTGTGTTCCCATTATGTTCAATCTGCTTCTTGTAGACCATGGGAAAAATTATGTTCTACAGCACGTTCATCATAAAAAAAAAAGGGCATAAAATTCAGCTTATGCTATCATATACATAAGACAGAAAACATTCCTACTCTCTCTTCTCATCTCTATTCTCTCTTGTGGTATACTTTTAAATGTACCTGTGCATTAGAGACATATAATCCTATTATTTCTGCAAGGTTTCATTAGTATATGAAATAAAACTCCCAGGTATTATGCTGGTCATCCCTGTCCTTGTGCAAATGAGTGACCTTTTGAAGCAACAGTGCATAAGTTTCTCTAAATGAGGTTGAAGAAGTTTCCTAACTGCAATATACAGTGCCGTTATCGCTTCATTCTCTACAAGGAACACCTTTGGCAAATTCTAGAATTGTCTGTAATAACCTTTGCTACAGCCAGGCTTTTCTCCTTTTATGCCATAATAGACTGAGACTACCAGCTTACAATATTGCCTATCATGCAAGTACAAGGCCTTGCCTTTTGTACTGTGAATTTTATTCCATTTTTGCTATATCAGTTTTGTGCAAAATATTCCACTTCTGTTTTCTATTAAAGATGCCTCCAAGCTTTGTCTTAGTGCATTTCATCACCATGCTCCTAGTCATTTTGCCAAATTTATTCAATATACATATTTACTAAAGGTCCCATGACTGATCTTTGCAGAACTTAATTAGTTAACTCCCTCTGGCATTTCTAACACTTTCTATTTTTTTCTCATCAGTAAGGGTTACCTATTTTATATTTCTTCTACTAATTTCTATCTTTGCCTGCCCTGCACCTTTTTGATTTCATTGATTTGCCTTCTTGCTCACCGACAATTGTCCTGTGCTAGCAATAAGCCATGTTCACTCCTCTGTTACCACAGCACAAAAATGGCCCAAAAAAAAATTTCTATCAAGTGTCCAGCTTCATCACCTAATTTCTTACTCAGCTTGGAAAGACAATGGGTTATTTGGTAAGATTTGGGGGTTTTAACATTTACTGTTTCTTTAGAAAGAATTGCAGACTTTTCTTTTGATAACAGCACTCAAATTTATGGTAGAAGTACTTTCAAAAAAAAAAGATTTGTATATTATATTCCTTTTATACAAGACTTCACAAAAAAAGTGCTTCATTAATGGTCTTTGATGCCTGTGAAGGAAAATCTCCATGCAACTCAGCAATATCAAGGTGCTGTAAAAAAGCAAATCCTCTAAGTGAGCTACATGTTTCCCAAGAGAAATAATGAACATCCAATAATTCCTTTTCAAACAGACCAAGAATCTGTTTTCTGTCCTGTTTAGAGAGTTAACAGGAACTCAATAGGTCAGTTTAAAACTTCTGATGTGGATCACTGTTTCAGTCTTCAAAGAAAAGTATCCAGAGGAAAAACTTACTTTATATTCCTGTGTGGCGTCATTGCATGGCCTATTGCCTGACACTTTAATGCTTTCCATAGTCCAAGGCTGTATGAAGGTTACTGCCAGGCTATTCTTCCATTTGCGGCCGCCTTCATATCTTTAGTTAAGCACTAACATACAAACCCTTATTTTAAGCTACAAAACCAGTTTAAATTGTGAAGCTGCTGCTTTTTAAAGAACTGTTCATTCTGTCAATCCATTACATTTCACACCTTGTCAAAAGCAAGTGATGCTTAGTCAATCAAAGTATGTAAGTGTATATGTTAGAGTATAGTTTCAAATTCTGCATTTTCTTAAAAGACCAATACCAGTTGCTTTTCTGGTATCAAATAGCCGGCTATTATCAAGCATTTTTTCCTTATTTGAGTTTCCTGTTTAAACCCAACCTACAGCATGAGTTACCTTGCCTGTTTCCGCTAACTGAGGTAAAGTTTTGTGTACAACCGGTGTTTATTATAACATCAGTTTTAGGTATCCCTCATACAAACAGACCTCACCCACATGATGTAGACACTTGTTAAGCGAAACAGTATTCTGAATAAGTTAACTACTGAAGTGTCACACAGAAATCAAATGGGTGATTCCCATTGAACGAGAATTGTCACATTTTCCTCAGAATACAGGGAAAAAGAGAAAAGATTCCCATAAAAGTTTAGCGGGACTCCACAAATTCGGATACCATTTTAGAAGCTCATGCTGTGGTTTGTAACCTCCTTTTCAAACTTTCCCTACCTGTCCCTTTGTGGTCTCCAAGGTTAGTGGAAAATAGCCTGCCTCTGAGCAACAAGTTCCCTCTTCTTGACAGGAAACATACCATGTCTGCGTTTGAACTCATTCAACAGAAATGGAATTTCCATAAATCTATCAGGATTATATATTCAGCATTTTGTATGAAGGATGAATGTGGAGCCACAGGCTTCCAACAGGAAGCACGAAACAAAATAAGCAGTTTTCCCCGTATTGGTAGCATCTTTTCAATTTTTACTGAATTTCCAAACACTATATGGCACAACTGACTGAGTGGCCTTCATCCGGCAGCCCTGCCGCCTTTTCTGTAGGCTTCAACTCCTTCATCCGAGGATGACGGCAGGCTCAGGACCCTGCAGGATATCTTCTTCACCCTTCCAGACCACCAGAACTGGGGGTCTGATGCCAGCTCCCTTGTGCCATCGTTGATCACCCAGCAGTAAAGGGCGTACTTTCTCACTTCTCCTGGCACAGTTTGCAGGTGGGGCTTCCTTCTTGTAAACCTGGCTACCAGACTAGGAAAACACCACTGACACCCTCTGCCGGGTTCCTCCCCACTGCCTGGCATGCTGTATTCATCTACGTACTTTGTGTACAAATATTATAGTTTCTGTGTTAAATATCTTACTGCATACCATGCAGTATCTGTGTGTGATAAAACACTGAAGGTTTGCATTTGCAATTCTTTTGTCCTTTCCACTCCCAGGACGGCCCTTCTATTCATTCTTACTTTTCTTGGTTTACAATGTGCCCTGGAAAACCTGTTCAGCTAGTTTTTCAGTTTCTTTCATTGATTACCTTTCCTGTTACTAAGCCAGAATCAAGCCTGCTTTCCAGCAGTGTTATTCTGTCCTCTTGCTTACTAAACTTTGCAATAGGATTAATTACACTTCAATAAACTGGAGAATAATGGAGGAATATGCATTGTTTGGTGGTCTGAAACCTGACCATGACTTCTTTTAGCATCAAGCTCCCTACAATGATGTATGTTTTCTAGAACAATGAATTTAGTATTCAAATTGGAATAAATGGCTGTATCTCTTTGCAGAACATAGATCTGTAGTTTTTAGTGACGATCTTAATGCATCATCTTGGAACTTGTCTAATTTTCTCTTTTGCCATGGCCCACAGCTTTCATGCCAAGCATTAAATGACAATAATTGGCATATTCTGGCAACCTGAATGATACAGGATCATTCCACAGGCAGCCTGACTCCTTACTTTTTCCTTTTTTTCTGAGTGGGTTTCTAGCCCACTAGGCTGTGTTGCTATCCAAGCCAGAGGGGACAGGCTTGGATGGACTTGGATCCATGCCATAGCAGAGGGGTTCTGCCCGAGCGGCTGACAAGTGACATGGAAGACTGCAGCTAAACTTAGGACACTGGTGCTGCACAAAGGTGCTCCCCTGTGCTTGAAGCATGAAGACAAGCGATGTGGCAAGCTCTCTGAGATCCTTTGCCTCTGGATCCTGGCAGTCGTGTCTTCCCAGAAGCCTGGGCTAGCATTTACACAGGAGGACCCACAATTTAAATTCCCTCATCTCTTCCATTCTAATGCTTCTAGACATTAATGTTCCCAAAGACGGTCAGCTACATACCCCCATCAGTAGTCAACCCTCATTAATTTTCCTTATAGATTTCTTATCACCCTCTGAGCCATGTTAAAGAAGTTGTTATTCGTATGCAACAAAGTTTTTACTGAAGGATTTAGTTGTAGTTTTGCTTAATGGAATAAAAGCTAAAAACGTTTTTGGTTTTGGTTTGGTTTTTTTTTTCCCTGTAGAGATTTTAGGGCTGTCAGGGTTAGCAGCTTTTAAGAGTGCATTGCTCCAGGTATGCCATTTTCAAGAGTTAAAATTTGGCAATTTAACTTTGACAAAAATTCCTCTTTTGTCACCTGAAGTCTAAAATGTTTGCCCTCTCCTGCTCTATGCTGTCCTTTAAAATATCATCAATTTGTTTTGCTTTTGTGTTAGTTACATGCACAAAGCTCTGTTTTTAACCTTTCCCAGATTTTGCCTACACAAAAAGTCACATTTAAGTTTCAGAGCTCCATGGGATGGGAGGACAATGTATGTTAATCTTTCAGTTTAACCTCTTTTAGAGCATTACGACACATTTTTCATGCCATTTTGTTAGGCATTAAAGCATACAATTTTTTCCCCTCACTGCGGTGGCAGCAGTCATTTTTTTGCTCTTATTAAGTAACAGAAAAGCCAAACCATATGGTTCTTCTATTACTTCTAGACATGCAAGAATACAGAAAAAAAATCTAGTTTTTCATATCATTTGGGGGAGGAAAGGCTAATTTTTTCTAATATTTAGTTTGTAGTGAAATTGTGATTTATAATTGGAATATTCTCTCAAAGTATGCTGGAAATATTAAGTTGCAAAAATCTTCAATTCCAAAATATCATAACAAACACAATAATTTCAAGTTTTATTTTGTTCAGACATGCTCTGATTGGAGAAGTTAACAAAGAAAACATGAGGTATGCTAGCGTTACCAAAACAGGAACAGGAAGCTTTATTTACGAAATGTCTGCTGTTTGGGTACTGATCATTCATTACAGCACAGCACCAGAATTTTTAATAAAGTTTGAATATATACCGACACATTTGGTTAACCTTTAATACAGTGCTGTGCTAACTAGACCACAATATGCCTAACATGTCATGTTCATTTCACAGGCTTTATCTTTGAAAAGCATTTTTTCTTTGTCTGCATGCCCATACTGCTGTTACTTACATACTATTTCTAAGTCCTACAAAAATGACACCTCTTTGTCTAAAAGCCAAAAATATCGGTACCTCCCCCCCCACCAACATTGGTTTTCCATTTTTTTAAAGGTGAAAATCACTCAAAACCAGTGAAACATACGTTAAGTATCTTGGCATTCAGTATCGCTTCATCTTTGGTACCCATAAAATGACCCGCTATATTTGTCACTATGACAATGCAAAAAAAGGGTACTTATTTCAGAAATCCGTTTTATGCATGTGAAATGCAGCTAAACAGCTTTAGTGTTTAGTTTTGTCAAGTCATTATTGCACAAGTTTTCCCCAAGACTTTCCTCCCCTTTCCAGCAAAATTCTTCATGAATTCTGGAAACCTTCTGGAGTTCAAGCAATGGTTTCACCATGATCCATCTAAAACACTATAATAGGCACACTGAAGCTTTCCTAGTCACAGGCTTGCCACTTACCATATTTACACAATAAGGTAGAATATTTGCATGAGCCTTCTGCAACACTAGATGACATTTTCAGGTCTTAGCAACTTAGAGAGTATTTCTACATCTTAGCTTTGCTAGAGGCAAGTCAGGTTCAATGGCTGCAATGACGCATTCATTTTGTTGCTTCTTTGCTGCTATATTGGCAATTCAGGAGTCATCTTCCTATACTGCCTTGTCACCATCCCCATCCCATAAGTGACTTTGTTTACCTGTAGAGATTTTTAATGTCTGGAAAGAGACTGGATGTCACGTGTTATTTAAGGGCTAGTATATGCAAACCACTAATTTCTGGCTCTTTGCTTGTGCCCCAAGGGTACTTCTTAGGTGGCGCCAAATTTTTCTAGTGCATGTTTTTCAAACTTACAGTGCAACGTGAATGCAGAGCTTGGCCTTCTCCTTACCTCTAAGCAGAGGAGGATGGGACCAATCCCTCGCAGAAAACAGACATCACATACTGTGTCGTGAATGCGACGACTGCACAAAGTCACCAGCAAGTTGACATGCCCCACAACTAAGGACAACCTCTCCTAAGATGGGATTAAAAACCCAAGAAGAACACATCATGCAGTATACCACCTGACACTGACAAGTAGCAGACATCAAGGGAAAGAATATAATAAAAGGCCCAGTATAGCGCAATACTCCCTCTGGTTGTAGCCTCCTAGATTCAGTCCCTAACCAGAAAACTGCAATCAGCAGTGGTCCCCCAGTGCTCAGCTGCGCAAATTGTTCATCTCAAGGCCTGACCTTCTGTCCAGCAGAGTTATCCTCCATGACTTTGGCTATCCTTCTGAGCAAACTTAGATATATTTTTTTGGTTTACAGTAGCCTGTGCAAATGACTTACATACATCAGTTGTATTGTGCCACAAAGTACTTCCTTCAGATTGGTTTTTAAACACACTGCCTGATGATTTAATTAGATGACTGTAGTTCTGGTATTTAACAAATAAATAAGCATCAATTCCCTATTCTTTTTCTCCATTATATCTCTAATTTTACAGGTCTGAACTTCTGTAGAAATAGGACAGAGACTACCGGTGGAGAACTGCAGAGGAAGAAGTCCTGCTTGTCAAGGCTCGATGTGTTAGAATATCATAATAATTCTAAAGTTATATTGATTATGTCCTGCAGCATCAAATTTAACACAGAAATGTAAAATATTTCAAATGGTGGTCACTTACAAAAACAAATTTTTCCACAGTACAGCTACTGCAAAGATTTATTGTCCTTTTCTTGTACTGCAGGTTTTAGACCACTAACCTGATAGTCTTAGTGTGAAAACTAGCTTTTGACATGTACTAGAGGGTAAAATATCCTCAAAAGAAAGAGCATGTAATTATCTTTTTTTTCCAAGACAAAAGTAGTAGTTACACTGCTAGGTGACAAAAAAAAAAA
>NW_008794854.1:4156464-4158233 GCF_000699145.1 Aptenodytes forsteri | reverse complement strand
AAAAAAAAAAAGAAGATGACGGTTTCTTTTGAGCTTCCCAGAGAAAAAAAAAATTGTAACAATTGTCTCTAAGCTCATTTATGAAGATGAACTATTGGACTTATTAGCATTTGCTTTTCCTTACAGTGGTATTATCTATTTACAGTCAGACATTTTTCCTTTTTCAAAGTTGCTGATATGGTAGTTATCAAAATGAAAAGAGTCACTCATCTCTTGAAGCCATCGGTTCGGGTTTTTACTGGCTCAGGTGCTTGCCACGCATTGCATTCTTCATTTTTAACTTGGTTTACTACTAACAGATAATAGTGTGCTATTTCTGAGTTTTCAGCTCTCAAGGACAGGCTGGCATTTAAGGGCTGGTGACTCCTTTGCATGCTTCTTTGTGCCAGCCCTAGAAAGGCCTGTGAGCAAAGGAAAGATAAACTGCTGCCTAACCAATGATCCTTTAACTTATAGCAAAAGTCGCTTTCATCACATCCAGGAGGAGAGTTGTAACTCGTCATAATTTAGCAGGGCTTGCATTTCAACCTGAATACATGAAAGTAATTTGAGGCTCTGTTTTATGTTAAGATGCAGTGTAAAGTACAGTTTTCTATGCTTGTTTTATTTTGTGGATTTGAACAGATCTTAGGCAGCCACTATCTCTGTCCCCTTTGTGCCTCAGGGTTTATTAATTGTGAACAATGGGTCACTGTCTCTGAGAATGAAGAGAGGCTAATGCTTCCTAAGTACATTATTGCCTATTCATTTGCCCCTAAAATCGTTTGGCTGAATTTCATCTGTTCTTCCATCTGTGAAATCATCATTTAGCTGAATGGTGATTATGCAGAGTTGCTTTTCAGTTCTTCATTACTGTTTAATAGCTGTGCTGTCTTTAAAAGATTGCCTTATTTATACTGTAGCTCAAATACTTGAAACAACTGTGGCTTCATTTATGATGAACCCTCTCCTTTTCCCATCACTGAATTGCACTGGTGGAGCTCTAGAGTGGCTCTATTACTGGAAAGCACTGGAGGTTTTTTTGTCTCCCTGTATTCAGACCTGCAATGAGCAAGTTTAAACTTGTCTCTCTACACCAAAGCCACTACTATGGGTGCTGAACTATAAGTGAATCTGAACTAGGGTTGAGCAGGATTGTAAGTGATGACAATTAAATTTTACATCATTTCCACGTAATTTATCCATCATCCCATTTCTTCTTAGTCACAGTGACCTTCTCTGGCCGTAGAAAGCCTTAGATAAAATGAAATGAACATGAACTTCTATCTGGTACTATGTTTTAATGCCTGCAGAAGTACCAAGACTACACTGTGAAGTTTATTTCTTTACTACCTATATTAAAACTTCATCTGCATAGAATATTTACTGTGTTCATACTTGGGATGTATCATCATATTACCATACTTTTGTCTTCTGTTGAAGCTAGTTTAAGTTTGTAATATCTTTTTTTGCTGAAGCTAGCCTTTTGGCAAAGAATTACATTCCTCTGTGTCCTGGTTTCAGCAGGGATAGAGTTCATTTCCTTCCTAGTAGCTGGTACAGTGCTGTGTGTTGGATTTAGGATGAGAATAATGTTGATAACACACCCATGTTTTAGTTGTTGCTAAGCAGCGCTCACACTAGTCAAGGACTTTTCAGCTTCCCATGCTCTACCAACTGAGAAGGCTGGAGGTGCACAAGAAGCTGGGAGGGGGCACAGCCAGGACAGCTGACCCAAACTGGCCACAGGGATATTCCATACCGTGTGACGTCATGCTCAGTACATAAAC
>NW_008794854.1:4150488-4156251 GCF_000699145.1 Aptenodytes forsteri | reverse complement strand
TGTGTGGTGCTCAGTTGCTGACTGAGGTTAAGCCACGACACTCTGTTAATAAAACTAATCTATCTTGCAGCTGATTCCCTAGCAAGAATAAAATTTAAAAAGCAAGTGAAGGCTCTATTGCCCTGTTAGTCCTAGAACAGGCAGTGTCAGGTTATTAAGCTGTTAACCGTGACCAGCTTGTAACAGGTACATCATACTCCTAAGCCACAGCCCAGCCTGAGCCAACAATCCCTCCCTTATATTTGATAATCACTTGTCTTGTGGCTCATTTCCATCAGTAGCTTCAGGGTACCCTTTCTGCACGGACAAAGGTGAGTACTGTCTTCTAAAGCTCTTTGGCCACTGGCAGGCAGATCTCTATTTTCCACATGTATGCTATTAATAATTAACAAAAAAGTCAGAAAAATTCTACTTAAAGTTGTATATATTTTACATTTTACCTCATCACAACTTACTCTTACATTTGAGAAGCATGATAAGAAATCAATTGCTTTCAATGTCTTTCAAACAAATGAGCCACAGTTCTCAACCATGGAAAAAAAAAAAAATGGCCTCCATTCGGGGAGGAAGAAAGAGTGACATTGTTCCCTGCCACAGGCTCTCCTACCCAAGTGGAATTTAGGTCTACACAGCAAAATCAAACAAAATCTGATTGCAGGAAAGTTAGGCACATCTTATGCAGCATCGGTAGATGTCTTATCTCAGGCTTATAGCTCACCGAGGGTCCTGGGAACCTGCTCTGGGAACAGCCTCTGACACCTGCATTTCACAGTGAAATTACTGTAGAACTGGCGTAGCCAGGTATATATATGACCACAGTCCCTCTTTCTGCTGTTTAGGGAGATCATTAGGGGTTGTCTTCAAGAACGTATAAGTACAGGCATTAACTTAACTGAGGTTTTGCTCAGAGTGGGTATAATCTTAGAATAAAGAAACCCCCTAAATTCGTCTTAAACTTCATAGTTGGAAGATTATCATGCTTTTAGTAGAGAATAATGAGACCTTCTCCTTCAGGTCACTGGTAAACTATCCCAAAATAGTTTTAGGATTATGTAGATATTCATAAACCAACCTTGAGCTAAGCTATGTTTGGAAGTTGTCCTTGAATTTCAGACAGTCATGTCAATGGTCAACTACATTTAAAAATATTTGCATACGTCTTATATGACAAACCTGAAAAGGGAAATATTTTTTTCTTTTTCCACAGTCCATTGTAGGCCTGTGCAAAGTCGTGGGAATGATGCATGACTACTAATATATGAGACAGAAATAATTTTAGGGAGATTATTAAGGCATATTACAAGCTTACTAATGAAAGTGCATTTGTGTTGCTTACTGATCATGCTCCTAGGATGCATACAGATAAATGCAATATGCCCTGTAGCTTATAGCGGTATGAGCTCATATTTTCTTGTGCAGAGACATGATGATGCTGACCTCCATTTGGCTCTGACCAAGCCAGGTCTCTAAGAAATCCGTCTGCAACAAAATGGCAAGAGGCTAAACAGGTTAAGTATACATTTTATCTTGATCAGCTGCTAGGAAAATTAACATCCAGTTTTTCCTTATGGGATCAAAACTTCTGCCCATAAAGAGGGTAAGGGAAAACTGAATGTGGTAAAAATGCGTATCTATTAGCCAGTCACAGTAAGAGTCAGTCAGCACCAGTGAGACCACAGGAGTCCTCTTCATATTTCCAGTGATAACTGGATGTAATCAAAGTGTAATATCTTAACTGTTTTACTCTATAATACATTCTTCCTTTCCCCTACCTCCAACAAATGAAATGATAAAGCTTCTCATGATGATATAACTCTATTTGCCTTCACAGAGGTAAACTTACATGTTGAATCATAGAATCATAGAATCATTAAGGTTGGAAAAGACCTCTAAGATCATCGAGTCCAACCGTCGACCCAACACCACCATGCCCACTAAACCATGTCCCTAAGTGCCTCATCTACTCGTCTTTTAAATACCTCCAGGGATGGGGACTCCACCACTTCCCTGGGCAGACTGTTCCAAGTTCAAGTTTCCTTAAATTAGCAGGCAAAGGCTCCTGTCTTTTATTAAGGCTTGTTCCCTTCATAAAAGCAGTGGCACTATGAACAATCCTACAGGTTCAGTTTTCGTTTTCCATTCAGCTTAGCTTCATCTTTACTACTCTTGACTAACATCCAGCTGTTTCTGCTAGCCACGCTTTAATCAAATCTAGCTATCAACATTATGTATGCTCCAGATCAACAATGTGAGTGGAAAGCGACCATTAAAGACATCCATATAAATGTAATTATCTTTGCATTAGATATCCCTGGGCCAGTTGATAGCTATGCTTACAGCATGTCACCAGTCTTGTGAAAAGAATGCAAGTAATGATATTTCAGCTCCCACCGTTGAGAAACAAGCTTCTCACCCGCTTCAAAAGAAGAAATAGGGACTTTAAGGAGCTTTTTAGGAAGGGGTGTTTATTAATAGTGAAATTTCTTTCGTAGTGGGCTCCAACATTGTTATAAAGTGTATTCATGCTGCAGTTTGTGTCATATTACAGCTCAGCAGAAATACAGTGATTGCTAACCTAATCATTTAGCAAGCTCTTTCTTCCAGCCACTGACAATCAGCCTCTCTTCAACCATCAAAAAAAGTTTACCAGGGCTCCTTGTCCTTCTTAAATAGACATAAAATGTTGTTTTGTCCTTCTGACATCTTGCTTAAGACTGCAGTAGGTTGGAAACCACCTGGTTACCCATGTTGTTTCAGAAAGGGTCTGTAGTTACCTTCTCTCTGCAGATACTTTTTTGTCAATTTTTGTCAGTTTATCTGTAGTGCTGGCATCCGTTATCCCACGGGTGAATCAAAGGGATGCATCCACTAACACGGACATGGCTACAACAGTCTTCCAAATGAGCAGTGCAAATTGGCATATCCTAATGCCCAGTACCTACCTGACCACTTTACCTCTTGATTTTATCTCTTTTGGGGTTTATTCATGATTAGGTCTCCTATCACGCATTAGCGAGAGCTTGAAAGTATTTAACTCTCATGCTTTGGACAAAACCACTCTTTTCCATTTAAGAAGAGAACTATGTTATTTCAGAGTTACCAAGATAATCGAGGACAGGAAAAATACCTGGGTTTGTAAAAGTCATGTGTGTAATATGTGACACTGTGGAGCATTGTGGTACAGATTAGGGAATTTTAAAGAATTAGTGTTACCAGAAGGGTGGAAGGGAATCTATTACTAAGAACTTTGTTTCTCTAGCATTTGTTAACCTGGAAATTCGCAAAAGTCTTCTCATAGTTCACACTTCTCATCAATAATCAAGGAAACAATATCTATTATTGAATATTTATATATTATCATAAATCTATAGTACATTTTACTTCTAGGAGGCCTAAGAAAGCCAGGGAGTTTCAAGTAAAAATCTCTAGTGTTCAGTTAAATGTCATCCATTACACCAAGTAAGATAGTCAACTTTCAAATAAAACTAACATTTATCAAGAATAGTATTGCAATATTTATTTCCAGTTATTTCGTGATAAAGTATTGAAGTTTGAGGAATTATATCAGCACTTTTAAAACAATTAGCAATGAAACGGCAATAGAGAATTTCCCATCAAAGCCAGAAAAAAACAAACACACAAAATACATGCCTGCCTTCCTTTTTCTTTTTCTTCCTGTTTCTCTTGGAAACCTCCTTTTTGTTCTTATCCCCTCACCTCTGCACAAAATATACAGCTAACTCACTAGGTCTGGCTCGGTATCTCTCTAGCCTTTTAATGAGGTGGTGGGATACGATGCCAGCTGTTGAAGTATAATATACAAAGTTGCATTTTACAGTGAAAATGGGCATCATTTTCTCTTTAGCCAAATGAAGCTGTGTTACTAGCAAAGTATTTGTACAGCCAATGTCAGCACGTGTGAGTTATCAGACGAACTCAAGCTGTACGCTCGTTCATGAGGAACTGCTTGAAGACTTTAGGAAGCTGATAGGACTGGAGCTGCAATGTTCTTTCTGTTATCTCAGCACAGTTCTGAGGAGCACTAGAGAAGTCTACACATCAGACTCACGTTAAGCACCTAATCCCTCATCTCAAAAGAACAACTGCATGGTTTTATATTTTAATTGCATTTGCTTACACACAGCAATAAAAATTAACAGAGAAACTATTTCTTCTTTTTCTAACAGAAATATTTTCACTTCATTCTTTGCACTATAATGTTGGTATATGGATAAGAATCTTTGGCTTGCACGTCACCCCAGAAAAAGAGAAAATGAAAGAAAAGCATTTGCCACGAGAGGAAAATAAATCAACATCTTTTCATTAGAGAGGCCTGCCACCATGGTCTAGCTTTGTCCAATTTACAAGGGTGAAAAATTAAGATTTTGGTGGCCAGGTTGCCAAATCTAATGCATTTCATTTTTCTGGAGGAAGAATGATAAGAAAAGTAAATAAGCAGTCTTAAATCTTAATCTCTAGAAAAAGAAAAAAAAAAAGATGCAAACCCTGCCAGAAATAAAATAATCCTATCCCAAATCTCTTCACCACAGCTTTAGTTTCAACACTGAGGCGAAAAATTAAGATTTTGGTGGCCAGGTTGCCAAATCTAATGCATTTCATTTTTCTGGAGGAAGAATGATAAGAAAAGTAAATAAGCAGTCTTAAATCTTAATCTCTAGAAAAAGAAAAAAAAAAAGATGCAAACCCTGCCAGAAATAAAATAATCCTATCCCAAATCTCTTCACCACAGCTTTAGTTTCAACACTGAGGCTTTGAAACTTCTAGACAAGGGGAAAACAAAGAAACAAGTTCTTTTTATCAATTTTAAGGAAAAGAACAAGAAGTCATCAGCGTATTTCTCCCCTGCTATATCCAAACAAGCTTTTTGCACCTGTCCTCACTGAAAAAGAAGCATTCTTTTTGTGTCTGATTTTTAGTGATACAGGTACAGCTTCCCAGAGCGTGTCCTGGGATCCACTTTGTAACTCTAATGTCAGCTGACTTCTAATGAGAATTAGGCAATATTTTCAGAAAGAATTATGCACATATGCTTTTGCTTTCTGATTCCAGTGGAGGATAATGCTTTTTTTGTTGTTGTTAACTTCTATGTTTGAGCAAACGGCTATCTCACCAGAAGTCGTGTTGTTCTTATAGGAAAATTTACAGAGCATAAGAAAACGTTTTAAACATATTAGAAGGAAATCAATTATAATGTCTTTGTGACAGTCTTTGAAATACACACACACCCAAACACATGCTTAACTTGGGGCAAAAATCTACATAAGTTTCTGATTCTGGTAACATTACTGCCTGTTTGAAGGATATATTTCCCAAACTAGCACATACCTCCCAAACAAACTCAGACTGCGAACATAGGTTCTCACCACAAAATTTCAAAATATTTATATCTTGGAAGCCAAACTATGGAGCCAACTAATTCACCTCCAGTTTACATTACATGACTGTATAACTAATAAGTGAAGTTGGAAAACTGAGTTGCATTCCTGATTAATGCAGCAATTAAAAACAATTCTGCAAATATAGCATCACTGAATTCTCTGCCAGTCATTTACATTTTAGCTGATCTGGTTTTCTAGGGAAAGCAGTGATTTCATGTCTGCTGTCTCCATCAGCCACCTCTGATGTGTCAGTCATTCACGTGTGCTCAGCCTGGCTGGGTACCCCGTGCAGGGTGCTGTGCTTGCAGCACATCAGAGAGCGTCCCAGCGCGTGGTGCCAGTGGGGACGGCAGGCAGCCCACCC
>NW_008794854.1:4113237-4150348 GCF_000699145.1 Aptenodytes forsteri | reverse complement strand
GAGAGCGCCCCAGCGCGTGGTGCCAGTGGGGACGGCAGGCAGCCCACCCCAGCCATGGCAGTGTGTGCTTGTCACTGCTGCCCGCACTGTTAGCTAGCCACCTCGGCCCCAAACTCCAGGGGTCTTGATGATACACAAGAAAGTACCTCGCACTTCTGATATCCTGAATTTTCTGTTTGCTTATAAAAATGAAATGGTGACCTAAACTTTAACTGAAATACATTATAAAGGCCTTTTTTATAAAGAAAATATATTTATTTATATATATTTATAAAGAAAATTTATTTAAAATTTTTATGAGCCAACATCTTAATAATGTATTTTTTTGTACAAATAGCTCAAAGTGACTCCCAGGAGGAGATAAGCTTCTTTATCCCCAGTTACAGGTGGGAAAATTGTACATCAAAACCAGGATGGGATTCTGTGTTTCACATATAGTAAGCCAGTAGCACTATGTCAGTGATCTTCAGCTGTGGAAGAAAGGGTCATACAGTTACCTCTCAAAAGCTAGTATATCAAAAATTCACTAGTAAAATAGTTTACCTGTCAAATGTGCCATCCCTTTAATTTTGCTGGACTTAAACATGTGCAACTAGAGAAGAAAGTCACCTGAGCACAAGTATAATAGGCAATACGTCCTTTCGTAGGAGAGAAACACAGATCCTTTCAACCAGTGCACACACTACATTCATTGACAGAACTGAAGGAAAAAGTACAAAAATTAAGAAACTGAAAGAGGACTATTCCATCACGAAATAATTCAGAATGGGAGGATGATGCCTCATTCAAACAAAAATGATAACTTTCTTGGAGAATAAGATGAAGGGGTAGTTTAAAACAAAATCTAGAACAGTGGGCAAAACCTTAGTATCTAAAAATTGACCTTGTATGTGGGACATTATTCGTAAGCAAGAAAAGTCTTCTGGCTCCCTTTTTAATACCTGGGAGCATAGCAATGTTGTATTTTGCTGGCAGAAAGGACCTTGCCCTGCCCTCATGCAAAGCACATGCAAGTTTGCTTTCCCGTGTAGTGAGATGCGGCAATTCCACGTTGCACTACTGAACCCAGTTGTATGGTGCCTTTCAGCAGGGCTTAGCTCAAAACACTGGAGAGACTAGGAGAGGACTCATGCCTGGCCGCCCAGATTATGAGCAGAAGAAGGTTGAATCTGTATATATAGTTCTGCATGGAAATACAGAGTACTTGCACACCTATTTAGAGACATATGTGTGTATCAAAATCCCCTGTGTTATGTCTGTGGAAAACCTTTGACTCTACAGTGAAATTATTCAACACATCCAAAAGGTTTTCTTTGCCAAAGCGTGGACAGTTTTCCTTTACGTTTACACTATTCTTCACCCATGTGATCCAAAATTACACGTGTTTGTGCAGAGTAATGTTCCTTTGGGGGTACGAGGCAGTCCTTGGGAAGGAGGAGCTGCACGGCGTGGGGGTCGGTGGGCAGAGCGGGAAAGGAGATCTGGGCTTCAGGCTGAGATGCTGAGTGACTGCTCCGGGGACAGCCACAGCACGCAGGGCAGGAGGTGATGGAGTGGGAGGCTTTTCCTGGGGTGCAGTGCTGCAGCCATGGAAGGTACCCAAAGGTAGCCAGATGAAGAGCAAGCCTGGGCAGGCGGACCCGCTCCTCAGTAACATGGTGGGCATAGGATACCTGTCTCTTTCTTTTCTTTCCATACTGTCTTGCCTACTCACTTTGGGGTTTCTCTTTTTTAAATGAAATCCAGTTTTCTCATTCACGCTCTTGTCTGAGTTCACAAGCCATCCTGGCTCTTCCATGGTGCTAGGAGGAGAAGGATGAGGGAGATCCCTATCAAAGCTTTGGCCAACTTGGTGTCCTGCCGCAGGCTGGAGCTGGAATTGAGAATCACTGGAATTAGCAGGCTTCAGTATGGCTAACTTTGGCAGCCACCACCGTCAGTGCTGCTGGTCTGTTTTCCCCTGTCACACTGGAGAAATTCACACTCACTTTCTTGCACTGTGTAGGGGTTAAGTGTGAGTGACAAGAGCTCACAGAGCCCTCTTTTCAGATTTCTGTTGGAGTTAGTCTGAATGAGGAAGAATATTATTCAACTCCACCCTGAACCGGCTGCAAGTTTTCATCTACACACAGATCGTATCATGTCCCTTGTCTGAATACACACCGTGTAGAGACCTCCCAGGCAGATTAACAACCATTTTTCAATGTCCCGGATTAACAACGTGAAAAACAAATGTTATATAAATATCCTTCCCAAATTAGCAGAAGCAGAGCTCCCCAAATTCACAAGACTTACGCAGACCAAGTAAGCAACACAAATCAGAAAAAAGTTTTAATGTCATTTATGCTGTCAGCAATGTCCAATTCCATTTTGAAAAGATATTGACATATTAAATGGGTCTGTCAGAATGCATTGACAAGAGAAAATCTCATGGAATGAATATCTCCATTTGGACTGGAGCTCTGTTTGCTCTTATCAGGACTGATTTATCAGTTCACATCAGAGAAATCTCCAGTACTCTTGGAATAATGTGTTGTCTTTTATTATCTGCGTGAGCACATATGGTATCTCACAAAACTCAAGATGAGAAAAGTATTTTACTACTGTACAACTTCGATGATCCATCTGTTTGCAGCAAGAATGTGGCAAAGAGATTACTCAACAAAACCTAAGTAGACTTCATTTGAAATTTTGTTTAATGAAAAGCATAACCAAACAACTTGTAGAACAGGAAAATGCCTAATACAGTGGTCAGCACCATCTCCTGCCACTCAATGATGAGGTGTATGACAGAGCATGATACTTTTCTTTAACAGGGATAAAGATAAGAACTGCTTGTGGGATTACTCACAAGCTCTAGGAGGAGGGTTTTTTTCTGGGGGAACATGAAAAGAAAATGTCTGTGCTGGCAGAACCTCCATTACTGTCTGCTTCCTTCTTCAGATCTCCTTGAGGTGATCCCCAGAGCTGGTATGAATCTTTACGATTTTTTGGCCTTTTTCTGTCTTCCTACTTATGAATCTTTAGAGCCGCTTTATTTACTGATGACTGTGAGAACTTTGGAAAGCGTAACATCACCGGCTTGAGAGCCCCTCAAGTATGCACAGGTTGAAACTTCAAGGAGACCAAAGAACTGCTGAAGGATGGAAAGAAAAGCTTCAAATAATAGAAAGTAAAAACTAAGCTAAAGAACCAGGCACAACTTCCTGGTCCTTCAGCCAAGTGCAGTTGTGAAATAGATAGCCAAGTTAAACAATGGAAACTCCATTGATGAGAAGAACCTAAAAACAAGCCAAAGAAAACATGAGAGAATTAAATCCATTCTTCGATTTTGTTCATACCCTACATGCGTATCTCCTGCAGTACTTTAGGTCAGGCTAGGTCTCAAGTCAATGTGGAAACCAGACATCTTCTGGTAGATGTCCTGATGTCAGCAAAACCATTACTGTGGGCAGTTGTTCCAAAAGAAAAGTTCTTTATATAATTCAGGGAGCTGCCAGAGACATTTGGCCAACAGCAAGCATCTCCTATCTGCCTGATCCGGTTCTGCATGAGAGGCTCTGTCAGCGGAGCTACATGAGCGTCTGTAGACAAGGCTTCAGTAGTCAGCCCTTCGGGGTAGCTGAGCTCACAGGAAGGAATGCTGACCCATGAATAAAACTCGTAAGACTATAGATTGACTTACCAGCACGGTACAGTTATTCGTGCACTAAGTTTTACTTTATTTGTTAACACAGTGAAAAGGTATGCCTTGTTTTATGCCGTCCTGTAATTCATCTTCAGCAGAACTACAGCTTCATTTTTGCACAGGAATGAATGCCAAGCCCTGGCATTTTAACATAATCATTTCTATCTAGTTGTGATTCTAGCAAGACTGGTAAATGTATACACATTTAACACATAAGCAATGAAACACTGGCGAGAGCTTATGAACACAGTGATGAATTTATAATCTAAAGCCAAGCTACGGTGTACTAGTGTAACAAGAGTTCATAATTCTTTCTGCAGGCTAAGGCATGTCAATAGGCTGCTTCATAAAATAATGAATGTTTGCAGTAATAATTTCATGGGTTGACTGCAATTTAATAGCCTTTATTTCCAATATATGTTCATGAAGGATATCAGTGGTAAACAGGTTCTTACGAAATATGTTCTGTCAGGATTACTATTAAGCTGTTGTTGGTGTGTTTGTTGCAGTTTTTACATGCTGTTACTCTTTATGTGATGATCCGGTTTCATAAAACTTTATGTGCCAATTAAAAGCTGGACTTTTGCAACGGCCTTACTGAATATTCTTATCGATCAGTTAGGAGCTGGCAAGACTCTGGGTTGCATCAGTTTTATGCTTGTCCAATACAAATTACTTCTGAGTGGCTTTTGATTTACACAGCACAAATCTATAGACACTTTGCATTCTTTCCCTCCATTTGCCTGTGTGAATCTGTGGTGTCGGAAGGTGTCGCATTCACTACCCAAGGGATTAATTTCCTAGTTATTCAACAGGGACAAAGCCAGCAACAGCATCCTACACACAGACCTGCCAATGTGCTCAGCCTTGACCCGCCCCTAGGGCAGAGTGTGTAATGCATTCCCTCTGCTGTTGCCTCTTTAATAAGAGCACTGAGAAGGGTGAAAATCAGTGCTATTAGCACTCGTCCGCTAAGAAACGGACCTCAGATCTTTTACTTGTGATTTGAACTAGTGACCTAAAGATAAAGACTTCGTATGCTTTTATTGAATCTTTGAGATATCCGGATTCAGCATTTAAAATACATACTTATTTTATATTCAGTATGTCCAGGACACAGCCAATTTGGTGATATATTCATGGATTTTTTTCAGTAGCAAAGCTGGCCAGGGCAGTTCTCATTGCCCATTGCCACTGCCTCCCTACATCCCACTCTCTCCATTGTGTATCAACAACTGTTTGTGCGGTGAACCAGATTTAAAAATGGAGTGCCATGAAAAAATTATACAAGAGAACAAAGTGAGAGCTACGTAAGCCAGTGCTGATGCCAAAAGAAAAATATGTGCTACCATGTTCTTTGTTCATCCTCTACTAGTTCTGATGAAGCTGGCCCTAAGTATTTATAAATTAACTATACTGGATAGTACAGAAATTATTTTTACATTCCAAAGCTTGCAGGATAAATCTACATAGTGAAGTAACAAATCATTCTGCAACTGCCGTAAACTTGTCCTCTGTATGCAAACACAAAACCCAAGCAACAAACTATTAAATTGGTAGTGAGGAGGATGCAGCAACATACGACAACAACAGCAGGAGACTGACCTGAGTTCTGATTCAACTCTGTGCAAGCCATTTACAAGTGCTTCAATTTTTCCTTTAAAATGTAAGTAAAGAAAAAAATCACCTTTCACTCTTAAGAAGCTCTGAGCTCTGGAGGAGATGAAAGGAGTTATATAAGTGCAAATTACCGTGCTTACTCATTTATATTAAGAAAACGTCAGGTTTTCATTAAATGTTTTGCTTTGTTCAGAAGAATGAGATCCATATCTTGATGTAACAAACCTTATTCAGCCCACTCAAATGACCAGAATGTGTGATTCATTCGCTGTGTGCAGCAGCATTAAGCTTTGCAATAGCTTTGTCTGTGCCCCATAGTGAGATGGACTATGATCTCAAAGTCTGGCAGCCTAGGGCATGATTTGAGCCTGCATGGGAGATCTTTATGAATGCACATTATACAGTCTTTTTGCTTCAGCAGGTGTCACATTTCCTTGAGTCAGTATTGAATTAAGACCTTAATTTGGCATTAGGAAGCAGTGTGCTTTTGGAGGTGTCCTCTACCCAATAATAAAGCAATACCAGGAACCCAGCTGCATGGGCGGGCTTCATTTTCTGCAGTGGTGTGTTATCAGAGACACATGTAGGGCTCATAACCCTTATTAGCTGCAAAGCAACATCACGTACTTGTTTTCTTTTAGAGAAACACCAAATATTACAAGGTCTTATCTTAACTACTTTATCTTATCTTAATCCCCTTGGGAAAAAAATAGGGTTTCTACACCTTCTGGCTGTAAGACTAGCCAGCCTGTTAATTCTCACACAGTGTGCCTGGCCAGCCTGTTGCTCAGTGTTTCAGAGGTTGATACTCATTCTCTCTTGGTCACTTCCATTTTTATTGCTGTCTCTCATCTCCATTCCTATCAGCAAACCTTAGATTTGTTCCTCCCTAACCCACTTTGATGTAACACCATCCACTAACTGATTCACCAGTCAGCAACCACTGTCAGATAAGGTCCTGTTTTCAGGGCAGCTGTTTCCAGCTGTCTGAAGTAGGATTATCTGTAGGGCCAGTCCAGAAACATTTATGGGCTGTGCATTCCAAGTAGTCACATGTTGCCTACACATACATATTTTAATTTACTCTTCAGCATCCTCTAACATGATGAATAGTCATACTGCAAACAGTGAAAATGAGCTGTACTTACTAGAATGGGGACAAGAGGTTGAAAAATTGAGCAGAGAACTCCGCCACACCAGTTTCAAAGTGCTAAAGACAGAACAGGAGGAAGTGGAAAATAGTCTCAAGCTGCTTGAAGTAGGTTTGAACCTACTTTGTGACCTGCCCCATCCAGATGCTGATGTCGACCCTCGTGCATCAGAATAGCCTCAGAGCTGCTAACATCAGCCGCTCACAGCCGAGGAGTGAATCTACCCTCACTGGCAACATCCTGCTGACTCAAGATGTGCCCACTGGGCTGGCATCAGAAAAACAATCTAGAAGCAGGGTGGTAGCTCTGGATCACCTGGAAATCCAGCAGTGGAGGGAGATGCTCTGAGGGGACAGTCACGCCACACAGGGGAGTCACGAGTAGAAGGTTGTAAAGCAGTCTGTATCTGGCCTATAAATCTCTAATGCAACAAGTGTTTCAGAAAAAAATTGCATATAAATGTACTGTATTGTCAGGTTTCACCTAGTGTTACTTAATTTCTCATTTTTCTGTTGTTTATGTTGTAAAAGGTAGTAGATGTACTCTAGTAGAATGCTAACAAGAGTAATTAATACCTACTTGCCATTTCCAGTGACTTGTTTTCGGCATTCAAAAGCACCTCCTGTTCCACGAGTTCTAGCAAGTGTATACATTACCAAAGACTTCCCTATAAAGAGCTTGTTTATCAGAAGAAATAACACTTAGCTGTTTAGCACTTGCTGTGCAAGTTGTTGAGCTTGCTAGTTCTTTCATACCAAGCTCAAGAGAGATCTAAAATCCAGCCTAACAAAGGCCAAACACCTGCAAAATGTTCAGTGTCTGTTAAACCGGTGGTATTGAGGTAGCCTCCTCTGGATCCACTGGTGAGGCTTTTGCAAAGACATCAGAAAGATGGCACTCCTCACTTTTCCTTCCTCTGGCTTGCAAAGTATTTATATGCTTATGGCTGATGGCTTCCTTGAGATGCTTAGATGAAAATTAACAAAACCATCCATGACAGGTTTTTCTAAATTTTGCATAACTGTACGTCTCACTTCTGAGGTTGGAGAGGGGATTTGTACTTGAGCTTTGAACCCAAGCATGGGAAATTACGTTTGGCTGTGTCAGTGATGATTATGTCATCACAAAGGACTTTGAACATGAATCAGTGGTGAATGTAAACAAATCTTTCAAAAGGTTAAATGGAGATAAATATACAAAGGAATATTGCCACGCACCTTAGTTGCATGGAGATCCAAGTCTGGAGTTATAAATTAAGTTCTGTATATGTTGCCATCTGAAGTGGATTCTGAACGGAATCCAAATCTGAGAGAAGGTTTCATCTTGTCCTCCCCCACATCTGCTTTCGCGCCTGAAGTTTTGTGAAGTCAAAAGTAGGTCTCAGCATCATTGAACCCAAGGCTATGTCCTGAATAGGCTTCAGGCTCGGACTCCTTACCCCAGAACAGCAGAGCTATGAATGCTGACTCCATGTGCCAGAAATACCACCAGGGTTGGGAGCAAAGCGGGATTGCTTCTATCAGCCATGAGGCTCATTTGTGGCAGTTTAAACTGATCATGAAATTACAGCATTTTTCAAAATTTAGTCTTCAGTAGCTGTAAAACGAAATAATCGTGTTGTATGAGTCAGGTAAAAGGTTTGGTAATGATCTAAATAGCTGAGCTTTGGATCAAGACTATAAGTTTTGTTAAGAAATTGAGTTAACCATTTTCAGCTCAGCAGGGCAAAACAGGTATGAGTGAAAACACCTAAATGAGTCCTAGAAACAGCCCTGTCCCAGGGCAGGAGCTGTAAGTCTTCACAGGCCAAGTGACCCACTACGCAAGAAGTCTGAGGATCTCCTGTCCATGACTGAAATTGCTGAATACGTTGACAGTTAAGCACAGATGCAAGTTGTGAAGCTATTAAGTTGATCCCCTCTGCCAAACCTTTTGGGCACATTTTGGGCTAAAAAAGTAGGCGCCCTTAGAAGAGAAGCCCGAGGCCATCTGACATGGTTAAAAAATGGTTTGTAAGCACATGCACACGCCACTTCACTGACTTCTCTTTCATTCTTACTGCCAGCAGGAACCTGTCAAATCAATGTGATTCAAACATATCAGCCTACAGTCTTGTGGGGTTTATATTTTTATTAGGAATACATGTGCGTGCTCCTTTGTCCTCTCCTTAGCTCATTTTTTTCACAGTAGGAAATCTCTCAGCATATTTGGCGTGGAGGCACATCAGCACAGTACCTCCTCCAGTGAGTACCAAGAGGCCTTCCAACACGAAGCTGATGAATCCGCAGGACTGGAAAAAATAAATGTGAGGGGAAGCGCAGTTCTGTTTCATCGTGCCACTCACTTTGGAGATCATTTCCCGGGCAGCCGTTTCCAAGAGGCTGCTTGCCCCATCTCCCCCGCTGCCGGAGCACCCGTGCCAAGCTGGCTCTGTAGCTCCCGCAGCACCAGCCTCCTGCCGGGGCATCACCGCAGGCTGTGACAGCGGGCTGGGGCGGTCAGGGTGACAGGGGTAATTACTCATTAGCAGTAAGGTAAATGTCCACAGAGAGACCGCTTTGCAGCAATTCTTTGCCTTGGGGATGTCCTGTAGCAGTCACTGCACTGGAGGCCTAATTTATTGCTGCCCTTAGGATAGTATTTCTGCCACAGGAATGATGTTTTCTCCTCGCAGGTCCCAAGAGAAAATAGAGAAGACGGGCACTGTCTTCATCTTTAGTCAGTTCTTCAATGTCTGTTTCTCTGCCTAAACAGTCCTTGGGCACTTCTGAAAATTTCAGTCAGTCACTTCCCCATGCTTTGCTGGGTCTTTTTGTTTGCAGTCTGGTATTGCCGCTTCATTCTTTGTATTGTTTTCTGCAGTGAGTGGAAAAGTCATGTAACCCTGCAAGCTAAAGGTGGCGCAGACTGTTCTCAGTAACATCACTTTAACGTAAACCTATACAGCTAGAGGTTTTGTTATTTTGTTTTGAGCTGCAGGGAACTTTCCTAGTTTTGCTGCTGCTGCTACAAAGCGTGCAGCTCTCTGAAATGGCTGTCTGCCTGCTAGAAGCTTGCTTTCAGGAGATGGGAACTGGCATTTAACATTCATTCCAGTACAAGACTTTAAAGGAAAAGGTGCTTTTTACTCTCATTTTCACATACAGCTTTCTGTTTGTCCTCCCAGACTGAAGAAAATGTTAACATTACACAACTGCAAGGCAAACATGCCACTTCACTTGCATGAATGCTGTATTATACTTCCATCACTTACAACAGACATTTTTCTGTTGACCACCTCACATGAAGACCTACTAGAAAATAAATGACTGGGTTTTTTTGATTGAAATTGTTGTCTTTTTTTTTGCTTGTGTTTTCCTCTTAATAGGGAAAGGAGGATAGAAAGAGTGAAATAAAAATGGGTCAGAAAATGATGAATGACATCTAAATGAGTTGCATGGGAAAGTTAGAAAGTTCCAAAAATAAGGGTGCTGAATTAGTATCACATGTATTAAGAAGTAAGTGTAACAGAATTAAACCAAGATGTAGATTAGAAGTTCACATTTCTGGGGTATAACACAAAGGAAATGATAAGTGAAACAAAGATTTGAGGAGGCAGCAATGTACGTTAAAGTTAATATCGGTTGAAGAGAGAGAAAATGAACAGCTAGGCTGAGTTTGTTTGGACTGAGGTAAAGAAAGAAAGAAAGTGGTTTCTGATTGTGGTATGCCTTCCACAGGAATGCAGACAATTGAGGATCTGAAAAAGCTGCTACACTGATGACAAGGCAGGAGGATTAAAAAAAATTTGCTGTATTCTACTTGCCTGCCTTTGCCACTGAGTGCATAAGCCCTGGCTGATCCCTTGACAGCACAGCTTCAACGCAGCTGTGAAAGGTGCAGGAGGAAAACAAGCCTGGGCTCTGAAAACACATGAACTGCTCAGGGGGCACACGCAAAACAATGAATCAGATCTTTTTTAAGTGAGAAAAAGCAACATTGGTCAGGGCAGGGAATGACTTTCATTTATTTTGTTGCTGGCTGACAGTTCTGTTTAATCTATGGTTGATGTAAAACCTTTAGACAATATTTTCAATCAGGTGCTTAAATGAAAGTCCATTTTCAGCACAAAAATGAAGGAGGCCTGGTTTTCAAAAGTGATGACTTCAGTGAGGTTTATTGGTGCTCTGGCAGTTCCCAGCCAGCTGCCAAAATATGGACTTAGGAGCCCAGCCGTAGTCAGCCAAGTACGAAAAGTCTGGCCACAAAACCTACTGTTGGAGTCTGGGTAGGTGCCTTAAGAGTTTAGAGCAAAGCTTTGGAGAAAAACACGATACAACAACTTTTTGTTTGTTGTTAAACTGGCTGGGCTGATTTAGACGGTTACTTTATGCGTGTGTTACACCACTGTATCAATATGTGGGTGTGCAGCAAAACTCTGATCGTTCACAGTCCCTCTAACAGTTGGGTTTTCTCTCACCCCTCGCTAAGTCACCTTAAAACTTTGGCTTGTTAAAAACCTAGGATGCATCTATTTGTGAGAAAATTAGCCACTACCATGCCATGGTCCAACCCCACCAGCTAGTCTCAGGGCTGTGGGGGCAATGCAGGTCACTGAGCAACGCTGGGTGGAGAAGGCAAGCCTTGGACCAGTGTTCCCCAGCACACGGGCTCCATCCTCAACCCAGCTTGCTTCTCACATGGCTCTCATTGCCCTCTCCTCATGTAAAGCCTGTTGAGGTGTGTCAGCAGGAAAGAGATAAACTCGCCCATAAAATGCAATGCATGTTCTCCCCTGAGAGATGGTCAGAATGACTTACTTATTCACTGCCCTTGCTCTGTGTGGTGTCTAGCATAGGCAAACGTGTTGGGGGGGGCAGGAGAAGGGAGGGGGGTGAAGCAAAGGGATCTGTAAAGTTTTCACCTGTTTGAAGTTTGTGCCCCTGGGAACACAATGCGTGACAAATCCTAGGATTGCCTACATTGCTTCTTTTTAATATATTCCCTTAAATATTCCTTTGTTTTTCTCTACATAGACGAGGTGCAAACAGCTCAGGGAGGAAATTAAATAGTTATTTTGTTTCCTGAATTTCATTTTATTTGCGCTGCTCTCTGGAGAATAAAAGTTCCTGTAGGCTTCCCTTCTAATCAGAAGGCAAAAGTCTTTTCCAATATTGAATCATTGACAAATTAAGTGAAAATATTGAAAAAAAAACCCAAAGAGAATAGAGGAAGTATCATTTAGTTCTTCTGAGATAACTGCCATTAATTTATTCTACCCCATTAAACTTTGGCTTGTTAAAAACCTTGGATGCATCTATTTGTAAGAAAAAGTAGATTATCACTCCTTGTTGACTCACGACTTTTTCACATCATTGACACAAACCCTCAGTTGAAAAAAATTTATGAAGCTTTTTTATAGGTATTTCTAAGGTTTATCTGAAGGCGGTGTCCAGTTCAACACTTTTTGATATTGATCAGTCTGAAAATCATGGAAGATCATTCAGCCAGTTAAAGTCAACAGTAGGTATGCTGAGGGACCAAAGCAAAAAAAAAAGAATTTGGTCCTTGGTAGGCAAGGAGCATTGTACGCGCTGTTATTCTCTGGCAAATTGTGAGATGATACCTTACTTACAGGTTCCTAGCAACACTATAAAGGACCTCATGGGAGATATGAAGCCAGCTGCAGGACTGCCTTATTGAGCATGATGTATTTGATCAATGAAAAGCTGGCAGCCTTCATACTATGGATTGCACTGGTGTTGCTGCATCTGGGCACATCTTCCTCAATCCTTTAAAGGTCCAGATTAACGTATTGCTTTTACGTATCAGCATTTGAACATCTCTTCGTGAAAGGGGCTGGAGAAAGTGAAGAGCACCAGAAAAAGAGAACAAAGAAGTCTGAAGAGCAGATATAATTGTCCTGTAAATAGCTGATAGAGGCTTTTGATAGAGACGTTGTCCACCCAAGTGCATTAAAAGCCCCGTTGAATATCCTTCAGTGTAACTAGCCACAGGATGAATTTCAGTACCAGTTGAATAGACGGTTAGCCAGGAAGTGATATCCATGTTCGAATCCCTGGATTAGTCCTGCAGTTTACATGAGGCAATCCCTGAGGTCCACTTTGTAACTGCTTCTCATCATCCAAGGATTTCCTCTGGATTAATTAAAAGATTAATGTCTGGAAATCCTTTGAATTTCCTTTCAGCAGCATAAGGAAGCAGTCAAGTTATTTGCCCAATTAAACATCTCCATTTGACTTTCCACCCTTATTTTAAGTGCTGATTTGGCAACACAGATAAATGAATATCAATGACAGTTGTCCACCCTTCCTTGGCTTACCTGTGCTTCATCCTCAGCTGCCGCTGTTATGATGATTTGGGATTTTATTTGTATTTAAACTTATGTAAATGGAGGTGCAAACTGCACACGGTGTTGCAGTTCCTGACATACAGCCTATAAAACCCTCATTCCAGAGATGCTTCTTGTTAAATGCACAAATGTGAACAACTTTCTTTTCACAAAGTCCTCCCTAGACAGTGAACTACTGCTCTCTTTCACAAATTTCTATCAGAGGATCTTTCAAACAGCTGACCACTTTAAAATCCTGCTATTGTCCCTACCTGCTACAAATAGCTTAGCCAACTTTGAACCAAAACCAGAGTCTTTTCACTGGATTATGCATTGCAAAAGGCTTTGGATTATTTTGTATGACTGGACCCCTTATATATAACAAGAAGATTATGATATTAAACAATAAAGAATTTTTGGACTCATGAGAGTTCAGATCTTTTAATAAATTTGCTAAAAACTTCAGGGTAGAAGGCTCTTGATAATCTTCTAGTGCAATTGATACCATAGTAATTGGTACATTTCTGAACACTTAAAAAAATACTACACGCTGCCCCTCTGCTACTCTAGGTGGCAAAACAAGTCCCACTCACTTATGTTGGGTAGATACCGACTGCAGCAGTGAGGCTTGTTTACTTGGCTACTAGTTTAAAAAAACACTTGAGAACTGGTAAATTTTAGCACTAGTTATTATTCTGTTGTTATCAGCACTTACATATGGCTGTCTGTCTCACAATCTTTCCATTTATTCATGCTTATTTACCCATGGGATGGGTAAATCAGATGAAATTCACAGTGGTAGAAGAGGGTCCCCAGTGAGAAATCCATCAGACGGGAGGTTCCACAAGCACCAGACTGACGAAGCTTCATTTTCTGTGAAGTGGTGTCTCATGGTTGACTGCCTTTGGCTTTTTGATTCTGAGCTCAAGGTGAAATTTCTGCCATGGACGGGCATTTATCACACCCTCTGATGTGTGCGTTCTCATGTTCATAATGAGATAGGAGCTTAAATGGTAGCATTTACCATAAAAAGGCACAAAAAGGGTTTTGTTCACCTCTGCGACCACTTATTTTCTTAAAATTTGTAGGAATTGAACTGTCTTTTAAATCTGGATGTCGCTATCACAGATTATTGAAATTGGCCAACTAGTTCAAATCTACTCAATGGAGGGAAAAATGCAGTGGGATTATATTATCCTGTTTCCATAGGAAACAGAGCTAAAAATTAAGTAGCCTATTTTATACCAGTGGTGCAGATGAAGTATGTTCCAGGACCATGACCCTGATGAGGTGAGAAATAGAAAGTACTGGAGTCAGACCTGGTGTGAATGGGGGGAGAGGAGGAAACCTGCGAGCCCTAACGATGGCCCGTATAGCCACGCTTGTATCCACCCACGTGGCTAAGGGGACGCGTACAGGTCTCTGCGGCTCAGGTGATCTTTGCGAGCCAAAGTTTCTCTCTCTCTTTTCCGCAGCACAAACTGCCAGAAGAGATGTTAGAGGAAGAATTAACAGAGATCAAACAGGCAAACGAGGAATTGGTTGGGAGTGAATGCAGTCAAGCACTGCTTATACAAAATGTGATTAAATTGGTACTCACAAAGGGATAAGTACTTGAGTAGTGACAGAAAAGGATTTTTTCACCAGGGATGAGACAGAATAAGTGCAGGTGCCCTCCAAGAAAGCTGACTACTTTATTTATACTACCATTGAACTCAACTCATGACCCTTGCCCCATAGGAGTTTTGGTCCAGCCTTCACTTCAATGAATTTGGCCCACACAGGACAGTAACCTGGAGAAATATCTGTTTACTTGCTGCTATGCCGTGCAATCTGCATTGCCTCACAATGTCTTCTCCTACTGTAATAGCAAGCGACCTTGGAGTGATTTGAACTGTAAATAACTTCTAGGGCTTATCAGACAAGGAACAGTGTGGAGAATAATAAAACTGTTACTGTAGCTGATACTCTGAGAACTCCAGGCTAGCCTCACCTCCAGTGAGGCAACTAACTACCTTCTCATGAAAAACAACAGCAGCTCCCTTCCCTGAGACAAGAATCCATGCTTTGAGAACAGATGGTGCTACTTTTTATGCCAAGCATTCTGCACTTCTCTATTTATTAAATTGGCCAGAGAAGACCATAAGACCAGCTCTCAAATAATACATGCGAGCCATGATGTGTGCACTGTTCATGCTGAACCCCCGTTTACTCTGAGGACTTTTTATGCTGTTAAGGAGTGGAACACGCACATGACTAGAAATCAGGTCCTCTGTGATTTTTCCTCCAGCTGATTTGTTTTTAACTGTGTTTCTCTTTTATTCCTTGATTCCTTTTTATTTAAATAATTTCTGGAAGATCACGGCAATTGCTTTATTATGCCCCCAGTACAGATGCTGTCAGTGTCTAAAGCTGGTGGAGGGGAAGCACTACTGCTTTGACTCCATGTCTTCCTGGCGTCCCCTTTGAATCCCTCCTGTGACTTAGGTACATAGATATTCATGATTGCTCTACTTCCTTCTAAAGTAAGTGCCAAAACTCCTATGTCTTCAACACTAGCATGCCCGTAGCTTCCAGCAGAGTAGAAAGCAAACCTTCTAGCTTTCCCTTGACTCATCTCCCCAACAGTGACCCAATACGCTGGGACACCCCACATGGGTTACAGATATTTGCTGTTCTAGAGGGAGAAATTGAGACATTTAGATGCTCGGTATTTCTTAGGATTCAGCCTAGTTGCTACCATATTAATCTTCTCAATTTCAGTTGCCCTGTCAGCACTGTAATATACCACAGTATTATGATCCACACAAAAAAAGAGGCCAAACTGAGCTAATCTCTGAGAAGCTGCAGTTTCTGGGAAGAACAATTGCTGTTATTGTTTTTGGCTATTTGATATTTTTGTGTTTTAGAGATTGCTCTGAAAGGAAAGTACAATCCTGAAAGAAGTTTAAAGCACTTCACAACAGCCTCAAGTACTTGACAAATGCAGTTATGCATAACCTGTAATCACCGTCTACAGGGGGCCTACTCTGCCCTCAGCTGTGGAAAGTCACACACCGTGTTTCTTTACAAATGCCTGCAATTGCAGTGGCAAGGCTCCTGAGAGAGGCAATATGAACCACAGGTGCTGGAGCTCCGGCCTGTGCATGTTGATTGCCAAAAGATGGAAGTTGTTTAACAGAGCTTATGCCCTCTGACCACTTTTGCATCCACTGCCTAGGCTTCTCTTCTTTTTCCTTTTTTTCTTTAAATAAAAAACAATTCTGCCTTGTGTTGCTTTAAATACCATGTTTGTGTTTTCAGTCTGAAGACTGAAAATGGATCTCCTTACAAATAGACATACGTTTCTGGACAACCTAGCTCCTTAAGTAGAGGGATCCCAAGCCTACAAAGATCAAAGTGGCTAAGAAAATGTTAAGTTGGGGAAGCTGTTTAGTGGTCAAAGTCCTAGATTTACAAGCCAGTGGATGCTGCATAATCAAATCAGGTCTCTTACCGTTGGTTCCAAAGTCACACTGGCAGGCAGGTTTGAGGACCTGCAGGACGGGTTTATTGAAACTCCACCGCCTCTGGAAATGGCACGCAGCAGTGGGAGGGCAGGGAGAACGGAACCAGCCAAGCTAGCAGGGAAGCGCTAGAGGAGCTCTGACTTAAGAGCAATCATTTTGCTTTTGGTGCGGCTGGAAGCCATACTTATTCCAGATTCATTAGCCCTCACTAGCCAGAAGACTTCAGGAAATCATCTCTTTTCTTCTTTATTCAGACCCTGACTAATGCATTGGACAGCGCGCTTGTTAAAAGGAAAAACTATGTACTGGGACCTTGGCACAGGATTGGGCTCGCATGGGGAATCAAATCTTCTAAACAGGACAATCAGTTGCTGCCCAGTGGCAATGGGGGTGTCTCTTGCACAGGTCCTTGCAACGGCATCTTCAGCTGGATCAGGAGACACCCCTCAAACCACTGTTTTGCTCGGTTCTTATAATCCAGCAGGCCACAGTTCTAGCATACCTGTTATTTCTTCTACTTTGAGAAAAGAGGGAATTGAGACCATGATCTGGACTTCCATTAGGCTGCTTTAATTAAAACCATATTGAATCTTTCAATTCTCAGCAAGGCTGAAAGAACACTCAAATTCAGTGTGATCATTTCTCTACTGGAATTGTGATTTATAAGGATGAAGTTAGCTTCTTCATATTTGAGAATTACAGTATCCTATAAAGTCTATTACTCTTGATACTCATATTTCATAATGAGTACACTTCTAAAAAGAGCCATGCAGAAAATGGCCTGAAGAGAGGAGGAGAGTGGGGAGGAGAGGGAGCGGGAGCGGGAGCCGGGCCGGGCCGGGCCGCGCCGGGAGCGGGAGCGGGAGCGGGAGCGGGAGCGGGAGCGGGAGCGGGAGCGGGAGCGGGAGCGGGAGCGGGAGCGGGAGCGGGAGCGGGAGCGGGAGCGGGAGAGGGAGAGGGAGAGGGAGAGGAAGGGAAGAGGAGGAGGGAAGTAGGGGGGGGAGGGAGAAGGGAGGGCAGAAGGCATTTTCTATGTATTTCAATGTAGTATCACTTATTCCAGCAAAACTACACTGTTTTACACTGAATGAGAAACTAAACTGACGTGACTAGATCAGTACCTAAACCCCTGACTCAGTACCTAAAAACCCAAAAAGCAGAGCACCCAGTGATCCTGGCACTTTCTCTTTTTATATGCATGTATGAAAAAAAAATCATTAAAGGTTTTTATGGTAGTGCATTTACTTCTTCCTCTCCAAATAATGACATTTCCATGGTAATCTTTCTTATCTTCAAAGCTTTTATGCTAGCTTTACAGGCTTTCTACTGTACAACAGCAGTGTTCACCGAAAGCTATCAGCAATGCTATAACTCATCTGTAGATATTCCAGTAAATGTTCTTTGGGACAGCCTCCTTCTAACATGAGAGGAAACATGTAGTGAGTGGGAAAATAATATCAACCTCTTCCCTTGGATCTGGATTCTGCAAACTCTTAAACACCCTCAATATTGACCGACTGACACAGGAACGTACAATACTTGGTTCCCTGGTGGAAATGATCTGCAGCTTACAGAATCAGATACCTTGTTTTAATATTAAAGTGGCTCAAATAATATAGATGTAGCCAAATAACATTCCCTATTTCCAAATTATATGATTGCTTTTTATCAAAACAACACAAAATGTTTACTTACAAAGTCTTAACCATAGGTATTCAGACAGCTTTGTCTTTTTACATGAATGTTCATCAGAACATCCAATAGCTTTCCTGAAGATAAGTGATATTTTACTCTATGGTTAACTAATGAAGTATTAAAATAAATTGCTGAACTCAAAATAAAAGCAAGAATAATTCTGTAGAGGAACACACTTCAGTGAGAAGCATGTCATTTGGATGAAAAGATTCCTGATACAGTTCTTGGGGAATAACTCCACTTCATTCCTTCTTGCAGCCATCACCTTCTGTGCAGTACAACAGTCTGTGTACAGTGTTACGTGTGATTTCCCAGATCATGACATCAGCTTCTTGTTTTTACTTATTGCCAACACCATATGATGGGATCCATGTATTCACCGAAAACACAAACCTATTGGAAATGATTCTTATCTCACCTTAACCATCAGCAACATAGTCACACAAGAAGAAATCAATTAAAGCTGTATACCTCACCTTCTAAACACATCTGCGTTTGTCCAGCTATGAATTAATTACATTCAGCTATTTAATAAATCACTTCAGGTAACAAGATTAAGTTTGCTGGAATGAACAAACATGATATCAGTAAAACACGGCAGACCTTAATGTGTATCTGAAGAGACACTTTTTATTATTTTAGTGTTTGTATTTATGAATAAACTTATTATATGCTTTCTACTCAAGATTGGTATAAGTGAAGAGATCAGAGTCCTAGCTAGCGTGGTCTTAACTAACATTCTTTCACCAAGCTTTTAGTTTCTGCTTTTCTCTCCTTGTTATAACAAACATCTTCACGTTTGAAGTAATAAAATGCCATGCATTCCCATGGACAAAACCAGAGCTTAAAAAAAGCTCAGAAAAGATTTTGCACAGTTCACATGTCAGACAAACTTGTACAGGCTCAAATTGCAACAGAAGACAAAGATCAGAAATTCCTAGAGGTCTGTACATATGCATTCACTAAAGTTGTCTGTAATTCTTGAGTAATATTGGTACAATGTTGTACAGGCACAGAAGAAACAATGACCAGTTTATAAAAATCTTCTTTACTAGGAGTTTGAGAAGACAAAAGCAAGCAAAGACAATGAAAAGCCTGCATGTGGATTCCAAAGCTATTTCAGTCATGGGAACGCAAACACGGGTCAGTCTTGTTTTTCAGTAAGATGTAATGAAGTGACTCATAATACAGAGACCAAGTACGAATTAGCATGGTATTACAATGACATGGATACTGAAAATGTGAGAATTATATACAAATGTTACTAGGTGAAAGAGAAATCTCAAATTACGTCAACATTATCTGCATAAGTAAATGTGAGTATGTGCGTATGTGCATCATGTGCAGCCTCCCTCCCCCTGACTTCTGGCACAGAAAAGCTTAAACATAATTTATTTTTTCTTATACTCTTTTACTTATACTTTTTCTTATACTGGGTCACTTTGTGCTCCCCCCCCAAATTCCCACAGAAAGGCGGAAAAGAAAGTTCCATCGAGAAAATCCAGTCACATTAAACGGAATGGTGAACAGAAGTGATTTTCATCTAGCAAAGAATTTACCTAAGAGATTTACTTTCCATAGGCACCAGTTTTGCAACAAACATCATTCCAATAATAATCTGCAGTGTGTGTGTGGGATACTGTCTTTTCTGCGACTATATTAAGTTGTAGGAGTGCTTCAAAAATATGGTCCATTATAGGGCTGAGGTCCTAGATCTCCCCGCTTTGCTTGGTTCCCAAATTTATGGCTCATGGGAGAGTTTCAAAGGATGGAGTCTTAAGCTTTGTCTCTGTTCTGGCCCTTGGGCATCGGGCACTCCTTCCTCCCCTCCAGCACCTCTGGGTAAGGTGACCTGCCACAAACTCCCATGCTTCCATGCCGCAGGAAATATTGCAAATATTACTGCTGCTGCACACTGCACAAGCTGCTTTGTACATCTCCTGGGTCTCAGCGAATGGCAAGATAATAAAGTGTTTTTCTGTAGAGTGCTTGAGTGTGGGCTTATATTTCCTACACTTATTCTGAAGTCCTGGACAGAACTGTGATATAATTGATGGTGATGGCAATGTAAATTACAGTCTGAATAGAACTTAAAATATCCAAGATAGAGATTATGTTTATTACTGATGTGGCTTCAAAATTATATCAATGTAGTTTCAGAGGTATGATAAATATCAAGACTAATTCTAACACTGAAACTCTAATGCCTGCAATGGCTTTTTAGGTCTGGCTTTTTAGCACCAGGATTGCAAAAGGAGCATAAACTGAATTCTTGAACTGCACTTCTCATACATATGGGCATTAAGCTCTGCTAGACACTGAATTTCATTTTCAAACTGGTAATTTTGTAATTTGGCCACATACTATGTTATCATGAGGAACATAAATTAGACTCAGTTTTGAGACAGGTATTCACCATAATATTTATGATTAAAACACTTTCTTATTTTCACTTACCATCACTGTGTGGAACTTTGCAATTCTGTACAGTCAGTACTTTGAACAGTAAGAAACCATTTTAAAAATTCATTTTTTTTAATGAATATCACTTAAAGATTTTAGCTGCTATGCATGAGAAGTAATAACCCAAATTGCAATAATGAAAATAAGCACCTGGGGTGACGCACTTAACAGAATGACTTTAATGTACCTCATCACGATACTGATTTAGCATGAATTCTGGGGGGAATATGGCATCTATTTAAACATCTTTTTTTTTTTTTTCCTAGGTCTACCTTTTAGGTTCCAGAGTAAGCAGTGGCCATAAGTAGTAATGGGATAAAAAATTCTAGAGCATACTTAAGTAGCTATAAGAAGTTCAACCAAGATGTCTTTCTGAGCCAATATTTAATTAATTCTTAATGATGGCAACAGGACATCTTTTCTGCTTAAGTTGCCAAGCTCTCCAGACAAACTTGTCCAAAGAACTCAAGCTTCTGGTCACCAATGATCATAAAAGTACCTAATAAATTAATTACAAGCATAAATCTCAATATTCTGGTCAAATACTATTTTAGAAAAAATTGTTTCCATTAAGTCTTCTCACATTTTCCATTGGGTTTTTAATTTTCATTACCTCTTTTAAAATACCTCAACCATGCCACCCTTTCCAACACGGTAGTCTTAACTCTGCTAAGTTGATCTCATAAGTTAGAAGGAGACTGCTGAGGAACTAGACACCTGTGAAACGTCACCGTGTTTTATTGTAGTTTGGCAAGTTTTTTAATGATTATTTTGCTTTCTTTTATTTTCTTTGGTAGTTAGTTCTTCTTCAACAAAAATGGCTGCACTCTATCAAAATGTCAAGACATACCATTGTTCATCTCAATATAAATCTTAATTGTGGGAAAATGGGGAAGATGTTCCCTTTCAGCAAATCTGGAAAAGATGTTAAAACAGTCAGCAAAGTCAGTTGATACTGAATCACTACTGTTTGATATGGATATGAAATTTTCATAATAACCTGACAAGTGTTACATGGCTCAGGTTCAGGAACTACAACTCAGTGTCACGCCAGAAGTTTTTGCGTATGGCACTAAGCTGGAAAAGAAATCCATAGGAGGTGAATAAAAAATTACTGTGTAAGTCAATGGGAGTAGGTCTCCAAAATGCTAATCTCTCGTGAACTTCATCCTCCAGTGGAACTAAAGGGTTTGTCATGTGGATTAAAAATGTAGGGGTATGTTTTGTAAATTATTTCCCTAGGGGGTGCCAGAAAACAGAGAAAACACCATCCAGATTTCACATTTGAGATGGATGCCTCTGAAGGGAGAAGTTTTAGAGTGGAAAAGGGGTTTGTAGCACCATTTTTATAATTCGTTAAGGGCAAATCTCAGGAAAGAGTGATTTTAGATGTGAACTCACATGCACATGTATGCTTATGTCCTCATACACACGGAGAGAATAGTAACAGCACACATCATTATACCAACATCCAAACAAGCCTGTGTGTTCTTTAGCCTGGTACCCCTGAAGGTCTGTCATTTTAACAGATGCATATACAAAAGCTGCATATACATAGTTATGTTTGGGATTCATGTCGGAGAAAACCTCAGCATGGAAAGAAGACTGATGGTTATCAGAGCCTCCAAGGTTTCAACGCCAGGCTGTTAGTCACTTCCTGTGTAGTCCATGAAACTGTTGGTCTCAGTAGCTTCCCTGGATGCTAATGGTGTTTATGCTCTAGCAGGACAGCAAAATAAGAAAAAAACCTGACAGGAATCTAACTTCGGTTAAGTGGAAATAAGTAAGCAAATTCAGAGCTTCCAAAAGGTAGAGCTACTGCATCGCTTGTGCATCTGAGAAAACAGGAGTCACTTCTGGCAATTGGTGGAGTTGGTACTCCACTACTGAGCTGCTCAAAGATTCAGCGCTGGGAACCAGATGGAATGAAATCCTGCACTTTCCCTTCTGCAGCTGTTCCGAGTCTGGGTTGGTTACACGCACGGTGCCTACAACTGGCATTATAGCACAGTCAACAACGCATGTACCTAGTAGTGACCAAAGAAGGTTGTAACATAGATAGTCAAGGAGTGTGCAATATCTCTTCCCTTTGCCTTGAAAGCTACTGCACTAGTCTTCAGTTAAAGTATGCTCAAGCACTTTTCAATTTCCTTTTCACACCTGTGCAGAGGGCACTAAGTTTGTCTCCAGCCACATAAAGTTTGCTCAGGTGCATACTTTGTTCTTTAGAAAAAGACATAAACTTCATATGTAAATGACTTGCATAAATTTTGATGAGTCTTAGTCCAAAATACATTCATAAGGACTGGACTTCCCTTTCCCTAATTTATATGCCTATAATGCAAATGCCAACACCTGAGCTAGTTAGCTCAGGCTTTCCAATTGTTCAAAGTGAGAAGCAGACACTTTTAAGGGTAGGTTCATCTACCCTATTTTAGTTGTCCACTTTAGGATGAGATGAACTGCACCACAGAAATGCCTTTTCCTCTCCGCTGTCTGTGAAGGAAATCCAGACTGGCGATAATAAATTTACTTTTCATCATATTAATCCCCCTATGCTTTTTAAGTCCAAAGCACCTTGCACAAGACACTTCCTCCAGGTGCCCATGGTGTCATCCTGAGCCTTGGAGTCTTTATGTACAATCTATGTGACAACTTAGTGGCCTTGTTTGGGTTTTTTTTATCCTGTTGTGAATTTTTTTTCCTGGAGGGTTATGTTGCGGGGGGGGCACTCCTTGTTAAATTACTGAACTTTTTGAGAAGATGTCACCTGTTACATGACTTCCATGAAGCCATATAATATACTTCCAAGGGAGGTTGTCATGACCTTCCGAAAGGAGGCTAGCCATAAGCTGCGTCCGCATTGCCAAGCACCTTTGCAAGGTTTCCTAGCGGCAGCTGGATATGCTGTAGTCCATAGGTGGGCAAGTGCAGTTTCTCTAGCTCTGCGCTCTGCTTCGCCCCAGGAGGAAGAAGCTGTCTCAGCCATTCAAAGGCTGAAACTGGATCTGTTGTGTTGCTGGGGCTCCACCCATTAATTACCCTGAGGATTACGGGCAATAAGGCCTTCAGCTGACTTTGGAAATGGTCTGGAGCCAAAAGAAGGAAAGAGGCATGAACCTCTTTCATTTGCAAAAATCTGAAGCTAGTCAGTAGAAGGTGCTACATTTTACAACACGTGTATTTGTCATCCTCACCTACAGCTGCAAATTCTGTGAATTACAGTAACCCTACATGGAGGTGAACAGTGCAAAAATCATTGTCCTATGCTTTTTTAGCTAGTCCAGTGAACTTTGCTCCTATAAAATATCAGAAAGTTACACATTTGCACCTACATGTGTATTTTAATATCATTAGTTATCTACGCTGAATGAATCTGATTAACTACCAGCTGAATTTTATATGGAGAGCAACAAAGAAGTTCTTTTTGCTAGCAGAAGAACTGTTTTTGAATGTTCACATTCTTGTTTGGAGTGATCTATGGGTAGTCTGGGATCCTATAACAGGAAGGATTTTGTAGAAAATAGCTGGCTGCCTGATAGAGTCAAAAAGTAGCTGCTGCAGCAGTAAATCTCTGCCATAGTTTTGCATACAGGCATATCTAAATGGGGAAACTGAGCACTATATTTTAGAAACTCATATGAGAAATGTCACAAGTGACAAAAAATGGCTATTTCACCTGGGAAGGGATACATATGAAATCAAAACTTGCCATGAAATTGGATTCTATGATACATCTCAAAATGGGGGAAAAAACAGCAGATTAATGTTGTTTGTACATTTTCAGCAGTCCTGCAGTCACCTTGTACTTAGCATTGGCCATGAAATGATGGCAGAATCAAACTTGGTAAATATTTATTTAGCTCTAAGGTATTAAGACTAATCCCCTCTGTTTTCCCCTCTGTTTTCCTTTCACACAAATGTGAAAAAGTTGGCACATGCAAACTTTAATTCACTAGTGATAACCCAAGTGGATATAGAGCCATTTCAACTTACAGAGGTGCTTGCATTAGCATTATAAAATCATTATACTTTTGCTGTAATATAGGAGAAAAGGTTTAAACTTTGCAGTGTGGTGGCTCTTAACTGACTGGTGGAACAGAGGTCTTCTGTACAAAGGCCTGAACCCCATCATTTAACGGGGAGAATTTTGTACTGAGGATTTCTGTGCTGCAACCAGCAGCCAACAGATGCTTGGTGGGGTTTCACTGGATCAGCTTTACATCAGTTCAGAAAAAAAATAAGTGAAAGAACATGGTCCAAATCCTTTTTTTCTTTTGCATCAGCACAGCTTCTTTAATAGTTAACACTTGTACACTCTGGAATTGTGCCATGCATCTTAACTCTTCTTTGCCCAATTCATGAGATATGTGTGTCGCGCTTCCATGCCAAAGCTCTGAAGTGGGGCTCTGGTGTGTTTTAAACACGTCTTCCAGATATCCGCTTCTGAGTGCAGCAAGCTTTCTGCTCCTGTAGCCGCCCCATTCTGCTTCTTCAGCAGATCTCCAAGACTTGAGGAAATAAAGCAAGCCCAGGCCTTTCCTTATATCTGTCTATACTGGATGGCCTTAAGCCAGTCTTTCAATGAACTCTGTGGGCTTTTGATGAGGTCCTTACCATGACCGTTTTTTCCTGCAAAGTTGCCTCATCATACCCTGGTACATCTTTCAAAGGACGGAGTGAATTAAGCCAGGCCTCTTCAGAGCCCTGGCCTCATTTCTTGCTCTAATATACTTCAGCTCTCAGGACCTAGTTAGGCCAGTCATGCATTCACACATGGTGTAGCCACCTTTACTTCATTGTGTTACCTGTGAACATCGAAAAACCATATTAATTGCATCGTCACACAGTTATGGTTTTTTTTCCTTCCAAAGTGTAACTGGATCTAAATTGATATGCACACACTGGGTTATTGACACCTACAGTCGTTACTAATACAGCAGAGCAAATTATGATTCTTTTTAGTTAAATAATTACAATAAAAAAATAAGGGGAAAAAAATCTTCTGCTACATTGAAATTGAAATGGACTTCTGTGTATTTTTCATTGAAATGTTGCATTTTGTTCTCAGATTATGTACATCTAATTATTTAGTCTTTAAAAAATATAGACCACTTGCCAATGAAGAATGTTGTTTGAAAGGAAAAGCCAAAATGATTCATTAAAAAAATGTCAAAATAAGCAGTTGTGTTTCTGAAATGAAACATTTCAGGTCTTTTTATACTGCTTCCATATTTTTTCAGTCGTAATTATTTGCCAAATTACACTCATTGGTGTGAACAATTGTTGCATCGTCACACAGTTATGGTTTTTTTTCCTTCCAAAGTGTAACTGGATCTAAATTGAGCACACACTGCAGCTCTCAGGACCTAGTTAGGCCAGTCATGCATTCACACATGGTGTAGCCACCTTTACTTCATTGTGTTACCTGTGAACATCGAAAAACCATATTAATTGCATCGTCACACAGTTATGGTTTTTTTTCCTTCCAAAGTGTAACTGGATCTAAATTGATATGCACACACTGGGTTATTGACACCTACAGTCGTTACTAATACAGCAGAGCAAATTATGATTCTTTTTAGTTAAATAATTACAATAAAAAAATAAGGGGAAAAAAATCTTCTGCTACATTGAAATTTAAATGGACTTCTGTGTATTTTTCATTGAAATGTTGCATTTTGTTCTCAGATTATGTACATCTAATTATTTAGTCTTTAAAAAATATAGACCACTTGCCAATGAAGAATGTTGTTTGAAAGGAAAAGCCAAAATGATTCATTAAAAAAATGTCAAAATAAGCAGTTGGTGTTTCTGAAATGAAACATTTCAGGTCTTTTTATACTGCTTCCATATTTTTTCAGTCGTAATTATTTGCCAAATTACACTCATTGGTGTGAACAATTTCGGTCACTTTAGAACTGTACTTTCAGCGACTTTTCCAGTAATTGAAAAAAAATTATCTATCCCTGCTGTTATAACAATAAAGGATGTAGAAATATGCACTGTAAAATGGAGCAGGAACAATAGACACAGTCATAACAGCTGAATAAGAAACAGTATTTCTGTTTCATGAAAGTAATCCAGTAGGCATTTTCCAAGCCGTCTACACTTAAGAGTCGTGAGTGGTCCATAGCTATATCTAAAAGCAAGCCTCACGTAAAACATTCCTTCATGTCCCAGGTTGACATTCCTCTCTTGCCTGAGTTAGATTCTGCATTTGGGTCTCTAATAGCATAGCCCCGCATCAGTACTTTAGTGACTTCTTTCTTTATCAGTGCTCATGCTGTCTTCCCTGTCTGAAAATGTCTAATGTAGTAAACAATTCAGTAAATTGGGTTTTACATGTTTCAGCTAACTCTTAGTCTTGGAGATTCTCACTCACACCAGAAATTCCAGCCTTTTTGAAAATGGTGTATACTCTCTTCTGAGAAAGTCTGATTTACATTCACCTACATTTTCTGATTAAAAAAATAGTTTTGGTGACATTTCCCAACTCACTGTAATCAAGTCAGATCAGGGCTTCTATATTGCTAAGGTTAACACACAGACTGAATTCTACATGTGTCAGTGACATTGTTTTGGTCACACCAGCCGTATAAAATACAGCGTATGTGTAAGTCTTTGCAGGATCAGGTCACTCATAAGACAAGTTGCATCTAATATACCTATTTAGATAAATATATCCATACACAGGTAGATAAATGCTACATATTGGAATGATGACTGGGTTGCAACCATAATTCTATTTTGCTTAGAACACAAGAAATGTTCCTCTAGCAACATATAACTAGAAAACCATAAATTACTGCCTGTCTTCTACCTCTGTGCCCTTAACTCCTAAAAGACACACTTACATATTACTGGTCAGGGACTTATAAATATTTAATGGAATAAATGTCGGCTCATAATACACTGAAATTAAGGACTAAAGCATTTTTCCTCCTGGAAAGGAGTTGCGCAGTACATAATTTATACTATTTTTCACACATACAAGACAGAGCACAATGTCTTCTGTTTATTGACCGAACAGCACCAAAATCACCTTTTCTTCTCATACAACCTGCCAGAATGCCAACACCCCAGTTCTTACACAGGGTTCATATCCTTACAAGTGAAATTGTTTATTATTGTCTCACGTAAGCCCGTTTCCTTCCTCATTTCTAAGATTATTAAGAAGAATATTATCAATAAGAACACAAGGCATTCTGAAGGACGTTGAGGTGCTGGAGCGTGTCCAGAGAAGGGCAACGAGGCTGGTGAGGGGTCTGGAGAACAAGTCTTATGAGGAGCGGCTGAGGGAACTGGGACTGTTTAGCCTGGAGAAAAGGAGTTGACGGTTGGACTCGATGATCTTAGAGGTCTTTTCCAACCTCAATGATTCTATGATTCTATGATTCTATGATTTTAAAGAAGCTTTTTTATTAATCTGTCTTTCCGAGAGCTTACGACCTTGACGAAGGCTTCTCAAGGGAAACTGAAGTGATACAACCAACAAGCAATGCAGCTAAAAACGGCTGTCAGGGTTTGGACTGAGTATTTTAGATCAGTCTCAGCCAAGGATCCATGGAAAATTTGATTACGATTGGTTATACATTTTCTGCTATCGAAGTGTGAATATTTTCTGTCCTGGTGAAAACGTGCTTGCTTTCTCATTGAAATTCTACATGGTTTTGGGGGCTAATTTTTATGTTGACATTTATTCTTGAACACCCCCCTCCCCAACAAGATCTGTTAGAATCACCAGGCTACTCATATAACCACAACTATTTATGCAGTTTATTTAAACCCCGTGCTAGTAAAACCTTTCTAAAGCATTGCACCATTATTCAGCTCATGGAAAACCACCAGTTTCTGAAATGCTCAAAAGAATCAGACTGGGGGTGGCAGGGGTTAAGGATGATCAGGACTATCTGTTACTTCTCTGTATTTCCTATTTTATTTATTGTGAGTTTCATTCAATTGATTGCAAGTAGCAGCAGAACATAACCGATAAAATTAAAGAACCTCTAAAACTAACATAAAATGGCTATTTCAGCTTGAAACGATTAAGTTAAATATCCAGCCCACTCAAGGCTAACGGCAGAAGTCTATAGTGGGAACGTGGAGGCTTCTCTGAAAATGCAGCTCATGCACTGGATGCTGTCCTTCCTGAGCCACGTGAAGTCATTTAGGCAACCAAATTGTAAATATTAGCAAATTTTTGTGTTCATATAACCATAAACAGGCAACAAATGAAGAGACTAACAGAAAAATCATGCAGTTCCACAAACTTGCGTCTAGCCCTGCAGAACCACGCGATAATGGGGCTGATGGCTCTCACTGCCCCAAAAGTGAATCCAGCCACTGTCGCAGTGTTCATATAACCATAAACAGGCAACAAATGAAGAGACTAACAGAAAAATCATGCAGTTCCACAAACTTGCGTCTAGCCCTGCAGAACCACGCGATAATGGGGCTGATGGCTCTCACTGCCCCAAAAGTGACCCCAGCCACTGTCGCGGTGCTTCACGACTGGGTAACTCTGGGAAAAAAATCCAAAAAACAGGATTTGTCAGGTTGGCATCGTTCTTCATGCTCATCAAATTGTTTAGAGACCTTAGCTGAAGCAAAAAGTGAAACAGGATAGCAGCTGGTGCAAAAAGATCTTTAAGCAACATTTGATAGACGACGTACGTGAGAGAAAGCATGGCTCTTTGGCTGAGGGAGGGAGAATTCAACAAAGAAAGACCTCAGTTTATTTTTGCCATTTTACCTATTATACCTGGGATTACTGCAGAAAACAAAGAAATAATGGCATTGTTCCTTTCAAGTGCAAAGCGTGACTGACTGCATTTCATTCTGCTCTATTCCTTCCGCAGATTAAAGCCCAAGAGTTACGACTATGTTTTCACACCAAAATATAGATACATGAATAAATCAGTAAATAAAAATGATCATCTGCTGCAAGGCAGATGTTAACAAAGCACTTGTGGTACAGAAGTGAAATTGATATCAAAAACATTTGCAAACAACGCTAGCATTGGCAACCATCAAAAGCCAAGAGATTCATATTTAATGCTGGTACTTTTCTCTAATTCAGATGTATTGAAAAAAGAGACACCATATGCTCAGGGGTGGGAACAGGGTGGAGATACCAAAGTAACATTATAGAGAAACTATAATAAAATCACTGTTGAAGAATTGATCCCAGATGACATGCTGTTGAATGTACTTGGATGTAAATGAGCTGACAAAAAATAGGTAATTAAATATATAATTAAGCCTTGGAACTTGCTGTTGAAGGATAGTATTGAGGATGCAACTAATTTTACGAGGCATTAGCCGGTGTGAGTTTGCAGGCAGGAAAAATATGTTTTACAGCTTTTGTTTCTCAAGGTATTTACATGTACATGCAACTCAGAGCAAGTTTTCTTTCTTTTAATGGGGTTCTTCTCATACTTAAAGTTACACATGTGTGTGTTTTACCAGTTAAGCCTGTATGCTTCTTTGATTGTGTCTGCTAAAGGATGACATTAGAAGAATGTCAGGTGTTTCAGTATTGTACACCTCACATAGAATATTCCTTTAAACTGATGTATTTTGTGTAAGCTGAAAAGAGGACTTCTGTATTTCTGTTGCAGGGTGGCCTATTTTGGATTACTTAATCCTTTCTGAGTGGATTACTATAAATTAAGGGAAAAATATTCTCAGGCCTTGTGAACTGTTAAATAAGGTGTAGGTGCACTCTTGCTCCCTCCCCACGCCCTGACAAAAATAATATTGCTCCAAACCTCATTTTTGCAGAATCTGAAAACATTTGTGAATTTGGGACAGTTTCCAGCAAATGGCAGAATGTCTCATTCTGGAGGACTGAAACAATGAAACAGTAAATATTTCCAAAATGAAACATTGATACTTGACATTTACATGATGCTTTTGTTTAGAAACTGACCTAATTTGAAGGGGTCAGAAATGTTTATAAAAGCCAAAAAATTGAGCAATATTTTTTTGGCACAACTGAAATTACATTTTTCCCATATTTTGGCTGGACAACCAAAGGAAAAAAAATCCACTATTCATGTGCCCTTAATCTACACAGATTTTTTCCTTGTTATGTAACAATTTTGATCATGAGGTGATTTCTAGGTAAAACAGTTACATAATTGCAATTTAGGTGTAGTTATTATCAATAAAGGCGCTCTTTTTCCTTACAGGAATAAAGGTATTCGTTTCTTTATAAATGCAGCTTTCTCTTGTATATGGGAATAGTTGAAGAGGTGCAAGGTATTTATGTAGATGAAGACTTCAACCTCAGTAACGCTTTCCAGTGTACTTCTCTTCGTGTAAAAAGACACACATTGGGACAGACCAATGAATGCTCAGGCTAACGCAGAGCTTTGGAGATTTTCTGTATGCTTCTAACAGCATCTATTAAAAAGCTGTATAGAAATGAAGCACTCTTCGTGCACAGAGACTTGTTTTTAAAGTTTAATAAGGTTCCTTGAGTTTACAATTTTTTTTTTTCAAAGGATCAAAACCATGTAGGTGCATTCTGGGCTACTCTTTTCGGGCTGAAAGTAGAAGGGCAAATTCTGAATTCAATTATATATGTAAAAGCATAAAAATAGCTGTCTAAAATTAATATGCATTTCTCTTTGCCACTCAAAGTTTTAAAAGACTTGATCTGGAAGTGACTTAAAATGTGCTCAAAAGTCATTCAGAGACTGAAACCTTCGTTTAGTTTCAGGCCAACACTAATTTTTATAGACATTCAAAAATGGCATAATAGAAACTGCAATGTACACGGGCTTCAGAGAGCAGAAAACTATGCGTATAATAAGGTGATTTTTTCTTAGTGAACCATGGCATGTTGCAATCTTCTTATGTGGGTTTTTGAATTCTCAGAAGTTAATACGGTTTCCAGTACAAAACATGGATGTAAGCAGCAGCAATACAGCATGTTACTGCAGTTACCTTGTGATTTTACCTTGATGCATCTTTCATATATTACATCTCCAAGCTGTATTCCTAGGACACAGGCAGGCACAGCCTTTGGGTTCGTGTACTCCACTTGTCATACTGTGGAATACCTGCTGCATTTAAAAAGCAATCCACAGAGGAAAAGAAGAAAAGCAAAGCAGTAAGATTACACCATTTATAGTAGTTAAAATCTCGCCAAGATGTGCTCATTTCTAAGGATAAGAATAAGCACTCTCAAGGAAAATGAAAAGACTAAGGGAGGAGCAGTTGAGAAGATGAAGAGAGTGAGTCCGAGAAGAAAAAACAGCAAGTTCCTCCAGGGAATTCTAAACCTGCTTCTTCTCCCATAACTAAGTGAAGCTGGTGTAACAGTGCTGATACTAAAAATGAATAAAGGTTCCCATTAAAATAAATGTTAAAACTCCTTTTTCCTTGAATCAAGAACTAACCTCCTGCTGGGGCTGGGATCATGTCAGTGAATCGGAACAATGAAAATATAGGTACGCACTATAAAATTGTGACCTCATTGGGATATAAATATTTTTTGTCGGGAAGTCATCTTTCTTCTTTTTGACCCTGTAGAAAAGCAGATTCATTTCGGTTTTCTTTAGTTGTGAGAGAAACATCCAGCGGGACAGCAAGAATCCTCTTACAGAGCTGAACCAGGACTATCTTGGGTAATTATCCCTCCCCCACCACTATACCACGCAGGGGCTGGATGAAGCGGCAGGTCAGCGGCTCTCTCTTGTGCGGGGAAATCAGCCAGACCATGGAGGTGTGCCTGGGGGCGTCTTTTTGGCCACTTGAGAGACCACTGCCAAGGGCAGGGAAGTGGGACTACAGTATAGGGATGTCCAATTGGCACCCAAGCAGGCTGGCAGCACCCTCGGCTTCTGGCTAATGGTTACGGCTAAGGAGCAGCCCCAGGGGGAGCGACATGAGAAGCGACACTTGGCATCCTCCCTCTGCTACCCCAACTATAGATCAGGGTACGGTCCTTTGGGTTTCTTCCTCTCTTTCTAACTGTACCACTACGCTCCTGCTTCTGAAACGTCGTGGTAACAGCCCTCTCTCGCTCATTCTCTCTTTCTCCTCTCTTTTCCACCCGTTCCCTTCACTTTTCTCTCTCTCGCCTTCCTGTGCTCTTTTTGCTCATCTTAAGTATCTAATGCTTGTGCCTAGAAAGAAATGTGGTAGGTTTAGAACAAAATACACAAACCGTGCATTTGTCCATACAGATACATATGAACGAAGGGTGTTTTGTATTTATTAGTATATAATATCACAATTCTATATAAGCATACCTAAATAGTTGAGAAAGAGAGAAAGGCAAGGAAACAGGCATACAGAAGGAGAGCAAGAGACTAGAGCAAGGAGAAGCGGAGCAGAAAGAAAACAGAGGAAGCATTGTCTGACTCGCAAATATTCTTCCGAGAGGAATCCTTAAGTTTTCTGTCCTCTTTCTCAATGAGGTAAGTGGCAACCAGAGAGATCTAACTGGAAACCGTACCATTTCCTCACCTATTATTTTTTGTCTGTCAGAAATGCATAAGGAATTTACTTAGTTGGCTGGGAGTCTTAAACCTCTTGGCTGAGACAACGGGAATCTCAGTTGCATTGCAGACTGGATGATATGTACCATGGGTGTGAAACATAATGTTGGGGGTGATTGTTGTCAGTAACCATTACTATTTTGTGAAAAAAAGCATGAGCTTTGGGACTTTTCTGAGACACGTAAAGGTTCTTGCAGAAACATGTGAGAGCAGAGCCACTCTGTGTGCAAGAGAACCACAGTTTTCTAATTGTATTTTGCAACGAAGAGGGAGTCGGTCACTCAGATTTCTGCTTAAAGGGATAGTCTTTGATTGAAACAAGATTTAAGTATGTCATCTTTAATAAGCAAAGTACTGGGCAAATGGATTTTAAAAATATCATATACCATGCGACTTTATGTATGTTATTCTTGGCTAAGCTTGCTTATGATTTGAATCAAAATATTATGATAGATTTTTCTATGAGATGACAAGCCAGATCATTTTGCATTATACTGTATGCAAAGAGCTGAGAAACATGAGACTAATCCAACTTTACAACATATTCTTAATCTTAGTCATTTCTTAATAACAGTCATGGTTATGGAGCATCCTTCCCCCCAAAATTCCTCAGTGTATCCAACAGTATTAAAAGCATAATTTACCAGCGAGAGGCCAAACTCTGTGCATTGTGGGGAACTGTCTGAGCCTTTCCCAAACACAATCACGGACGATCAGAGCACCGAGTCCACCGCTGGGCCAGGAGACGCATGCACATAAATATGCAGCCCACGTTCTTTGGTCCTGCTGAAACCGCTGTCAATCACGCCTGCCGCACAGCCTACAGAGATGCTTTTCCATGGCTTTCTAGGCAAGGAATTGGACAGGCACCTTTCTCCGTACAGCACGGAAGATAGTAACTCTGGCTGCGGTGTTGCTGCGGCATGGCCAGAGACACAACTATTCTGACTTTGGCTGGAGGAACGATGCAGAAACACAACCACCTGTCAGCAAACCGCAGAAACTCTGTGTGATAACAGGCTAAATATCTCAGCCCGCTGGAAGCGCGTGGAAAAAGGGCAGGTTTTGTTTGGGGTTGGTTTGGTGTGGTTTTATTTTAAAGGGTCATAATGGGTGGTGGTGCGCAAGCGTCGCCAGGGAGGCCCCGTCCCATCCGTTCGAATGGAAGCGAGAGTTTTCAGAAAAGCACATTGTTCTGCTACAAGTCTATTTGCCGATTCCCACTGCAGTGAATAGCCCTTCATTCCAGCGGGAATTTGTGCCGTCACTTCAAATGTTATGCATATAAGTTAATTTCACACTGGTTCAGGACTTTGTTTTCAAATGACCAAAAGGGTTAAGAACAGAGAAGTAAACGCCTGCCAAACACCCCGGTCTAAATTAAGGGTAAGGGCTTTTTTTTTTCATGGCGGGGGGGAAGGGCAGGTGGGTGGACAATGGCCAGAGAGGGAAATACGGACTGGAAATAAAGTACAGTCTTTTGTATTTCTGCAGCTCAAAGATGCTTTTGAACAGGACTGCTGCCAACTGTGGAAAACCACCTTTTTATGGAAAAAAATACGCCAGTAACAACGGATTTACCAGAACTGAGCCAGTGTGTCCTATACGCATTTATTCAGTATTATGCAAGATTAATTGTTTGGGGCATCATGCCTTCAGGAATGTTCTAAGCATTGGGGAGCCAAATTTAGCCTTGATTATCAGGAAATCAAATTTCCTTTTGTATCACAAAGTCCCCAGGATGCCTGATTACAACAGTGCTGAATCTGGCACTGGAAGATGTTACCTACAGACTGGGCACAGTTCTGTTCAAATATGACAAACTGCATTTGCTTCCTTAGCCTGCATGAATCGATGTACCTAAGCTGGTGCTAGACCTTCAAAACATTTTATTTTAAACAGACTTAATGCCTTTTGTTGTTTTGGAATGAGAAGAAATGAAAATATTATAGCAGATGACAATTTGATTATAGTTGTCACAAATGGGATTTTAAGGGTTGCACTCTCAATTACACTATGGCCCCATTATATTTCCTGCACATCCTAAGAGCGCCTTAAACTTGGTGTAAATGTAATTATGAGATGAAATTTGCTTCGACTGTTAACTGTAAAAGGGGATTTATCTATATAGGACTCATCTATACAGGGAAATGGAATAATTACACCCAATTAAAACATCTACCCGGAATGTTACGTCAGCAAAGCCATACCAGCATAAATTATTCTGTTACAATTATGCTCATCAACTTTCCTGTGTAAAAAGGCTCTTAGCATAAATATTGGGCTCTAATGATTAATTCAGTATGATATTTACCCAGGTTTATTGGCATGGTGGAATATATTGGTTTCCACGGAATCGAAACGCCAAAGAGTCTAGCAATAGAGTAAAGAACCAGGCTTCAGAAGTATTGGTAGAGTGGGAAAACCTCTTTTTTGCCTTTAAACAAACTGTCGTACAAATCTGTTTACGCACTTTTGGACAAGATCCTGTGTACCACCTGAGCAATCCTGAGTCCCCATTCCAGAGCAAATTGGCATGAGAACAGTTTTGTACTAGCTGAGGATTAGACGTACGGAATTACATTGATTTCACAAAACTTTGAGAGTCCTCTCAGTTATGTTGGTTTGCATAGCAGAATGTTGATGAACGTCAAACGCCCATCACGGCTAGCAGTTTGCCTCTAGTAACTCTTTGCCTGAATTCTGTTTTGTTCCGCAGTTACAAATTAATGAGGCCAGTTAATTGGCAAACATTCGGTGTAGCTGAAGACCGGATGAACATACTATTGTGAGCATCTGATAAACTTAGCCATGCGTGGCTTTGAGAGAAACTGCTGTTCATGCCCACCATTGAAGGAAATTATCAAATATTACACTGTATTGCAGAAAATGTGGGGCTTATATGGAACCTGCTCCCAGTAGATGTCTCAGCAGCAGGTATGGTATATACAGCTATTCAGTATTTTCCTTGAAGTTTTGCAAGGATAATGCATCTGAAATGAAAAAGCACACTTAGGCTGTAAAGAAGCAAGACTCTCAACCCAATTCTTTCGAGCTTCTGTATTTTGCTGTCGAAAATCTGATTTGGGGATACATCCATTGACGACCTGCCCACAACACTGACGTTCAGATCAGTGCTGAGATGCAGCAAAGAAACTGTATTTCCTAGAAAAGTCACCTTTAATTTTGTGACCTGGTTACAGCCTGCTCTAATTCCGAGACAGCCCTTAGCTGGACTCCAGGGACCTGGGGCAAAGGCATGAATCCCCTCTTCACCTCGAGAGCGGCCACCTTGCCCTGCCACCTTACTTATAGCATTGGTCTCCGCCTGTGGCTGGGGCACCATCGCTCCCTCCGGAGCAGCTCTGCCCTCATTGATGACAGCCTTACCCAGAGCAAAGCTATGTGCTGTGCCACAGCCAAGAATCCCTGCAGGCGTTAGCGTGACAGAAACCCTCCCTGCTGCCCCCCGGACCCCTGCAGGCCCCTCTGCGAGGGCTGCACAGGGCCATATTTGGTATTCCTTGGTGATTTCTGCACAGGGCTCACACTGCTCCCAGATGGTTTCAGACCCCTTAGCTCTGCCAGAGCCTGCCTTCGGATACAGTCATCTCTTGCGGGCTGAGGATGGGGTCCGCATCTTTTCCCACTGCGCTCGATGCACCCCTTAGGCCCCCCGAACGCCTACACAGGCCACGTTGCGAGGTCGGTGGAAATGGGTGCCCCTGCCCGGCACCTCGCAGAGCCTGCCTTCGGATACAGTCATCTCTTGCGGGCTGAGGATGGGGTCCGCATCTTTTCCCACTGCGCTCGATGCACCCCTTAGGCCCCCCGAACGCCTACACAGGCCACGTTGCGAGGTCGGTGGAAATGGGTGCCCCTGCCCGGCACCTCGGTGGTGATCGGGTAGCACATTACGTGCCTCTCACGAGGGGTTTGCCAACGATAGCGTAAGCGATGAGGGGACAACGGCGGGAAAGTTTATTGTTGGTAAAACCACGGGGCCAAAGCCGAGCGCCCGCTGCCAGCGGCCCAACGGCCCAGCGCAGGATCCGCTGCGCCCGGCCACGCAGCGGGCGGGCGACCCCGTGGAGGAGGAAACGGCCCGTCCCGCCGAGGAGGGAGCCGCGCCGGTCGGC
>NW_008794854.1:4085450-4110800 GCF_000699145.1 Aptenodytes forsteri | reverse complement strand
TTCCCCGCCCCCCCCCCCCCCCGCCCCTAGCCAGCGGTAGGGACAGACGGGTGGGTCTTCATGTTCTCCGGGTGCACTTCGGAGAGAAAGAGCGCGCTCTTTGCTTCTGCTGCTGTTGGCTTGCATCGTTGTCCCCTCAGCGGTAGGGACAGACGGGTGGGTCTTCATGTTCTCCGGGTGCACTTCGGAGAGAAAGAGCGCGCTCTTTGCTTCTGCTGCTGTTGGCTTGCATCGTTGTCCCCTCTTCGGGCGAGATCAGTGCTAGCTGCTGTAGGCTTATGGTTTTAGATCGCTTATCTCTTCTTGTGAGAATGGATTTGTGTACTCTGCATCACCCTCATCTCGGGCAGGTACTGCTGGGGGCACTGCGCGCGGGGCCCCCCCAGTGGCGTGACGTGGCACGTCGTGAGGGCTCGTAGAAAAACCCCACCCCCGCCACCCCCCCACCCTCCCCCGTGCTTTTTCCTGTGGAAAACAAGCAAACGACGTAGCAGTTGGAAACTAAATCAGAGCAGGATTTTTTTTTTTACTGCGTGCAATGAAGTGTGTGTAGTGTCATTTTTACAGCAGTGGAAGATGAGGAAAAAAGGGACTTGGGCAAGAGCACATCGAAAACCATCATCCTGCTGTTGTATTCCCAATGCAGTAATGAATAGTTGGCAAGGATATTTTATTATAGGATACACTGTGTCCTTTCCCTCTTGAAGGAAGGAGGAACAAGTTAGAGGAGGTAGTCTCTGGAGGTTCATGTGATAAAAATACTGAGGAACTTGCAAGCCATGCCACCATAAAGCAGTTGAATAGTATCTGAGAAATGCTTTTTCGGGGAGGGAGTTGAGGCACTGCTGCTCTAAGATTGTGCTCTTGCATGTAATAGTCTCCCCCCTCTGGCAATGATGTAGCTTTCAGAAAAGATGATTATTACTAATTTAAGCATAAACAGATGCATTTGCTGAAAGAGAACCCTGTTAAATTGCCTATGTTCTAGCTGTCCCTAAAGAAAGGCAACTATGGGAAAGACAGAAGCGTGGATCTTCATGTACATAGGGTTTATTCTGGAGGAGGAAGAGTAGTTCACCGTCATTCCGCGTTCTGATGGTGAACCTGTTGCCGTTTAAATTTACTGGGAGCTAGTGTGCTCACATAAATTTTGTTGGGAGGACATAAATTTTGTTGGGAGGACAGATTTGGTTCTAGTCAAGCTGAAAAACAACTGCAATAGTTGTTACAGTGCAAGAGTTCTGTGGGACTAGGTGACTGTCTCCTTAGCCGGAGGTTACTGGGATGCTTCTTTAGAGAACATTAACGATATGTGAGTGAAGTGGTCTAAAAGTTGAATTGCTTATGTGAAATTTTTCTGTGTCCTGGCTACAGGATTAAGTCTCTAAATTGTCGGCTTTTTTTATTTTTTTTTAATAGATCATCAGCTATTAAACTAAGTTGCTGTTGAAATAACTGAAGCGATCTATTGCCTTCTTGCATGTTCTCTAGAGCTACTTGGCTGAATGTTTTTAAAAGCATTGAAGACCTATTTTTCTTTCTCTTTAAAATACATCCAACAGTTTAATTTCCCACGCATAAAACTTTGGAGCTCTTAGTTGATAACAAACACTTTTAGTATTTGCATTTATTTGTGGTAAATCGACTTTTTCAATATTAAGAAGGTGCCACACTTCAAAACCTTAAGGCTTGAAGACCTAGTTTTCATAGGGCTGGCAAACTTCTTGCACTAGCAGTTTTTCCCCCTCCCTTTGTTCAGGGTGATTTCCACTCTTTTGCAATTAAAAAGGTGAAGTTGCAGACTTGACATAACCTTGCCAGGCTATTTTTACATGTAAATGTGAAGATGATAGTAACAATGAAGTTAAGAGCATCCGTGTGCCGTGTCATGCGGTGGCTTACTATTTTAGTCTTGATGAGTGTAATTCAGATGTCAGTCTTCCCAGATTCCTTTTGGTGTATGTGAACTTGACTGAAAATGCTTCAGAACATCTGCCAAAAGTGGGAACGTTGTGTTGAAATAATGTTGTTTTTCAAGTGCAAAGTTTTGAAGTGTACTCTATGGATAAAAGGGGAAACTTAAGAAACTACTAGTGACTTTTGGACTGTGCGGTAAGAAGTGGTTTTTCGTCAATATCTTAGGGTTTAGATTACTTTTTTTGACCCTGAAATTTCCCACAATTGTTTTCCTTATCACTGTAACAGTCACAGGTGAGTGTGAAGGAAAAATAATGTAATGATTGTAGCTTTTAAGAGTGCTCGTAAATGTATTTTGAGCATGGTTAGATGTTGACTGAACCTGAAACTGCTGACTACTTTTGGTCACTATACTTCCTGCTGGTTGGTCAATTCTGATAATGGTAGCATAAGGAAGAATTGAAAATGGCACCACAAAAAAACCCCAAAACCCTAGTAGAAAAACTTCAGTACAAAATCAAATCAGTTTTTATGCAGTCATATTGGCTGACAGCTGGAAATTATGATTTATTTGATCTATAATTCCTCAGAGAAATATTACCAAGAAAACCCCAACACTCAAACAAAAAAACTGAAGGGGGGAGGAAGAGACAAAATATATATGGAATCTGAAATAAGAGCAACTTTTGGATTTTTGAATAAAAATAGCTTTAATAAATAGCACTATTTTTAGGAAAGCGAGACTGTCCGGTTCAGCTTACATGTACAAGTAATTCTTCCACTTCTCAGTCGAACAGTGCGTGATGCAATGAAGTATGTACTAAACTTATATGATCAAATTAAGTGTAGCTTTGAACTAGGAGAGATGTATGGCATCTGTAAGAAACGTTATCATAACCTTTAATCTATAAAATAACAGTATACATTGTGGCAAATATTTTTCAGCTATGCTGTATATGTGGACCTGTGTGGTACTAAGTAATGAATTCCTCATAATTTTGGTGCCTCATTAGTTTGCACACAGTGATAGTTTTTTGCAAAGTTTTTTGGAACGTAAGCATGAATTAAAAACTAAGCAAAACGGTGCAGTGAGGTGAATAGAAAGGAAAAAGGTACAAGATGCATTTTTCAGGGACTTTGTTGAGGAAATAATTTTTTTTTCAATTTGAATTATTGAATTGTTGAATTATGTTAAGCTTCTCAGTAAGGCTAGAAAAAGAAGTGTTTGTGGGGCATATGTTTTTAAGTTTCCATTGATTTTTTTTTTTCCTTAAAACAGCCTGGAGTACAGAACTCCAGACTGTAGTGGAGCTGGAAGGGTTGGATTATAAAGATGTGGATAAATACAAGTATACAGTGTACTATATACAAAAATGGAGGTGCAAATAAAAAAAAGGAAATTCCCAAGTAACTGTTGACCAGAACAGTCTATTTGACTTTTATGACTTTTTATGATTTTCAGGTTAAGTCATGACAAAAATAAGAGGTGAAGCAACCCAGGTTACTACCTTGGAAATGGGAAAGTGTGGTAGAGTGTTCAAAAAGACAACAGAATGTATTTTTTCCTCATTGTACGTAAAAGGCAATGATAGTTTAGAAATTCATGTCTGAATATGCATTTACTTTTTGAAAATGGTATGGAGAGAAATGCACTTTTGAAAAGGCATTAGGTGAGCCAATACAACAATAGTAAGAGAAGGAGTAGGAATACTATAGAAGGTATCTGAAAAGTTGGAGAGAATGAAATGTTGGTGAACTATGTAGTAGGTAGGGCAGCATGTGAAACTGCTGTGTGCAGAAACAGAGCAACTGAACAGGTAGAAATAACAGAGTAATTTCAAATAGCAGAGAGTTAAACCTGGATTGTTTGATAATTAGCAAAAAAATTAAGCCGGAAGTTTGTCAAGCCCGTACTTCAGGATAACTCAATATAATATGCGGTGTGCTGTTTTGGAACAGTTCTTAGCTCTGTTTCATTGTGGTAGGTCTGTCAGGTTCAAGATCACTGGTAAACTCTGGTGCTTATGTAAAATAAATACAAAATAACAAAATGTAGATGCTAAACATTTTAATAAAATATATTGTATAGGCTTGTAATTCTTGACTGCTATTTAAATTTTAGACAAGGCAGTTTCAATTTATCTGTAGCATTGCATGGAAATAGTACAAGTTGGAGTTGCTCTGAAAGAAGTGGTTATTAAACTTGCATGGACAGGGTGAAAGCAGGTTACAGTAATCATAAATTTTAGGATGAATGAAAAGTGAGGATGCCAACTAACATTTTGACTTCTGGTGTGCAAGAACTCCCATATATATGGAAGTGAAGTGTAATGTTATTTGAGTTGTTAAGATCTGAATGCTTTGAGTATTATAAAAGAATTGTGATGGTTGTTTAGCCACTTGTGCTACATAAAGGTTGAACAGTTCCTTGATTTAAACAATGTGTTTCTCGCCTCCTTAAATAACTTAATTTTACGTCCTGGAATATGAAGATTGATATTGAACAAAAGAAGGCTCTGGCAGGATTCGTTTCTTGTAAGATTACAGAGTCAAGTAGAATCATAGAATAGTTTGGGTTGGAAGGGACCTCTAAAGGTCATCTAGTCCAACCCCCCTGCCATGGGCAGGGACATCTTCAACTAGATCAGGTTGCTCAGAGCCTGATAGATACCCTAAAGTATCCCATTTAGAAATATGGCCAAATCTAGGTTGTTCTCTTTCCCACCCCCTTTATGTAGTATTGCTCCCAAGATGGTATTGGGAAACAAAGGACTGTTCTGTAGGAGGAGAAGCAAAAATATGTTACCTTTACAGAGCATCTGTACCAGCTGATTACCTTTCAGGTGCTGGTGGTGGTGGTGGTAGTTAAAAGCTAGAGCTTTTAAGGTATGCAAAATCACAGATGTAAATGCATCTGCTGTGAAAAGGGAAAAGGAATTGGGGGTGTGTTGCTTCAATAAGCAGTGTGCGGGGCTAATGAGTAGCGTTTGTGGAACTCAAAGATTGAGTCAGAAGCTCTAGAATCGAAAGTCTAAATCTCAATTTTTAGAAACAAAATCGGTTTCTAAAGGGTAAGAGAAATACAAAACCTGGTGTACAAACTGGTAGAAGGTAATCTTGCTAATGTAAGCAACACTTATTGCTAGTAAATGTTGTCCTTTTTTAGTATTAATTTGGTTATCTGTTGAAGAGCAATAAACTTGAAGAGTATTACTTTCCATCCTGTGTTACACCAGATTATTGCTGTGGAGGTAGCTTGACCTGCTGTCCTGTGGTTGAATGCAACTTTGTCGAAACAGTTCTTTATCAGAACGTATGGCTACAGACTGGTTAGATAAGGCTGCAAAGAAGTGAGTGCTGAAATGGCTTGTGTTGCCTGCTTGCTCTGGAGTCCTGGTACGTTGCCTCTTAAAGATGAGCTGTGTGATGACAGATTACTTTGCTCTAGCACTGTTTGTGTTTGTACTTGGACTCCTCGTTTCCAGCCTTGAATTAATGTGTTGTATTGAATCAGGATTATTTGAACATTTTTTTTTTATCCTGATGACTGCTCTACTGACTGGTATATAGATACGAATGCAGAAGTTCCTGTGAGGAATTTTCCTGGGGACCTGATAATTGGATACTAACTGAATGGCCAGATTTTCTTAGCTATGTGAAGAATACCTATAGGTGCAATTATTTAATTATTATTATTTTGTTATTCCATGTGGTGTTGGTTTTTGTTGTTTTTGTTTGAAGAGGAGGAGGTGTATATGATCTTTAAAGGTACCTTCTAACCCAAATCATTCTATGGTTCTACGTGGGGTTTTGTACGGGTTTTTTTGGTAAGGTTAGCCTATCTAAAACAAGATTTTTTGAAAAGTACTGATTTGAAGGACAGTTGCATTCAGTGCCTCAGAGATCATAGCTATTTGAAATGCAGTAATTATTTTCATTGAAAGGATGGAGAAGATGCTGAATTATTAGATTAGGCATGAGAGAGGTTGATCAAGCTTTCTTGTTAGAGGTCAATGGGTCCTGGTTAGAAAGCAGATGGATTGCCTCGAAAAGAATATCATGTAAATGTGGGAAGAAATCCCAAGAATAGCTAAGAAAGAAAAGATGGGAATAGCTGAATGTGGATAAAATACAAGGAAATAGGTGAGAAACAATTAAACAGTGAAACATGCATTAAAGACAATGTCATGGAAAATGATTACTGTGTTTTTGTCTATAAAGTGAGGAGAGATGAAAAAGCTGTTAGGTTAGAGCTTGTCTTACTCCCCTGGATGTGAAAAGACAGTGAAGGTGTAAAATAGTGGGTTAAAATGAGGTGTAGGTACGTATGAGTAGGACTCTTGAGGGGGGCTTATGGCCAACATTTACCTTGGTTCTGGAAAAGCTAGGCCAGTGGCTGCTTACTACACAATTTAGTACACAGGCTCATGGTGAAGAGCTTCAAGGAATAGCACAACAACTTCCAAGTCATAGTAAAAACACCAAACGAACAAAATTTTTTTTTTTATTATCTAATAAATTAATCCTTCAAGAGTTCTTTTTCTCCTCATTCTTTTCAGGTAATTAACTCTTAGACTTGTGACCGTTTCAAATGTGAACTCAAAAATTGGTCTTTCTGTCTGTGAGTTACCAATAGAATGAAATTAGCAGCAAGAATGAAAAACTTTCAAAGTCTTGAAACTTCAGTCTCTGACCTCTATCCTTTTACCTGTGTTTTCCCAAGTGTGGGGGACTGAGCAGGTAAAGTTTAACATCAGCATGTTATCAAGAAGGTCACTATTAGTTCAGGTAATGAAGAGTTACAAGCTTCCAGACTATCAATCACTACTGCATTCTTCTGTTCAACATTTTTGCTTCTTTTCAGTTGTTTTTCAAGTAGTGTACAGAAGTAAAACCAATTTTAATTTTGTAATACCTTAAAATAGCATGTTTCTGCATTCTCAACATGAAGGCTAGTCAAGTGCAGCCTGTCTTGAGTTGACTGGTGTACTAGGATTATCTGCAGCAGTAGATGGCTCTTGCTGATTTCCCCCCACCCCACATCAGACTTTCATTATCTGGCATTTAGGACACCTTTGTTTACAGGGGATCATTGTTTTCTCCTTTTCTATTAGTCAAGGCTGGTATAACATGATAGTTTTTAAACTTGTCCCTAGTATCTTCCTGGGATTAGCTTGAACGGAACCGAATGTTTTCCTTAAGTGACTGTTGTTTTAAATACTTAAAGGTGCTAGTGCTATCACTGTAATGCAGTGGCGCATGCAGAATTTGAAGTAATTGAAATGACAATCTCATGCCAAAAAAACCATACTTGCTAAAAGGTGAGTAAAGGCTAGTCAAACAGGTCTCCATAGTTGTTGTGTGTACAGATGAATAGAAGAAACAAACTGAGATAGCTTGATAAGTTTACTAGTTACTTTTGGATCTGTTATTTTCACTAGCCCTTGAGTTAGAAAATTACAAATTAGCGTTTGACTTAAATTTTTTTAATCCTGTTCTGAGTGGGCAGTCTTTGCCCACTTCTGTTGCTTCTTTTTGACTTGCAATACCACCCATGCTGCATATGGTTAAGCTGAAAACTTATTATTGCTGGGACAAGCACACTTAAGAACAGCCTATTGGATGAAGGGATGCTGGAGATGGAATGTTAAAAAGTTGAGATTATGTTCAAGTTGGGTAACTAGCTTTACTTAATTTCTTTTCAGTGTACGTAACCTAGTAGAACAATAGTAAGTTTAGTCAAGCATAAGTTAAATTACATCAAATGCAAGGAACCTCTTCATAATAACAGAGTAACTGAAGGGGCAAAACTTCTGACTTATATTAAATTGGGGCAATTTTTTTCCCCAAATTCCTCCTTTAACTTCTCCTATATCACCCATTGGCCCTTGCCACAATAAAAATGAGTGTGTGTTGTATTATATATATATAAAAAAAGTTGACTAAGTAGTCAGCTCTGCTAAAGATTATTACTAGAGGTCGGAGAAGCAAAGATCAAGAGCTGTTAAGCTTAATTCCACTTTTTGAACATATTTGTAAACATTGATAATATTAGCATTATATTAAAAAAACCCCACTGCTCAGCCCTTCACCAGTGATGCTACTTCTGTGCTTTAAACACTTCAATGCACTTTTGACTTCAAAAGGTAAACTTTCTTGAAACAGAAGTAATGTTGTTTTGACTTCATTAAGGTACTTTAACATTTAAAGAGGCACTATAGATCTAAAGAAATCAACTATGAGAATTTGATGGTTGTGACCATACCATTAATCACTTCTTAGGAGATTTAAATGCATCCTGTTGAAATTTTCAATGTGTTGTTGGGAGCTGAGGTAGCATAAAATAGTCTACCTCCGGTAGCGCAAGTGCAATATACCCATTTATCCAGGATATCCTGTATAGGAAGAAGTATACCAAGTTCTGCGTAGCTGTGTTTCAGCAGTTTGTGATATCAGAGGTAGTTCAAGCCTCTGTGCATAGCTTATATGGCAGGGGGTTGGAACCAGATGATCTTTAAGGTCCCTTCCAACCCAAATCATTCTATGATTCTATATCTAAGACAACCAAGTTCAATGGCTGTAAAATAGTAAGGTTTTTGACTATAACCAGATTAATTATCACAGTTGATGCATCAGTGTTTTCACATGAACATTTAATAACTTACGTTACCTTCTGATAAATCAGAATGTAATCTGTTGTCGAGAAATAGTTTTGTGTAAGCTTCGTGTAAGATCTCTTAAAGATTCTGCTGAGAGTGTTCTGCTTTACAGAAAGAGGTGAGGACTGTGGGACTCTATGGAACTGTTAGTGAAAGTTCCCTTGGTGATACATTTTGAGAGCTACTCTACAGCTGTGTTTTCCAAGACTCAAGAGGCGTGGCTTAGGTGTGATAAATTGATGTGGCTGCAAATAAGGTGAAAACTGAAGTAAGTGAGGAAAAAGAGTTGTGGTGTCTCCACAGTTCGAGACTGCTCTGAAAAGAGGTCCCAAATTGATTGCTGTAAGTACGTAGGACAAGACTGTGGACAAAGGAAGAACAATGAGTGTTATTAACCTTGAGAGGCCTTTAACAAGGCTTCCTAAAATGTCCTTGTAGCCAAATTGGTGAGATATGGTTTAGGTAAGTGGATTATTAAGTGGGTGAAAAATTGTGTGTACTGCTGGACTCAGAAGGTTCTGATCAGCTGTACGAGGTCCATCTGGAGGCTTGTTACTGGTGACATGCCTTTAAGGATCAATGCAGGGGCAGTTTGTCTGCATTTCAACGCCTCTTCCAGGTCAGTAATGCACTTGCAGCAAATGTGTGGAAGCTACCGGATTGTGAGGGGCAATTGATATGCTGGAGACTAGGGCTAATTGAGTGGGATGTCTGCGGGTTGGAGAAATAGCTGGCAGAGACCTCAAAATTAAACAAAAGCAAATACCAAGTCTTTCTGGGGCGGAATGACCCCATGCAGCAGCATAGATATGGTGCTAACTGGTGGAAAGCAGCTTTACAGGAAAGAACTAGGGGTCCTTGTGGGTCAGTATGTGCCTTTGTGGTGTAAAAGATGAAGAGCACACTGGGCATGGTCAGCCAATTGAAGGAAGCAATTATTCTCTACTATTCGGAGCTTGTGAGACTGCATCTGGAGTACTGTGCCCAGTTTTGTGCTCCCAAGTATGAGGCAGATGCTGAGGTGTCTGTGGAAGGCTACTAAGATAAGGAGTCAGCAGCACATGATGTATGAAGAGGGGCTGAGAAGTGAGTTCAGCTTTCAGAAAAGTCTGAAGCGGGGGATCCTAATTGCTGGCTATGACTGTTTAATAGGAGGTAAAAGAGAAAATGGAGGTGGGCTCCCCTTAGATACACATAGGGAAAGGGTAAGACCCAACAGACACAAGCTACAACAAGGGAAATTCTAATAATGTGTTAGCAATATGTTTTCCCACATGGAGAATGAAGCACTGAAACAGGTTGTGGAATCTCTGTCCTTGAAAATATTCAGAACCTGACTATGGTATGACCCTGAGCAACCTGATCCGACTTCAAAGTTGGCCCTGCTTTCAGTTGGGGATCGGATTGGATAACCTCCAGAAGTCCCTTTCAGTCTAAATGAGCCTCATTTTGTGCATGGGTAGGCAGGAGCTAGTGTGCTATAGTTGCTATCCCTGGAAGAAAAGTAGAAGTGGTTGGAAGTCTTTTTCTATTAAGATTAAAATGCCCAAGTAAAGTCTGAAACAAAATTTTCCTATAAAGGAATTTGACTGCTAAAAGCTTACTTTAAAATTGGATCCCATTGTTAACTCCTAATGTAAGTAATAACTTTCAGAGAATCTCTTAAAGGAAGACTTGCCTGTATGTCTTCTGTTACTTCAATAAGTAGCCAGTAAAACCAGTCCCTTACAGCACAAAGCTGAGTGGCAGTGTGACAAACACTGAAAATGTAGTTTGGCAGAAGTAGAGCAGCTATTACACAGCATTAATACGCTTGGCTGTCGGTTACGTAGGCTTACTGTCCTGATGCAGTTTCTGGACAAAAAGGGTTAACTTCCTGGAATGGCTTGCAGTGGAGGGTGGCCTTAAGAGCTAAAAAAAAAAAGCCTGCAGTGTCAGCAATGCAGGGGGCAGCAGGCATCCGCATAACTTTGTAATGTAACTGGTAACTCATCAGATCTTGTCATGGACAGCTGAGATTTAGGCATAGTATTTAATGATTTGCTGCTCCTGACAAAATAGGTTCATTTTATCATAGAATCCTTTAGGTGGGAAAAGACCCTTAAGATCATCAAGTCCAACCGTAAACCTAGCTCTGCCAAGTCCACCGCTAAACCATGTCCCTAAGCGCCGCGTCGGCACGTCTTTTAAAGACCTCCAGGGGCGGTGACTCCACCACTTCCCTGGGCGGCCTGTTCCAGCGCTTGACAACCCTTTCGGTGAAGAATTTTTCCCTGAGAGCCGATCTAAAGCTCCCCTGGCGCAACCTGAGGCCGTTTCCTCTCGTCCCATCGCCCGTTACCTGGGAGAAGAGACTGACACCCCCCTCGCTACAACCTCCTTCCGGGTAGTTGTAGAGAGCGATAAGGTCTCCCCTCAGGCTCCTCTTCTCCAGACTGAACGACCCCGGTTCCCTCAGCTGCCTCCTCAGCAGGCGTGTGCTCTAGACCCTTCACCGGCTTCGTTGCCCTCCTTTGGCCGCGCCCCAGCACCCCAGTGTCTTTCTCGTAGCGAGGGGCCCAAACCTGAACACAGTATTCGAGGTGCATACTATATTTCATAGTATAGCTGCAGTTGTTAAATATTTGCAGTTAACATTCAAACTCTACAAGTAATTGAAACTGAAGTTAATGTTTAGCTGTCTTCCTGAAGTTGAGACTTTTCTACTTTATATAGTGCAGAGTACAACCTCCCTTCTCTTCCCCCAGACCTGTTCTTCCTAGAATAGGTGGTACATGGGAAGACAACATATAAAAAATGGAGGAGTGGCCTGCTTAAGGGAATAGGGGCTTTCCTAGGGATTGAAGGTCTTGTTCCTTCATCTAGGACATCGCACGTCAGTGTTCCTGACCAGTTTTTAATGGTTTTCTAATTTCAGTGTAGGAGGTACAGTTGTGGGGGCAGGGAATGCTGAATGCTCACAACTGTTGCTATACGCTTACCAGAATTTCAGGTCCTTCCTGAAAATTAATTTCACAAAAAACAAAACCCAAAATCCTGATACCTGGGTGCTTTTTTTTTTTTTAAGAAATTCAGAATTTTTACTTGTACAGAATTTTTTTGCTAGCTTATCCTTGAGCTTTCTGTAAGGACTGTGTACATTCACAACACCAAATGCAGCGGGCAGTCTCTCTGAGTGTGCCATGTTCCTTTCTCCATTTAAAGTTGGCACGATGTCCATTTCTGCTTGACTTACAGAGATGAAAGCAAAAAATTATGTAAAAGTAATATCCTATTAAAAACAATTAAACATGTTAATATAACAGTATTTTTCTGTTGGTCTTGTTCCCCCCAAAATGGCTGAAATGCTCTATGTAATGGTTTTTTTTTAAGTTATCCTAAGTCAGGAGATGTTATTTGTGCTTAAAACTTCATTCTTGGTTAAGTTTAATAAGAATTTCATAGACACTGCTCTTCAATATGGCACACCTTTAAATGGCCATCACTTTGGCTTGTCAACACCAGCCAACATTTCTGGTAGTATGTGTTAAAAGTTGTTTGGGTTTTTTTGTTGATTTGTTAAACTATCTTGTGTTTATACTGAATGAACTTACTTGCCTAAGACAAAGGAGAGCAATCTGTGTACTCTTCACTTTGACTTTATTGGCCATTATTGACTGAACAGTTCAGAAATCCTTCTCCCTCTACCCCTACTTTTGAGTAGGTAAAATATGGCTTAGTTCTAGGAAACTTAACTTAAACATGACCACTTTTTATTAGACCTTCTGTTTGAACATGAAGTTAAACAGTAAATGTGAAATCCAGAAATTGATGGTTAATTGTTTCTCGGAGCCCATAGATTAAGGCAAACTTAAGCTATTGTTAATAATGTATGGAGAAGTGGAGTCTGAGAAGTGCAGTGTAGCATGGGAAGAACAGAAAGTACATGGGTGTGGAAAATTAAGTTACTGTATAACGAAATAATTAAGTACTGCTGTAGTACTGCACATGCCTGTAAATATAGGCATGGAAATATGCTAATTCTTGATTTAGATCTTTATTTCTTCTCATAGGCAGCTGAGTTGACTGTCATTCCAACAAGTGTACTGTGCAGTCTTACAGTTAATAAGTAGATTGTAGCTGACCATTGCAGCTTGCTTGTGCTGACTGGTGTAAATACTGGGAGATGCCTGAAGGATCAGGTATTAATTCACAATCACTAAGACTTTAGCAGTTACAGCTTAGCCCAGCTACTTTAATACAATATTACTGGCTTGAAGATACCTGCTGTAGGATTCCCTGAGTTGCAGTGTAGGGTTATAACTTTGGGAGGCACTGAAATATTTCCTACTTTAAATGAAACTGAGAAAGAAAAACAGTTTTTTAAATTTCTGGACCTTTATGTAATATTCTACTTGAACTAATGGCAGAAAGACTTGCTTACGAAGATGCCTCAGTCAGCTATTGCTTTTGGTAACATGCAGGATCAAATTTTGGTTTGCTAATTCCATAGGTCATGCATTCAGCAGTATCTGCTAGGCCTATCAGCATAGTGGTACCTTGACTGTCTTTCAAAAAGGTGTCAACTGAGGGATGTTGCAACAGCTTTTTTTTCTATTTAAGAAAGCTTATTAACTCATTAGCTACTAGCTGGTATTTGTACTGCTGGGGGAGTACCTAAAATTGTAGTCTTAGCACTCTTAATTATCAGATGGAGGACATTAATATTGCTTAGTGGTTTCATCATGTGTTTGCACCTAGTTCTGTGCATCTTAAGTCTCCTGTTTTGTGTGAAGGACCTAGTATTGTTCGAAAGAGAATGAGGGTGATAGTTATCAGAGAGAGTTTCCTGTAAGGTTTGGAGGCACCTCATCTGCTGACCTGATTTGATGTTTTGAGATCTTTCTCCCTTTCAGGGCCATTGGATCCAGGATGTTATGGAGAGATTAAGTCTGGTCTTTTGACTGCTATGTTTTGCATACATCCATATGGTCACCAATGATTCTGCCAAGGGTAACCCTGAGCATTATCAAGAATGACTAAAGAACTGTGAGGGCAAAGGTGAAGGACACGAGTGCAAGTCCACAACTTGGGTGCCTATCCCAGTGAGGGAGAAAGACTCGGGTAGGAGTGAATGGCTGCTGTTGAAGGTAGGACTTTGACTTCTCTGACCTTGAGGAACAAGAACTGCTGTGCCAGAGTCAGTGTCTATCTGACAAAGTAAGATGGGAGTTTCTTTTCCAATAGCATTGTTAATTTGTGAGGAGGGCTTTAAACCAGGTATGTTGGGATGTCCCCAGATTTTTCTCTCTTCTGAAGAGAAGACATGAGGAACAATAATGAAGTGTCCGAAGGAGACATGATGGGAGAGGTTTTTTCCCCTCCCATTGTGAAGGCAACACAAATGAGGACTGTGCACAACTGCAGACTTATGACCTCATTGGGATTCTGGCAATGTGGTGGGATGGCTTGCATGACTGGAGTAGTGCAATTAGCTGGATTCATGCCTTTCGGGAAAGGCAAGCTGGGAAGGTGAGAAAGGTAGTGCTCTACAGAAGAGTGGATAGAATACATGGAGCTTTGCTGTTGAGCAGGTGACAAGCCAGTTAAAAGCTTATGGGTAATGTTAAGAGGACAGACCAAAACAGGTGGCACCGTTAAGTGTCTGCTACTGCTGGCCTGATGAAAAAGTAGATGATGCCTTCTTTAGGCACCTGGAAGAAGCCTCATGATTGTAGGCTATAGTGTTCATGGGAGATTTCAGCCACCCTGGCATCAGCTGAAAGCAATACAGCTGGACACAAACCATCCAGGAGACATCTGGGGTATGTTAAAGACAATTTGTTGATGCAGGTGATCATGGGCTGACTAGGGAAGATTCTCTACTTGATCTTTTACACATAAACAAAGAAGAACTAGTTGAAGATGTAACAGTCAATGGCACTATTGGCTGAAGTAACTTTGAGACTGGAGTTTGAAATACTGAGAAAAGTGGTCAGGACTCATAGTAGAATTACAACCCCGGACTGTAGAAGAAAAGATTTCACCTTATTTGGGGATACGCTTGTAATGGTCTCATGGGGAAACTGTTCTGGTGGGCAAATGAGCTGAGGACAGCTGTCTGATCTTCAAGAGAAACCTCTTCAAACTACAATAAACGTCCCCTGCAATGTGCAGGAAGTCCAACAGGTCTGGTAGAAGGTCAGCATAGAAGAACAGGGAATTTCTCACCAAGCCTCAAGTGCACAAAGGAAGTCCACAGAAGGTTGAAGCAGGAGGAACATAAAGATAGTATCTGAGAGTGTAGGTATAGAGCTGTGAAAGATCAAGCTCAGCTGCAGCTGGAACAAGTAAGGGATGTTAAGGGTGACAGGAAAGGCTGCTGTAGCTACACTGTCAGCAAAAGAAAAAACTAAAGAAAATGTGTGCCCACTGCTCAGTGGGGCAGGGGACCTAGTGAGGAAGGACATGGAAAAAGCTGAGATGTACAATATCCTGCATTTGCTTTGATTTTTCACTGGTAATGTCTGCCCTGTGGCTTCACAGTTCCTTGAGTCTACTGGCAGAATCTGTGGGACGTGGCATAACCCACAGTAGAAAAGATACAGTTTGAGAGTACTTAAGCCATTGGACATACTCAGACCATGGACCAAAAAAGATGCTTCTGAGGGTGCTGAGTGTGTTGGCTGATGTCATGTTCTGTCACCTTTGAAAAGTTGTAGTGACTGGGGGAGGTTCCTGATGAGTGGAAAAAGGCAGACATCACACCCATCTTCAAGAAAGGAGGATCCAGGAAACTACAGGCCGGTCAGGCTTGCCTCAGTCCCTGGAAAGATTATGGAGCAAATCCTTCTCTAGGCCTTCTCCAGGCACATGAAGGACAAAAATAGGTGTTTGGGAATGGCTTGAAGGGTGGAATTCAGTTGTACAGAGTCCAACTGGTGGCTAATTGTCAACTGATGCTGGGGTAAGTACCGTTTCATGTCTTTGAAGGCAGGGTATAGTGCACTCAGTAAGTTTGTGGATGATACCAAACTGGGATACAGTTGATACACTAGGAGGCAGGACTGCTACTTTGAGGGACCTCAACATTCTGGAGAAACAGGCTGGCTGGAACATCATGGAGTTCAGCAATGGCAAGTGTGAAGTCTCACATCTAGACTGGAATAACCTTATGCAACAGCATTGGCTGTGGTCCAGTGGGCTGGAAGGCAGCTTGGCAGGCGCAGATGTGGGGTCTGGTGAACAACAAATTGAGCATGTATCAAGCAGTTTGCCCTTGCAGCAAGGGAAGATGACCTCATCCTGGGCTGTGTTAAGCATGACAGCAGGTTGAGGGAAGGGATCCTTCACTTCTATTTGGCACTGGAGCACTGTGTCCAGTTTGGGGCTCCCCAGTACCAGAGAGAGACTGAGGTACTGGAGCAAGCCCAGTGGTGGGCCACGTGGTTGGTGGGGAGCTGGAGCACAGGGTGTGTGAGGAGAGGCTGCAAGAGCTGGGCTTGATCACCCCGGAGAAGGGAAGGCTGAGGGGAAGGCACCTTTATTGCTGCCTCATGGGAGCATGTCAAGAAGGTGGAGCAAGGCTTTCTTCAGAGGTGCAGCACATGAGGGAATAGGAACAAGCTGGAGCGTGGGAAATTCACGGTCAATGTAAGGAAAAAATACTTCTCTGCGAGGGAAATCAGACACTGGAGCAGGTGCCCAAAGTGGTTGAGGAATCAATCTCATTCTGTGGCGATATTCAAAACTTGACTGAATGAGTCTTCAAGCAGTCTGATATAACTGGGCCTACTTTGAGCAGGACTAGGTGGCCTCTAGAGGTCCCTTGCCTCTTACCTACATGAAATCATTATTCTCTAAATCAATATTGGAGCTTATTTGCCTTTGCCAATGAGGAATGCATTATGAAGAAACCTATACCTAGGAGTTCACTTGTGTTTGTGGTAATTGATAGGTGTCCTGGTTTGAAATGATGAATATAGCTCATACCTGTGTCGGAGATGACCTGTTGAACATTTTGGAGACATCACAGGCTTTCTGTGAATGCATTTTCTCTATGAGCTGGTACTGATAAATAGTGATTCCTGGGACTTGAGCATTCTGAATGCCTGGGTCTGACAGATGAAGTCAGAATGATTAAGTGAAGAATGTCTTCCTGCAAGTAGCTTACACTCTGGGATAGACATGAGCTTTCTAGGTAATCTAGCAAGATACACATTGCAGTTACCCTTATGATTAAGATGCACTACCCTTATGGCAGTGTATGTATCTATCACTGTGTAGCAGAATAGTGGCTTTCTACCTTATAATGAAAGACAGCAAACAGCAATGACAAAAATCCTACACTGATCACTTTGCAGTTTTGGATTCTGATTGCAGTTGCCTTGTATTTCTGTTAGTCTGTGTAATGGCAAGTTTATTATATGGTAGTACTGAAACGACAACCATATAACTTGGAAGGGAAGTTGTTTGTTGGACTTGGTGCGCATCTCCTGGAATACCAACTCATGTTTTTGCAAGTTTGTGGCTAGGTGGAAGAGACTACGCTGCTATCATTGATAACTCCCAGATTTTGAAATGAAGCGGGAGCGATGGGCAGTAACTCTTCAGACTTCTGTGGTATTTAGTGCCTGACCCTCCACCCCCAATTTTCCTCTTGTTCTCAAAAAGAAAAAGTGGATATTGTGGTAGCATTAAGTAGCATTAAATCACTTTTCCAAGTAAGTAGTGGACAGGTTTGGAGTCTGGAAGAAAGTGTAAGAGGGTATTTTTCTGACCAAGCCTTCAGTTAACAGTCACTGCGGTCTTGCTAGGACATTTTTCTGGAGAGAATTCATATGGTGGAAGCTATAGTTTAGGGTGGTGCTGGAGGATAGTAGGATCTTGTCTATTGCATTTCCTGGAGTATGAGATGCCCTAATTAAACATAACTACTTGTTGGGAAAAAGATTAATTACACAGTTATGGAGGACCTTATGAAACTGAGTGATTGAATAATGAAACAAGCTGAAGTGTAGATAAATGTTCAGTGATGCCCATGAGGCCTCCTTTGTGGAGGGGAGGAGTAAACTTCATATATATTATAAATATTATATATTTGTATACTTTGAAACAAGGCCTTGAGTATGTGATGGTCAGTTCTGTGAACTGATGATTTTCTGTATTAGTTAACTTTAAAAGGAGGGGAGGGCAAATAAAGTGTTGGAGTAAAAGGACAGAACAAGCTGTGCTAATGTGTAAATAGGTTGTTTGCCTGTTCTTCAAATTGTTCAGTTTGGGACCCTTGATCTTAAAAGCAAACAAGAAACAAAAAAAAAAAGTCTTAGGGTTGAAGTAGGTTCAGAAGTGGGCAGCAAGGGTCAAAGATATGAAAGTGGGCTTCTAAGTGAAGCTGGCTAACAATTCTTAGTTGAGAAAAGAGGCGATTTCTTGGGAGAAGGGGAGGAGAGGGAGGAATATGTTGGGATCTGTGAAATCATGAGTGATGTCAACAATGTGTATACAGATTAACTCTTACAGTGCAAGAAGTAGGTGCTCATCAGATGAAGGTAAAAGAAGGCAGATTGCAAGCAAATAATGTGGTTTTAGAACTGGTGGCAGGGTTGATGGCACTCCTTGCCAGAGGATGCTGTGGATGCAGAAAGCTTGTGAAGTCAACAGGAGATGGGTCAGTACTTAAAAATCAACTGAGGGTTAAGCTGACAGGTCAGACCAGGCTTGGGACAGCTGAAAGTATTAGGAGTAAATGTTTGCACTGACAAACAGGTCCCTCACCCTGCCCCCCACGTTATTGTCTATATTTCTGCATGTGACTACTTTTGTAATTTTTTCCTTGGTGAGAGCACAAATCCTTATTGTGACAAGCTATGCTGTTAGGTTTCCAGGTGATGGGGAAGTATATGTGGAGTGCAGGGAAGGAATCCCAATCTGGAACTGCCATCTTAATCAAAGTATCTTCCCTTTTTGAAGCATTTTATCTGAGAGTTATTGAAAGGTGAGGCTACAGAGGTGGCATCAGTGATTAACACCCCCGCCCCAGTCTACAGTAACTTATGTGAAATGTTCAGATGACACATTTATTTTGTAGTCAAATATCAATGTTTTGATGCCTTCTTTTCATCCATGCAGTCAATTGTATAGGCAGTCCTGCTCAAGTCAGGTGTGTCTTTGACTTAAGTGCTGCTCTCACCTGAAGGAAAATTCTACAGTAAGCCTTGCCTCCACTGGATTGTCCTTCACTGACACAGCTGAGCATCTCACATACAGTTCTGAATGTGGTAGAATAATGGTGATTTATAGCAGCTTGAATGTCTCATGCTTATTTCTGAAGTTTGGACTGTGGACTGGAAGCTGTGTTGTCTTCAGTTTTACGCTCTCTTAAGAGGAAAGAAGACTACCTTTGCCTCATGTGAAGGCAGCTGCACATACAAGGTATGAACTAGGTAGTGTACTGTTTTGAAGCATGTCCTCTTATGTTGGCATCTGCTTTGGACTTCAGGCGTAGTAATGCCAATTTTGGAACTTCTAGGCTTGGCTCTGAAGAGCATACTAGAATTGAAACCTTTAAAGAATGAATTGATGTCCAGAAAGTGGTGATTTTTGTGTAATGTATGTAATTGTATCGTGAAAGGCAGTTGGTAGTAGGTGATGAGGCTGACTTAAAGGCAAATGAAGTTCTGTGTACTTGATTTATAAAAGGCAGAAAAGCTGAAGCACTAACTGACTAAAACTAAGTGATTAGGTGCTAGTCTCTATCTCCTGAGTGGAATTCCTGTCATCATCTTGCATTCACAGCCCTGCAAATAAATGAAGAAATGGAGCTTTTAAAATAAATTTTAAGCAAGCAACACTAAACTTACGTCTAAACATCAGGTTATAACATAACTTATTAATGAACATACTCAGAATGAGTTACTTTTCTCAAAGCTGAAGGCTGTCTGTTATTTCTCCAAGTCTTATTTGTGGTTGAGAGTGAGAAAACTAGTCTCTAAAGAGTGATTTGAGTATGTCACAGTGACTCAGTTGAGGACAGACTGGTGCTAATAGAGATTTCGTGTGGATTCATATTTATAGGTTTGAAGAGTTAAAAGCTTTTAAAAAATACATGACAAAAGCTGAATATCTGCTTGTGGATCAGAATACAAGAAATAAGTAGTAGAGAAGACTGATTACCTGCTGTGAGCTGGCTGTCCCTCTGATGAAGAGGAAAACCTTAACTGAAAAGAGTAACTGGAAAGGATACAAATAGAAGAAGCAAATGGTGAAAAACATTTGGTGAGAAAGCAGCTATCTAATTGAACAGGTTGAATATAATGTTCAAGTTAAGCCCCAAATGCAGTAGACCTGAGGAGGAAAAAAGTAGTTGAAAGTGCTCTGTCTTAAGTAAATATATGCTAGCTAAAAGCACTGGTGCTCTTGAACACAGAACTTCTGGTTTCATAATTATTTTTTTGAAGTGCTACTAACTGAGCATTAAAAATGAAATTAATTGGCCATCCTAGATGTCTTTCTGAGATAATTTCTTCTTTCTGTTTTTGGTAATTTCTTCGTGTATAACTGTGTTAGTTCCTTGATTTGCAAAGCAAGTGAGGATAATCTTGAAACACAGGTGGAGAAAATGTGAATCAGCAGGTTGCTAGTAAGAGGACTGGGAATGAGGACTTCTAAAAGCAATTTAGTCTGAGACCTTCTCAGAGTAGTGAGGTCCGGGTGAACCAAATGGTCATGAGAGAGCAAGTGGTATAAGTGTATGGAATGGATTCTTGCAAATAAGCCTCTGAAAGGAGAGCTTGTAATTGAGTCCATCAGCATATGTGTCATATCAGCTAACAAGAATTTGAAGGAAGACCAGACTATTACTTTGCTAAAAATGTCTGTTAATAATCTTGTAGTAATTGGGCCAGCAAAATCCTTGAACAACAGATCATGTCTCTATCCCAGTGCAGGATCAGCTTAGGTTAGTTTGGGTGTTTGGTTTTTTTTTTAATAACTAAACATCAAACCTTTCTGAAGGTTGTGGAGGCTTACCATTTTGGCCAAGGTGTTCATTTGAGGAATTAACTTTCTGTAGCATCAAAGGTTTTCTTGATTTCAGTGGGTTTTGTTGTTGCTTGTTTTTGTGGTGACTTTTTGTTGCTCCAGTTTATCTCCTTCCTAACCTCCACAGGCATACTCAGCAGTGCAAGCATTCTCTTTTTGTGGTGTAAGTACTTCAGGACCTTTATTGGGTGGCCGTCTCTGACAACAACGATCAGTTCTTCCAGTCCTTCCATGTAGGTCATGTTTTCTAGGCCTTTGAGCACACTTCTCCTTGCCAGAGGATGCTGTGGATGCAGAAAGCTTGTGAAGTCAACAGGAGATGGGTCAGTACTTAAAAATCAACTGAGGGTTAAGCTGACAGGTCAGACCAGGCTTGGGACAGCTGAAAGTATTAGGAGTAAATGTTTGCACTGACAAACAGGTCCCTCACCCTGCCCCCCACGTTATTGTCTATATTTCTGCATGTGACTACTTTTGTAATTTTTTCCTTGGTGAGAGCACAAATCCTTATTGTGACAAGCTATGCTGTTAGGTTTCCAGGTGATGGGGAAGTATATGTGGAGTGCAGGGAAGGAATCCCAATCTGGAACTGCCATCTTAATCAAAGTATCTTCCCTTTTTGAAGCATTTTATCTGAGAGTTATTGAAAGGTGAGGCTACAGAGGTGGCATCAGTGATTAACACCCCCGCCCCAGTCTACAGTAACTTATGTGAAATGTTCAGATGACACATTTATTTTGTAGTCAAATATCAATGTTTTGATGCCTTCTTTTCATCCATGCAGTCAATTGTATAGGCAGTCCTGCTCAAGTCAGGTGTGTCTTTGACTTAAGTGCTGCTCTCACCTGAAGGAAAATTCTACAGTAAGCCTTGCCTCCACTGGATTGTCCTTCACTGACACAGCTGAGCATCTCACATACAGTTCTGAATGTGGTAGAATAATGGTGATTTATAGCAGCTTGAATGTCTCATGCTTATTTCTGAAGTTTGGACTGTGGACTGGAAGCTGTGTTGTCTTCAGTTTTACACTCTCTTAAGAGGAAAGAAGACTACCTTTGCCTCATGTGAAGGCAGCTGCACATACAAGGTATGAACTAGGTAGTGTACTGTTTTGAAGCATGTCCTCTTATGTTGGCATCTGCTTTGGACTTCAGGCGTAGTAATGCCAATTTTGGAACTTCTAGGCTTGGCTCTGAAGAGCATACTAGAATTGAAACCTTTAAAGAATGAATTGATGTCCAGAAAGTGGTGATTTTTGTGTAATGTATGTAATTGTATCGTGAAAGGCAGTTGGTAGTAGGTGATGAGGCTGACTTAAAGGCAAATGAAGTTCTGTGTACTTGATTTATAAAAGGCAGAAAAGCTGAAGCACTAACTGACTAAAACTAAGTGATTAGGTGCTAGTCTCTATCTCCTGAGTGGAATTCCTGTCATCATCTTGCATTCACAGCCCTGCAAATAAATGAAGAAATGGAGCTTTTAAAATAAATTTTAAGCAAGCAACACTAAACTTACGTCTAAACATCAGGTTATAACATAACTTATTAATGAACATACTCAGAATGAGTTACTTTTCTCAAAGCTGAAGGCTGTCTGTTATTTCTCCAAGTCTTATTTGTGGTTGAGAGTGAGAAAACTAGTCTCTAAAGAGTGATTTGAGTATGTCACAGTGACTCAGTTGAGGACAGACTGGTGCTAATAGAGATTTCGTGTGGATTCATATTTATAGGTTTGAAGAGTTAAAAGCTTTTAAAAAATACATGACAAAAGCTGAATATCTGCTTGTGGATCAGAATACAAGAAATAAGTAGTAGAGAAGACTGATTACCTGCTGTGAGCTGGCTGTCCCTCTGATGAAGAGGAAAACCTTAACTGAAAAGAGTAACTGGAAAGGATACAAATAGAAGAAGCAAATGGTGAAAAACATTTGGTGAGAAAGCAGCTATCTAATTGAACAGGTTGAATATAATGTTCAAGTTAAGCCCCAAATGCAGTAGACCTGAGGAGGAAAAAAGTAGTTGAAAGTGCTCTGTCTTAAGTAAATATATGCTAGCTAAAAGCACTGGTGCTCTTGAACACAGAACTTCTGGTTTCATAATTATTTTTTTGAAGTGCTACTAACTGAGCATTAAAAATGAAATTAATTGGCCATCCTAGATGTCTTTCTGAGATAATTTCTTCTTTCTGTTTTTGGTAATTTCTTCGTGTATAACTGTGTTAGTTCCTTGATTTGCAAAGCAAGTGAGGATAATCTTGAAACACAGGTGGAGAAAATGTGAATCAGCAGGTTGCTAGTAAGAGGACTGGGAATGAGGACTTCTAAAAGCAATTTAGTCTGAGACCTTCTCAGAGTAGTGAGGTCCGGGTGAACCAAATGGTCATGAGAGAGCAAGTGGTATAAGTGTATGGAATGGATTCTTGCAAATAAGCCTCTGAAAGGAGAGCTTGTAATTGAGTCCATCAGCATATGTGTCATATCAGCTAACAAGAATTTGAAGGAAGACCAGACTATTACTTTGCTAAAAATGTCTGTTAATAATCTTGTAGTAATTGGGCCAGCAAAATCCTTGAACAACAGATCATGTCTCTATCCCAGTGCAGGATCAGCTTAGGTTAGTTTGGGTGTTTGGTTTTTTTTTTAATAACTAAACATCAAACCTTTCTGAAGGTTGTGGAGGCTTACCATTTTGGCCAAGGTGTTCATTTGAGGAATTAACTTTCTGTAGCATCAAAGGTTTTCTTGATTTCAGTGGGTTTTGTTGTTGCTTGTTTTTGTGGTGACTTTTTGTTGCTCCAGTTTATCTCCTTCCTAACCTCCACAGGCATACTCAGCAGTGCAAGCATTCTCTTTTTGCGGTGTAAGTACTTCAGGACCTTTGGGTTGCCGTCTCTGAGAACAACGATCAGTTCTTCCAGTCCTTCCATGTAGGTCATGTTTTCTAGGCCTTTGAGCACACTTTGTTTGCTTTCAGACTCTCTAGGTGGCTGGTATCTGAAGTATGATGTTCAAGCTGAACAACTCCAGATGGAGCCTCACTGTTGGCTAGAGCAGAGAGCTTACTTCTAGATTAGCATATTCTAGAGTGGCACTTTGAATTCTTGAAACATAATCATCAAATCCTTGCTGTGACTTTCAGAACAGTCTTTGCTCTCTAACTAGTTACTTAACATCCTGTATCTGTTACTTATACTTGTTCCTGCTGACTACTATTCTAATTTGGACCCATTAGAACTTGGAAGTTTTTCAGGCTGACTGGGAAAGATTTGTTACGTATAACTTCACTTGTTTTTCTGTATCTAATGCAGTTAGTTGGCAGCCCCACCAAGATAAAGAACAGAAGTGCAATGTTCCTTTTGACCTCCCACTATATTTGGTAGATATTTTGGTTATGTGTTTAAACTGGATGCCATATGGGAGGACTTTAATGTTTTCCTCCAGGTCCGTTTGTCAGAACTATTGACTCATCTTTTGTGTTTCAAAAGATTTTGGAAATAGTTTGGAACTCTCTAACAAACTTCCCGATCAAGGTTTGAGTTACATGAATAACTGCTTTTTTTTGATTTCTTTTTGCGTATTTATACCTATTGCTCTGGTACTTGGGGATTTACATTTATTTAAATGGGAATGTGAACCATTTTGTGGTGCTTAGGGAGAGGAAGTGGTATATATTTCTGGATAACTTTTGAACTACTTGTTTACTTTAACTACTAGTTTTTTGAGGGAGTGGGACTAAGGATGAGATGTTCTCCTCCAGTCCTGCTTTTGAGCCTAACCCATTTGTTGGAAAAAGAGTAGCTCATTGTCTTGCTGTTTCCTTTTAAAGGGGGTGGGATTGTGAGGTTTATCTGGTTAAACAGAGGTTGGAATGTTCATTGCGAAAGAACTTCCAGCTGCCTCATAGCTTGCCTCACTTATTAGTTCAGCATGTCTTGTAAACATCTGAATGCTTAGTATCAGGATAAACACGGATGTCTTAATTTGCTATGTGTTAACATACATAGAAGATTATAATGTAAGAGCGTGTAAAACAGACACTGATGCTAATATGGTTTAAGTTGAAATTGCAGATGAAGTTTTAAAGTTCATGGGACTTTGTAAACATTCTTGGTGACTAGTTAAATTTTAAGCTTTAACCTTATAAAATTGGCTTCCTAAGAGTGTCCTTCACAAGTCAATTTGAATCATGAGCCTAACCTTTTTTAAACTTTCCTCTTGTATCTTAGATTATATTTAGTTTCCTGCTGCTTGATACTAAAGGTCTGTACAGCATGGTAGGAAGCAGAGTATGCTGGGGCACAGTCTCTGCCCTGTGTGGAAGTAGTGAAATGAGAACAGGAGCACCAGTTAATAGCATTGTGAAATAAGAACAGTGGGTCACAGCCATGCCTGACTTCAAGTGCAGAGGTGTGGAGCTTTTTTGAAGCTCCAACTCATGACTATGGGTTGGGCTCAAGCTATGTTAATGCTAAACTCCGAGTTTAACTACTTTTTTCTTTGACTTCGTGTTGCACTGGAGTAAAATACCTCTTTCTAATCTGTTTCCTTGCTTTCTGTGATGAAAACATCAATCCTGCTGATAATCATAAAATCATAGAGTCATTGAGGTTGGAAAAGACCTCCAAGATCATCGAGTCCAACTGTCAACCCAACACCACCATGCCCACTAAGCCATGTCCCTAAGCGCCTCATCTGCTCGTCTTTTAAATACCTCCAGGGATGGGGACTCAACCACTTCCCTGGGCAGCCTCTTCC
>NW_008794854.1:4077977-4084674 GCF_000699145.1 Aptenodytes forsteri | reverse complement strand
GGCCGAAGTGCAGGACCCGGCACTTGTCCTTGTTGAACCTCATACAGTTGGCCTGGGCCCATCGATCCAGCCTGTCCAGGTCCCTCTGCAGAGCCTTCCTACCCTTGAGCAGATCAACACTCCCGCCCGGCTTGGTGTCATCTGCAAACTTGCTGAGGGTGCACTCGATCCCCTCATCCAGATCATTGATAAAGATATTGAACAAGACCGGCCCCAAAACTGAGCCCTGGTGTTTATTGTAATGTAATTATTTATTATAAACACTATTATAAGTGTTTATTGTGGTGCCATAGAGGTTTGCATACTTTTATCATCTTGTCCCATTTGTATTGGGATGAGAACATTGTCCAGTATTACATCATCTGGCCTTTTAACAGGCAGTATGAATCTTCTGTCTGTGGGCTCTGGATGCTATCTTCTGAATAGTAGTTGTAGCCTTCCCCACAAATATCAGTATTCCTTGATATTTATATATGTAGACAGATAGATACACATGTTGATTCAGCAACTAGAGGAAGATAATTGACTATCCCTTCCATCAGCTGTGGGGAATGAAGAAGTTGAGTGATGTGAGCCTCTTGGTAGAATGGTGTGATATGTAGTCAGCTTTACCCTTAGGAGCAGTGGGTGGAGGTTCAAAGTACTTAAAAATTCTGCATAACATCCTATGATAGCACTTAACTGAGAATTTGTCTTGAGCTTGATCTTTTGAGTAAAACCCCTGCTTCAGCAACAGTTAACTTTTGAGAGAGTACTGAAATGAAGAGACTGGCCTTTTCATGCGTTCTCAAACTCAACCAGTTCTTGTGGCCAGTGTCTTCAACTTCTAGGTTGCTTTAAAAATTTTAATTGTGCAACTTTTTTTTTTTACAATTTTCAACTAGAAATGATGTTGCCCTTACTATAGCCTTTGTAAGCAGGTAGGCTATAGTCACCTAAAGGAGAGCTGCTTACATGTTAAAGTTAAGACTGGAACCTAGTTTTGGTCCATTTGTAGGTATAAAAAGTTAACATTCAGAAGTTAATGGATGCATTTCCAAGTGATGAATGTGCGTGAGCCGCAGTAGTGATACATAAATGCAATGGGAGAAATCTAGGAATATGTCATTATTGGAACAATTGTTGTCATAATGTTCCTAGTTTCCTTTTGGTATCAGGTAAAGCTGACCTCTGGATTCAAAAGATTAAGTCCCTTGAGCACTAATAAAATGAAAAAGCAGCCTGAGATAGCTGGCAAATGCACAGAAAGGCTAAGAGGATTTCAGTAGCCTCAGCTTCAGACTATTCAATTGCTATGCCTCATTTCACCAAGGTTTTTTGCCTTCTGGTAGGCTTTTGCATGCCTGTTATGCTGTTGTGATAAACACTGAACAAGATTTTAAGAATTGCTCTTCTAAGATGGAAATATACCTCTGGTTTGCTTTTTTAAAAGGCAAATGCCATACAAAAAAAAGGAACTTGAGCCGAGTCTAGTAAATGTAATGCTTATAGAAGCCATCTTCATGCCCTGTTTCTGCTCCCAGCCCCCTTCCCCCCAAAAATTTCATTGGCAAACTAGCACTCCACTTCAAGCTACGATTGTGATAAAGCAGATCCTTAGGTGAGAATGACACTAGGTTATAATACTATCTCTTTGAAAGTGCAGTTTTTTTCCTAAGTACTTGCTTAAGAATTCTAATTGGAAGCTAGTGTTGAAGCATTTTGAAGCATTTTGTAGTACTTAATCTTGAATCTCTTCCATTCTTTGGTTCCGATCTTTTTTTGACACAGTAATTTGATCGTGCTCTGGTACTCAAAAGACACACACACTGACTTCTTCCCAGTAATTTAAACATATATTTTTATAAAGCCTCAAGCTGAGGTTTCAGGCTTGTTTTCTGTAGTGTCCTTAAGTGATTTGATGCTCTAGCTAAACAAATCTTAAAATGCCACTAGAATGTGCGGCTGTGCTCTCGTTGCCTCTGTTGCATTGCCACTTGTGATTGACTGAACAGGGAATGAGCCAATTCAGAAGGTTAGATCAGGAAGAAAAGTGAGTGTTTTGTAGGTTTGCTCTCTTAGCTACCTGATGAGTGCTGATGCAAGAGAGGGAGGGCTGGAAGAAGGGGGTCTGAGCTTTCTAATGTCAGCTAAAATTAAACTGACCTAACAATAATGCTTAGCCTGACCTTAAGAGTATTTCATGGGAAGTTCTGCTGACGTAGCAACTTGCCGTCACCAAAATGGGATGTTCTTATTGTTCTGCTCCACTCTTGATTGGAACTCTTCTTAGTTCCCTGTGTTAGTGTGTGCTAAGGCCAGATACACCCATGAGCTGAATAACTTGCTGATGTAGGGAAAAACTTCTTCAGGTTTTCTGCTCTTCTGCAGTTTGGCTTTATTGTCTTGTGGAAACACTTGACAGCTAGTGCAAAATAAGTGGCTAGGAAGTAGCAATGTTGTCTGTCTTGCTAGTGGTATGCTGTTTAAGCAGACCACGATTCTATAGCAGGTAACAGAATGGATTGCTTTAGTAATTAGACTTGTGCATGGCTGTTCCATATAGAAAATCTCTAAACCTGCTGTTTATTACAACAAATAATAAGGCTGGAAGTGTGGAGACTACTCTCTCATTTTGTAGCATGAGCGCTTTGTTGCATTAAGGAGGTGGTTATATTTTCAAGACCCTGTATTTCCTCAGTATCTTTTTTCAGTTAGTGAGGGAAGTTTGGTTAAGAATTACTAGTGAACAGCTTCTGTTATCACAGCTCCTAGTTTTAATGGTAGAAGTGAGTTTTAGGGTTTTTTGTGGTGTTCACGCTTCAAACTGCTTTTTGACAAGCTAAGTGATAATGGTAAGTGCCTTGCTGTTTTGAGCAAGATTCTTATAATGGTCTGAAACTGGAGAGCTAGTGAACACAATATAAATCTGATAAAAAAACTTTGTTTGAAAAAATGATGAAATCTGGTGGTTATCTGAAATAAAACAATAGCTTGTACAATTTGGACAGATACATTTGCAGTACTGGGCCTTGAATCTGGTCTGTGTGGTGATGTGAAGGATGGGTGGGAAAATGAAGAGATACTGCACCTCACTTTGGGGAGGGAGCAGGGGGTGTCAGAACTCAAAAAGACCAAAACCATGTTCCTCTGGAAGGTGTTTTGCCAAAAATATTTGAACAAGAAGTTTATGCTTTCCCTCCCTGCACTCTCAAATGAGATAATCCATTGTTCAGCTTTGAAATTATTTTATCTTAAAACTTTAAGTTGAGGTAGGGCAGTCTCATGGTATTAATAAGTAAGTGTGGAGCCATGAATAGTAAATGACTACTTTTCTTAAAAGTCCTCTTAAGTTGGTAAAATTAGAGAGGAACTGTTGCAGTTTGAGAAGCTGAGATGTGGACTGTCAGTGTCTGCATGTGACTAACAGTGTTATCTGTGAAATAGGTTAAGAGTCTTATTAGCATGTTTGCAAATAGATTGGAAAATAGGTGTGTCAAGTAGATCAACTAGGAAGAGTATCCACCTGCTTAACTTCTCAACTTTAGGCACAAGGTAGTTTTGTGATAGACTTAGATGTGAAGTATTACCAGCGTGGATTGGATCACTATGTAATCAAAACATCAGTTAGTGCGTAGGGACTTAGTTAAAACTGAAACATCGAAAAGTACTGGAGATGGCAATAATACCAGGCTGCATATGAAACAGTACTGGACAAGCTCTTGCTGATCAAAACAAGGTAAATCCCCTGTCTGTTGCCTGTTCAATGTGAACAGTAGTACAAACTCTTTCATTGAAAGAGGAAGTATGGCTGACTAGTACAGACAAGGACTTCTAAAACACTTGTACAGGCTGAATGATATGGTTAGGTTCAAAGCTTTGATATGAAAGGGGTCAGGTTGCTATATCACAATATGATACTCAAGCAATTATTGTAACCCACCAGTAAAAGTCATCTGATGCTGTCTTCAACTAAGCAGGTTATGCGAGAACCTCATTCCATGTTTCAAAGACATGCTGGCACATACGACCTGTCAGAACACACATGATTGAGGAAATGAGAGGGAAGACATAAGCTCTTTTTTCTGTCTTCCAAGTGAGCAAAAAGAAAAGGGAAAATAGATCCACAAAAATTTTGTCAAATCTAAAGAAAAATGAAAGAAAACTTCATGATGCTGTTTTTGCCTTGAAGTTACTAATCAAGATCCTATTTTGTACGTGAATACAAATTGTTTCCTTAAGGGATGCTGAGAATGATAAGCAAGGACTTCGGTATTGTGAAAGTGCAAGCAAAGGAGGTCAGACTTCAGTATTAGATTTCAAGAGGAGGAGAGCTAGGCTTTATTAAAGCAGTAAATGTGTCCTATGCATCAGGACCTTGGATCAGTTAGAGATTAATAATGTGGCCTTGAAGTGTCTTGTTCTTCAGAATCTTATGTGTTCTAAGCCTCTAAAGCTTTATTTTGGAGTAGACATGTAGCTGTTACTCGTTATTCAAGTACAATCTTTGAGCAAAATATTGACACTCAAGTGGAAGTATTTATGTCAAAGGAAATACCTATCTTAGAGTCCTGAGTCTTGGAGAGCCCTGAATATCAGCATAGTCATTAACTTGCTAGTTTGAACTGTTAGCTTGATTGTTCAGCAACCAAAAGAAGTTAGTTAAATAATAACTGGCTGAAGATTTAAAACCAGAGATGCTATTGCAAATGAAAGATGTGGTTGTTCTCACTTGGGCTTTAAACTATTTTAAAAACTTTAAACACTTTGGAGTATATATACTTATATAAACTATATGTAAGTTCAAGTTAAATGATTAGCATAGACCAGTTGATTTTTGTCTTTAGAGTCTGAACATGTGTCAGAAGATGAGATAAAGGTGTAAAATTTGGTGTAATGATCTATTGGCTCTACTTCCTTTATTGGAGAAGATGAGTGAATAATAAGATGTAACTGATTAATGCTCTCTAGCTGCAAGTTTGTGCATATATATAAATATATATATATGAGGCCTGCTCAGTCCAGCCTGTAAATCTTTAAAGTAGCAGCAATAAAAAAAGTTTGACTTCTGAAAATATTCGTACAGGTCATGTGAGAACACAATGTTCTCATGGGATAAATGAGCCGTTAGAAGTATTCCTTGATGGAAAAAAATGTTTTACTTTCACATCTTCAAAAAGGGGATAACTGTTAGTTGACTATTGACGTTTAAGATGTATTCTGGTCATCTTTATGTAGCTAAAGCCTTGAATTATTGGAAGTAGAGTTGTCAAAAAAAAAAAAAGGGAAAAAGAACAGCTTGTGTGTTCCACTAACTATGATGACTTTCCAATTCAGTTTGTTACCTTCCCAGAAGTCCAAGCAGCTTTTGTGTAAGTTTACTTGTAGGACTTTTCTGTACTAAGTTTGTTGGAGTTATATACAGCTGATCATTCTGTTAAGGTTCAGTACAGGTTAAGATTCAGTAGCTTTAAATATTGTGAGTTGCTGATTGCTGAACAAAAGTGTGATTTTTTTCTTTACTTAAATGACACTGCAGAATATGTATGTTCTGTACATTCTGAAATACATTGCAGAAATGTAACTTGTTATCATTATATAAATAAGGTAGACAGCAGTAGTTAAATACTTCTTAAGGAACACTCCACCTTATGCTTAAATATAGCAATGGCAAGTGGAGACAAAGTTTGGGCGGAATTCTGCACGTTTCAGTGTTCATATAGTTGCCCTCTTTCCAATGTCTGTCTCAACAATATGTATTAGTTCAAGAGGCATGAGGAGACAAGACAAAATGTTCTTTCATTACTCGTGGATTAGTCATGTTGGATATTCTTTATATGAAACTTATTTTTTTGAGTTTTCTGGCTATTTTTTTTTCCCCTCACCAGTGTCTCTTAGTGACTGGCATATTGACAATCTTGGTATAAAGTTCTGGCTTAGTTGGATTTATTTGTGCAACTTAAATGTTTTCATACCGTTGGTATTAGTCAGTAGTTTTATACTGAAGAAATCTATAGCTGAATCTTTAAATCACTTGTTTAGGTGACTTCATTGACTTAGTTATGGTTTGAACACTGAAGAATCAATTGATGGGAAATGGAAAGCTTTCAACAATGGATTGGATTTATTTGTGCAACTTAAATGTTTTCATACCGTTGGTATTAGTCAGTAGTTTTATATTGAAGAAATCTATAGCTGAATCTTTAAATCACTTGTTTAGGTGACTTCATTGACTTAGTTATGGTTTGAACACTGAAGAATCAATTGATGGGAAATGGAAAGCTTTCAACAATGGACTCATACATAGAATCATAGAATCATTGAGGTTGGAAAAGACCTCTAAGATCATCGAGTCCAACCTCAACCCAACATAATGTTTAAAAGTGTCTTGTTATGTTTCTTCTTTTTCTGTTCCATGAACACCAAGGGAGATGCAGTAAAAGACTTAATGCTTCGCTTCTTGGGGGAGCAAGCTGCAGTGAAGAGACAAGTTTTAAACGCCAACTCTGTAGAACAGTCATTTGTAGGCTTGAAACAGCTAATTGTAAGTAACGATCTTCGTAATTCAGTATATATTAAATACCATGCTTCCCTCAAGATAATTGGGAGCTACTGACTGTGAGGAGAAACTAAAAAAAAACCCGTGCATATCAGTCTAGTCATGATCCTGCAAAAGTACTAGCCAAAGTCCAGTAGTTTTTAGTGGGAATGGCACTGG